>NC_079508.1:3817492-4132492 GCF_030052815.1 Hevea brasiliensis | reverse complement strand
TGGGCATCAAGTTGTTATTTTCCACCACTTGTCACCCACAAACCGATGGTCAAACTGAAGTAGTAAATAGGACACTAACTACTCTTTTGTGTGCTGTGGTTAAGCAAAATTTGAAGTCATGAGAAGATTGCATTCCATTTGTTGAATTTGCATACAATAGAAATGTGCATTCTTCTACTGGCTATTCTCCATTTGAAATTGTGTAAGGTTTCAATCCTTCAACTCCTTTGGATCTTTTACCTTTGCCTGTGAACAAGCTTGCTAGTTTAGATGGAAAAAGAGAAGCAGAATTGGTGAAGAAAATCCATGAACAAGCCAAGCTTCAAATTGAAAAGAAAAATGAAAAATATGCTAGTCAAGCCAACAAAGGAAGGAAGAAAGTTACATTTCAACCTAGAGATTGGGTATGGGTTCACTTGCTCAAAGAAAGGTTTCCCTCTCGAAGGAAATCAAAATTACAACCAAGATGTGATGGACCTTTCCAAGTGCTGACCAAAATTAATGATAATGCCTACAAAATAATCCTGCCCGGTGAGTATAATATCAGTGCCACCTTTAATGTTGCTGATTTATCTCCTTGTGTTGATGCAGGAATAGATTCGAGGATGAATCCTTTTAAAGCGGAGGGGAATGATGAGAATCAAGCTACATCCACGCCAAAGGAATTCATCCAAGGTCCAATTACTAGAGCTAGAGCTAAATCACTTCAGAATTTAATTTGTGAAATCTTAAGGAGCAAGGATTATAAGCTGGAATGGCATGAAGAAAATTATAAAGGATTAAATTTGGTGAAAATTAAGCTTGGAAGTGACCAGGTGTCATGTGGAGCATTAGGTTACATGGAATAACCTGTGGACATGCATGCACCATATCCAACCCATGTACATGCATCTGCTGGCATCTTTTTGAAAGAATATTCCTTGCTGTTATAACCACCTCTCTTTTGGACTTAAATGCCCTTATTTGCTGCTGTATTAAATTTGCTTTTTGTTAGGAGTTTTTAGTCTTTTGATAGATTAATTTTTGTTTGGACTTAAAGCTCTTTGGAGCTGTTACTAAAGTAGGGATATTTTTGTCTTTAGCTTTGGAGCCAAGAGACTCTAAATACAAGTGTAATGAGAGAGTGGAGGACACACTTTGAATATGAATAAAAGATTATTTCTGCTCCTTTAGTGAGTAAATTAGCTGTTGCCTTTATTCTTGTGAAGCTCATTAACTTGCTGAGATTTCTATCTTGCAATGTTTAATGTGCATAATATTCTTAGTTTATTCATTCTCCATATGAATTAGGTCAAGAATCCCATTTCTGATATTTTCTTTGAATTACACAGCAATCTGATTGTGCTGGTTCAAAGAATCAAATTCATACATCTTGATTTGGTGCTTTCCATATTGTTCCTTTAATTTTTGAATGTGGGTTTTTAAGCTACCAATTACTTGAAGGTTCACATCACCAATTAAAAATAATCTACCTAAACTACTTGTATATAGGGTAAGTAGAGATCGATCCCATAGGGAATGAGTAAATACAAATAAGAAAACAGATCTTAGAGATACAAATAAGCAAAAGGAACTTAAAGCAGACAAAATAAACATCTATCAAACTGAATATGCAAAGTAAATTAAAAAGAGATTTTGATTTGTATTTGCTAAACTAATAATGCTACTAAGGCTAATGACATTTATGAATACTTAAAACAATAAAATTACAATAAATTCAGTGGAGAGGGTGTATCCACCATGTAACGTGTATCAATCATTGACTAAAGATTCAAATTTATTCAATTTAGTAAATTGGTTATAGAAGTTAATAACTTCCTTACCTTTCCTTATAGATTAGATTAACCAGGAAGTGCTTTACAATTAATCCTTTACCATCACACTCAATCTAAGATTAGAGCAACTTATAATTAAGTTTAATGGTACTACTATATGTAAAAGAGGATTGAATTGTTGTAGATGTATATTTTGGACCATTTTTATAGAGAAAAATAGGGTAACTAAGACTATAGATCTGATTTGGAAAGTTGCATTCTGACTTAACACTCTCTCAAAAATCATAGTTAAAGTAGGAAAACAAATAAAAAATAACTCTCCTGGTACATATCTACTACTTGCATTACCGTGGAGACCCACATACCTCTATTTTATTTATTTTGGGTCTTAAATAAAATAATTAAACCCACAAATTAAGGCCTTAACTCCTGGTCTTACATAATTAATCATAAAGAGCCCAAGCATACTGATGAGGAACCGGTTACACCAATTGCACATCAAGGGCCAATAACTAGAGCAATGGCTAAGAAGCTTCAAGGCTTGGTGCATAAGCACATCACCAAGTCCAACCTCTTGCAAGTATTCGGTTGGGACATGGAAGAGAGAAGCCAACCTTGCTGTACATGTCTTTGCATATTTGAGGAGCCAAGAGACCAAGTGGCATCCGTCCAAGTTGGCATACATGTGGCACCACGCCAAGAAGTCCATCCTAGTTGGCATCCAATGTGGCGTCCAAGTGGAGTGCCTAGGTGGCAACACAATTGGCAGCCCATCTCCACCTACCTTTTGAGGATGCTTTTGTCCATTTTGCAAAGATTGGAAGCCATAATTTTGTCCAAGAGCTCCAACCATGCTTCAACCTTTTATAGGAAAAGCAAAGTTACTACTTTCAGCTTCAAGACAAAACATCTCTTTTCATATTGTCTTTCAATTGTAGCTGCCAAATCTGACCTTCCTATTAATGTTTGAACTTTGTATCTATTTTTAGGAGAGATTGGTCTATTAACCAAGACTTGCACATGTCCCATGGTTGTTGAAATGTCTTGACAACACCAACCCATATTTTTGCCTTCTTTTGTTTCATTTTGGCATCAGAATTCATATGGTAAATTTTTGAGCAAAATTGCTGGAGCTTGCTTCAAAGTTCTTCTTAGAACTCTCTCTATTTTTCTTAGCAAATTCTTGCCTTGATTTGTTAAGTTTTATTATATGTTCAAGGTTGTTCATCAAAGATAGGTGAATTGGTCTTGTTCTTGGTCGTCTTTCTTGGGAATTATATTTTCGCTTCTCCATCTTCAAGGTGAAGGGTTGAAGGTTCAAGGGAGTTTCTTGGCTTGTTTTGAAGACGGTCCTTTGGTCTTTCTTCTTAGTTGAATCGATTACTAAGGGTAGAAACCAGATCATTTGGTATCGAGCTTTGGCTCTCTTCAAAACAGTTGGTCATCCATTTTGTTGTGTTCTTGTTTTTTTCCTTTCAACTTTTTTTTTTTTTTTTTTTTTTTTTTCCTTGTGTTTCAGCCTTGAAGGTTCTTCAAGTCCTTGTGTTTTCTCGGTGTTTTTAAGAAAATCAACATATTCTTGGCTTAGTAGTGAGTTAACACTCAATACTACTAATCTTAGGGTATATTAGAGTCTTTCTTGCATCCGTCCTTGTTTCCCTAGTTTTGTCACATTTGTGTTGTTTTCTACCTTAAACTTTTTCTTCACAACCCGTTATCTGCATCTTTGTGGCTTGTGAAGTGTGTTGTTGAAGTGTTTATTCTGGATGTGTTGAGTGTATACATTGTGTGGTTACATGATATAAAAAAAAAGAACAAAAGAAAGAAGAAAAAAAAAAGAAAAGGGGTTATAAAAAAAGGGTGCTAAAGTGTATGTTTGAGAGTTGGAAAATAAGTTCAACATTTCTATTTGGTGGTTGTTTTGGGAGGTAAAACCAAACCAACCTAAAAATTCTAAAACTTCATAGGGGTGCTTTGTAGACGAAATTAAGCTTAGAAATCAAATTTGGTGTAAAAATTCTACCGTTTACTTGGTGAACCAAATTTAGCACCTATTAGGCCAATTTGGAGTCCAAAACTTCAAGGTGCTTTCTGAACCTCTAGACTTGATTTTCCCTACTAAAACTATGTCTTGTTGTCGCTCTTAAAACAGCTTTTACAAAAATAGCAAGCTAATTCGACACCTATTTCACATGATTGCTCTAGAGCTTGGTGTCTTCAATTATTGCTTCAAGTGTCATAACAAACCATTATTCCACACGATTTCATTGAGTTTGTGATTGAACATATATTAAAACTTGATTTAAACTTGCTGGAATTGCATTAGTTCGACAAGAACTTGGTAAGCAAGCTTGAGTGGAAAAAGGCATTGAGTGGCAAGAACTCCAAGAGGGTAAAAGCCTATAAACTGAGTACAAACACTTGAGTGACCAAAATTGAGTGAATTTGTGAGGTTGTTTTCTGTTTTACTAACTTTTTGTGCAGGTATTAAAAATGTCACAAGAACAAACTAGTGGACTTAATATGGATAATCCTTTTTACCAACAAGCACTTGTTCAACATTTGGAAAGAATTGGTAGACAATTGAGCAACCTAGCTTACCGAATTGAAAGAATTGAGCAGAATAGTGGGAATGGTAGACAAAACACAAATGAGGGGCAGAATAGGGCTAGGGGATCTAGAGTGAACAATGCACCACCTACAGATGATTGGGGGGATGAAAATGATGATGATTCTGATGAAGAGGATGACCAGCACTCTGCTGCACATGATGGCCACCATAGACTGAGAGGGATGAGAGGTAATAGGGGTGGAAGAGGTGGAGGCAGAAACTTGAGAATAGGTAATATGGAGGAAGCAAGAGGGAGAGTGGATGGTAACATTAGTGGGATCAAAATGAATATTCCGCCATTCCAAGGCAAAGCCAATCCGGATGCATATTTGGAGTGGGAGAGGAAGGTGGATCTCATTTTTTATTGTCACAATTATAGTGAGGAAAAGAAGGTGAAGCTTGCAGTAGTTGAGTTCACAGATTATGCCATAGTTTGGTGGGATCAATTGCTCACTAAAAGAAGGAAAAATGGAATGAGGGGTGTTGAAACTTGGGATGAGATGAAGCAAATCATGAGGGACAGATTTGTACCTCAACATTACTATAGGGAGTTGCACCAAAGGTTGCAAGGAAACAAAAGTGTGGAAGAATATTTCAAGGAGATAGAGATGGCTATGATAAGAGCCAATGTAGAGGAGGATAGGGAAGCCACTATGGCTAGGTTCCTAAAGGGACTGAATCTTGATATTGCCAACATAGTGGAGCTACAACACTATGTAGAGCTTGATGACATGTTAAATATGGCAATCAAGATAGAAAAACAACTAAAGAAGAAGAAAGCATTCAAGATGGGTGTAGGTATGAATTTGGGATACATTGCTCCATGGAAACCGAATTGGAAGAAGGGTGAAACTAGTGATTCCAAGGCTGTCTCTAAGGAAAATAAAGAGGAGACTAGGGGTGGAGAAAAGCCTAGTGTGGTGAGAAAGGCAATGGACAGAATACCTCCAGTGGGATAACTAGGGATATCAAATGTTTTAGGTGCCTAGGGAAGTGACATTATGCATCTCAATGTACTAACAAGAGGGTGATGTTGATGAGGCCGAATGGACAGATCGAATCGTAAGATGATGATGTTGATGATGATGATGCTAGTGAGAGTATGCCTCCTTTGGAGGAAGCTAGTGATGTAGAGCATGCCGTGGGAGGAAATATTCGGTGGTTAGGCGTGCACTAAGTGCACAAGCAAAGGAAGAAGAGGAGATGCACCGCAAAGGGAAAATATTTTCCACACTAGATGCTTGGTGAATGGTAAAACTTGTAGCATGATTGTAGATAGTGGTAGTTGTGTGAATGTTGCCAAGACACTCATGGTTGCGAAGCTTGGCATGCGCACCATCAAGCATCCTAGACCATACAAGTTGCAATGTCTGAATGTCTGTGGGGAAATTAAGGTGAACAAGAAAGTGATGTTGGCTTTTTCTATTGGAAGGTATAAGGATGAGGTGTTGTGTGATGTGGTGCCAATGCATGCTGGACATATTTTGCTAGGAGACCATGGCAATATGATAGGAAGGTAGTGCATGATGGATTTAGGAATAGGTACTCCTTTGATCATGATGGACGAAGGGTTACTTTAGCAAAGATTATCACCCGCACAAGCTTTTGAAGATCAATTAAGGATAAAGCAGACCATGAATGAGCAACAACAAAGAGAGGCCGAGCTAAGAGTGCAAAAAGAGAAAGAAAGAAAAGAAAGAGAGGAAAAGTAAGAGGAAAAATGAGGAAGAGAAAGAGAAGAGAGAAAATTCAAAAAGAGTGAAACCAAAAGAAAAGAGCTCGGGGCAAATGGAGAGTTGTGAGAAGAGTGGAGAGAATAAAGTCGGTTTGCTAGCAAAAGCCAAGGATGTGAGGACCATATTTTTCAAGTATGCCAATGGCTTTGCTAATTTGTAAGGAGCTTACACCAATGCTTCTAACCTTGACCCATCCATTCCTAGTTGTGCTTTGCCCTTATTGCAGGAGTTTGAGGATGTCTTCCTGAAGAAATACCTAATGGGCTACCACCAATTAGAGGCATAGAGCACCAAATTGATTTTGTGCTGGAGTCAGTAATCCCAAATAGGCCAGCCTATAGAACCAATCCGGAAGAGGCTAAGGAACTTCAAAGACAAGTGGAGGAGCTTCTAGCAAAAGGCCATGTTAGGGAGAGCATGAGCCCATGTGCCGTACCCGTTCTTTTGGTGCCTAAGAAAGATGGGAGCATGCGCATGTGTGTGGATTGTAGAGCAATCAACAAAATCACTGTAAAGTATAGACATCCCATACCTAGACTTGATGATATGCTTCATGAGTTGCATGGTGCATGCATATTTTCTAAAATTGACTTAAAGAGTGGTTATCACCAAATTCGCATGAAATTAGGAGATGAATGGAAAAGCGCCTTTAAGACTCAATATGGACTATATGAATGGTTAGTCATGCCATTTGGCTTGACCAATGCACCTAGTACATTTATGAGGCTTATGAACCATGTGTTGCGTGCTTTCCTAGGAAAATTTGTTGTAGTGTATTTTGATGATATCCTAGTATATAGCCAAAATATGCATGATCATTTGCTGCACTTGAGACAAGTCTTTGAGGTGTTGAGAAAAGAGCACTTGTATGCCAATCTTAAGAAATGCACTTTTTGTATGGACAAAGTTATTTTCTTAGGATTTGTGGTGAGTGGCAAGGGAATTGAGGTTGATGAGGACAAGGTAAGAGCCATTAGAGAGTGGCCTACACCTAAGTCCGTGAGTGATGTGAGGAGCTTCCATGGGTTGGCTAGTTTTTATAGGAGATTTGTAAAGGACTTGATACCATAGCCTCACCCTTGAATGAAGTTGTAAAAAGAATGTGGGATTCAAGTGGGGAAGAACAAGAGCATGCATTTAATTCACTTAAGGAGAAATTGTGTTCTGCACCTTTACTTGCTTTACTGATTTTTCTAAAACTTTTGAGATTGAATGTGATGCCTCCGGAGTGGGTATTGGAGCTGTTTTGAGCGGGAAAGGAGACCGATTGCCTACTTGGTGAGAAGCTAAGTGGGGCTACATTGAACTACTCCACTTATGACAAAGAGATGTATGCTTTGGTGCGTGCACTTGAGACTTGGCAACACTACTTGTGGCCGAAGGAGTTTGTCATTCATAGTGACCATGAGTCACTCAAGTACTTAAAGGGGCAGAACAAGCTCAACAAGCGCCATGCCAAGTGGAGTGAATTCATTGAAGGTTTCCCATATGTGATTCAATACAAGCAAGGCAAAGAGAATGTGGTGGCTGATGCACTTTCAAGGAGGTACACTTTACTTTCCATGCTTGACGCTAGACTTTTAGGCTTCGAACATGTGAAAGAAATGTATGCTAATGATGATGACTTTGGGAAAGTGTTTGCCTTTTGTGAACATGCTGCATATGATAAATTCTATAGGCATAATGGTTTCTTGTTTAGGGAAAATAAATTATGTGTGCCTAAATGCTCAATTAGAGAGTTGCTTGTTAAAGAATCACATCTGGTGTTTTAATGGGACATTTTGGGGTTGCAAAGACCTTAGAAATTTTAAAGGAACATTTTTATTGGCCACACATGAAGAGGGATGTAGAGAGAGTGTGTGCTAGATGTGTGGCTTGCATGAAGGCAAAGTCCAAAGTAAGGCCGCATGGTCTATACATGCCATTGAGTGTTCCTAGTGAACCTTGGGTAGATTTATCCATGGATTTCATTTTGGGTTTACCTAGGACAAAGAAAGGCCATGATAGTATTTTTGTTGTTGTTGATCGTTTTTCCAAGATGGCTCATTTCATACCATGTCACAAGACTGACGATGCATCTTACATTGCTTCTTTGTTCTTTAGGGAGATAGTTAGATTGCATGGCATTCCTAGAACAATTGTTAGTGATAGGGATGTGAAATTTCTAAGCCATTTTTGGAAAGTCTTGTGGGGAAAATTAGGAACAAAACTTTGTTTCTCCACCACTTGCCATCCACAAACGGATGGGCAAGCGAAGTTGTCAATAGGACCGTGGGCACTCTTCTACGTGCAATGATTAAACAAAACTTGAAAGCTTGGGAGGAGTGCATACCATTCATAGAATTTGCATACAACAGTCTATGCATTCATCTACTGGTTATTCACCCTTTGAACTTGTATATGGTTTTAATCCACTAACTCCTTTAGATTTGTTGCCTTTGCCTACTAATGAGCTTGCTAGTTTAGATGGCAAAAGGAAAGCTGAAATGGTGAAACAAATGCATCAAAAGCAAAGCAACAAATGGAGAAAGTGAATGAGAGGAGGGCAGCCCAAGCTAACAAGGGAAGAAAGAAGATGGTGTTCCAACTGGTGATCTTGTATGGGTTCATTTGAGAAAGGAGAGGTTTCCTACACAAAGGAAATCAAAACTTCACCTAGGAGTGATGGACCTTTTGAAGTGCTAGAGAGAATTAATGACAATGCATACAAGATAAACCTTCCAGTGAGTATGGTGTAAGTGCTACATTTAATGTGGTGATCTTTCTCCTTTCTATGCAGATGATGACAATTCGAGGACGAATTCTTTCGAAGAGGGAGAGGATGATGAGGAACCGGTTACACCAATTGCACATCAAGGGCCAATAACTAGAGCAATGGCTAAGAAGCTTCAAGGCTTGGTGCATAAGCACATCACCAAGTCCAACCTCTTGCAAGTATTCGGTTGGGACATGGAAGAGAGAAGCCAACCTTGCTGTACATGTCTTTGCATATTTGAGGAGCCAAGAGACCAAGTGGCATCCGTCAAGTTGGCATACATGTGGCGACCACGTCAGCAAGTCCATCCTAGTTGGCATCCAATGTGGCGTCCAAGTGGAGTGCCTAGGTGGCAACACAATTGGCAGCCCATCTCCACCTACCTTTTGAGGATGCTTTTGTCCATTTTGCAAAGATTGGAAGCCATAATTTTGTCCAAGAGCTCCAACCATGCTTCAACCTTTTATAGGAAAAGCAAAGTTACTACTTTCACTTCAAGACAAAACATCTCTTTTCATATTGTCTTTCAATTGTAGTGCCAAATCTGACCTTCCTATTAATGTTTGAACTTTGTATCTATTTTTAGGAGAGATTGGTCTATTAACCAAGACTTGCACATGTCCCATGGTTGTTGAAATGTCTTGACAACACCAACCCATATTTTTGCCTTCTTTTGTTTCATTTTGGCATCAGAATTCATATGGTAAATTTTTGAGCAAAATTGCTGGAGCTTGCTTCAAAGTTCTTCTTAGAACTCTCTCTATTTTTCTTAGCAAATTCTTGCCTTGATTTGTTAAGTTTTATTATATGTTCAAGGTTGTTCATCAGCATAGGTGAATTGGTCTTGTTCTTGGCTGTCTTTCTTGGGAATTATATTTTCAGTTCTCCATCTTCAAGGTGAAGGGTTGAAGGTTCAAGGGAGTTTCTTGGCTTGTTTTGAAGACGGTCCTTTGGTCTTTCTTCTTAGTTGAATCAGTTACTAAGGGTAGAAACCGTATCACATACTCAACATGTGACCTTCAATGTAATATGGCCCAATTGCTCTCATTTTTTATATATCACCTCAAAATATATCAACTAAGGTTCATATAAGCCCACAAGGTTAGATTCACACTCTAAATAATGAATCACATACAAGCTCCATTAAGGCTGTTCAAAGAAGCTCAACATGGATTGATGTCTAAATCTATTCGTTTTTCACCATTGGGCTACAAATACCATAAATAAGATATCTCTAAGCCCATTTTGTCGTTGGCTAAGTCCTCATCAAAATAGCAACTCCTTTTGTCTTAAAATGCTTGATGTGTGTTTTGCTTCTTTTTATGCTCAATTTACCTCTTTATGCTTCATAAGCTCTTACATACTCTTGTAAGCACCTCATAACATAAAAATAAGCATTAACAAGCTAATTGAACAAAAAACAAACTCAAAAGGGCAATGATAAAGATATGACATTTTAAGCAATTATCAAATTCCCCCACACTTAGCTTTTGGTCGTCCTAGATTAAAACTAACTAAAACCTAAAACATTGACTCTATCTAATCTTCCAATAAACATCTAAATCATACACACTGTAAGCATGAACAAAGCCAAGCTCTCAAAGTGTCATAAATATCATAAACATATTTACTTAACAAACATTAGAACTTAATTTAATATAGCAATCTCATCAAAAAGCTAAGCATGGTAGATCCTCAAATGGTAGAATAATCACTATCTCTCTCATGTGTTTAGGCATTGTGTTTACTCTCAATTTAATTCAATGAATATGCACTACTATAACCTCGCTTGTCCATCTAATCTCCACTACTTTGATCATATGCATATAGAATGTCTTTAATTTTATTATAATGGGGCTAGGGACAAGGTATGGAACAATGGATATATTAAGTTAAAGAACCAAAGAAACTAGTGAAGCATCAAAAACTTATGAATTCACAACATTAAATAAATACCAACCAAAATTCATCACACCACAAATAAGCTTTTTTCTAGCTTCAACTTTCTTGTTCATACCTTTTCAATAACAAAAAAAAATGATAACAATTGATGTCCTCTAATTATAGGAATGAATGCAAATTTACCTTTTTATTTCTTCTTTTTATTCTTTTTTTGAACTTTTTGCATTTCAATCCATGATTTTCACTTTGCTTTTTAAGTCACAAGAACATTAACTATATACTTTGAAACTCATATCCTCAATTCACTACCACTTTTACAAACATTCCAACCAAAATCTATTTAAGTTTTAGATGCTCTACTAATCTTATGATTAGGGTAGAAACACTTGTTTTACTGGCTAAGGCTTATAATATGACTCAATCATAAAGAATAGGAATAATATGAGCACTCAATTGGCTTACTAAAGGGACAACTTTTTATTGTCAAAAGGTTGACAATTTAAACTCAAGTGGTTACACCTAATTTGCCTTTATTACTTAAATACATGCATATATCCATGTAATCTCAAAAAGATTTAAAGCAAGTTCTAGAGATACGTAATTAACTAATGAATATCTGCACAATAAAGAAATAGATTGATATTGAAGTTTCAATCATAGGCTCAAAAGCTCACAAAAGGTATTGATTTTCCCTATTAGCATATTTAACCTTTCAATTCAATTTCCACATTAAGAAAGCCTAAGTTGCAAGTCAATATATCCATTTTATTCATGCTCTTATCAAACTTGATCAATCCATATTCACGCTCTCATCAAACTTGATCAATCCATGCTCATAATATGCGTAAGTTCATCAATCTATGGAAAGAACCTAAAAACACAAAAATCTATAATTTTCAAAAGAAAAAGAATTATTAACCAATTAACTAAATGAACTAAACAAATAGAAACCCTCCCCCACACTAATCTTACATTGTCCTAATTTAATTTATCATGTGAAGAAAAGAAACTTAAAAAAAAAAAAGTAGGGAGATACAAATCCAAATTTGTTTGTTTCTTGGTTTGCCTCCCAAGCAGCGCAATTGTTTAGAGTTTCATGCTCTACTTCAAGCCTTCTTTTTATCTAGCATATTGTGGTTCCTCCAAATCCACTCCCTTAACATTGCAAACTTGAAAACTTTCATATATGGTTTGAGCCAATGTCCATTCACCATAAATACTTTATTTGTTGTTAAACTTTGGATCTCAAATGCACCATGTGGAAAAACATTAGTAACAACAAAAGGATCAATTCATCTATATCTCAACTTACCTAGAAAAAGCTTGAGCCTTGAATGGAAAAGAAGCACTTTTTGTCCAACTTCAAATTGCTTTCTCAAAATCATCTTGTCATGGAAGGCTTTAGTTTTCTCCTTGTAAATCTTGGAATTTTCATAAGCATCATTTTGTATCTTATCTAACTCTTGCAATTGCAACTTCCTATGCTCACTAGCCTCATTCATTTGCAAATTGTAGTACTTCACAACCCAAAATACTTTGTGTTCCAATTCCATAGAAAGATGACAAGGCTTACCATAAACCAAGCGATAAAGAGACATACCAATTAGTGTCTTATATACTATTTTATATGCCTATAGTGCATCATCAAGCTTCGAACTCCAAACCTTCCTATTTGTGTTCACTGTCTTTTCAAGGATGGATTTGATTTCTCTATTGGACACTTCAGCTTGGCCACTAGTTTGGGATGGTATGCAATGGACACTTTATGAGTCACATGGTACTTTTTCAAGAGAGCCTTTACTGTTCTATTTCAAAAATGAGTTTCTTTGTCACTTATGAAAGCTCTTGGGATTCCATGCCTGTTTAATATGTGAGACTTCACAAAATCCACAACAACTTTAGCATTATCAGTCCTGGTGGATTTAGCTTTCACCCATTTTGAAACATAATCAACAGCAAAAATAATATAAACATAACCAAAAGAAGAAGGAAATTGCCCAATGAAATCAATACCCCAAACATCAAAATTTTCACATGCTAGCATAGGTGAAAGAGGCATTTGATCTCTAGAAGTTAGATTACCTGTTCTTTGGCATTATTCACATGTCTTGCAAAACATATAAGCATCATGAAACAAAGTAGGCCAAAAGAAACCACATTCAAGTACCTTAGAAGCTATTCTTTTTGGTCCAAAGTGACCTTCACTTTCATACAAGTGACAAAAGGAGAGAATAGAGTTACTTTAAGATTGAGATACACACCTTCTAATCACTCGATCAACACCATACTTCCACAAATATGGCTCATCCCAAACATAGTATTTTGCATCACTCTTTATTTTATCTTTTTGAGATTTAGTAGAATTATAAGGAAAATACTTGGTAACTAAATAATAAAAAATATTATCATACCATGTTTTATATCCATCAAGTGTGTACAAGTGCTCATTTGGAAAAAAAATTCTTGCAATGACAATACATCTTTTTCTTGCACTAATATGCTGAGATGATCAGCAACCAAATTTTCGGTGCCTCTTTTATCTTTGATATCCAAGTCAAATTCTTACAATAAGAGTATCCACCTTATCAATAACTTTAGTGCCTAATAAATAAGAGAGAAATTTTTCTAATGCAAAGACAATAGCAAAGAGTTATTTTTCAGTGGTCGAGTAGTTACATTAGGCATCCTTCAATGTCCTTAAAGCATAGTAAATTGCATGAGATTCCTCCCTACTCTTTGCCTCAAAATAGCCCCTACAATCTTGTCACTTGCATCAAACATAATCTCAAAAGGTAGATTCTAATTTGGAGGTTGAATGATGGGTGTAGTAGTGAGAAGCTCTTTCAACCTATCAAATGCTTATTTGCAAAACTTTTCAAATCTGAACTCTACATCCTTTACTAGTAGGCAACATAATGGTAATGCAATCTTGGAGAAATCTTTGATAAACCTCCAATAGAAATCTGCATGTCCAAGAAAAGAATGCATTTCCCCACATTTGTAGGATAAGATAATGCATATATAATATCTATCTTGGCTTTATCAACCTAAATTTCCCTAGATGACACAATATGCCCTAAAACTATGCCTTGCTCAACCATAAAATGACATTTTTCAAAGTTCAACACAAGGTTAGTTTCAATGCACCTATCTAACACAAGTGTATCATTATGTAAGCATGCATCAAAAGAATCTCCATAAACAATAACATCATCCATAAATACCTCAATGATGTGCTCTATATATTCTAAGAAAATGCTCATCATACACCTTTAGAACACAGCTGGAGCATTGCAAAGTTCAAAAAGCATACACCGGTATGCAAATGTGCCAAAGGGGCACATGAATGTGGTCTTTTCTTAATCTTCAAGAGCTATCACAATATGATTATAACCTGAATAACCATCAAAAAAATAATAATGAGAATAACCAGCTAACCTTTCAAGCATTTGATCCATGAATGGCAATGGAAAGTGATATTTTCTTATTAAAGAATTGAACTTCCTATAATCAATCCATACTCTCCATCCATTTTGAATTCTTATAGGAACTAACTCGTTATTTGGATTCTTCACCACAATGATGCCTGTCTTCTTAGGAACAACATGAATGGGGCTCACCCACTTGCTATCTGAAATAGGATAGATCACACCTGCATCAAGGAGTTGTCGTATCTCTTTCTTCACCACATCCATCATGGATAGATTCAACCTCCTTTGGTTTCACACCTTCTTCAAGCAAGATATGATGCAAACATATGGCTGGACTTATTCCTTTAATATCAACCAATGTCCACCCAATTGTTATCTTATGCTCCTTCAATACTTTTATAAGTCTCTCTTCTTGCAATAGAGTTAGATTCTTTACAATGACGACTGGTAGTGTTTCTCCATCACCCAAGAAAACATACTTCAAGTGATCAAATAAAGGCTTTAATTCCAACTTGCGAGCCTATTCAATAGAAGGTGAAAGCTTTGTGTGAGACATTTCCAAATTAATGTTAGCAACACCATACCTGTCATGTTGTGGGGGTAACACATTCAGCTCCTTAACCATCTCTTCAATTTCATCTCCCAATGACATCTCCTCTTGTGCAACTGTGGCATATCCATCATTCAAATTGTAGCTAATAGCTCTGTTTAACTTGTCATATCCACTTAGCTCAAAAGCTTCCTGCACCAAAGGTTCAATAACATCCAAACTACAAACAGAATGCACATTAGTAGGATATCTCATGGGTTCAAAAATATTAAAACGCACAATCTCACCATCAAATTCCATAAAAAGAGTACCATCACGCACATCTATTTTAGTTCTAAAAGTTTTCAAGAATGGTCTTCCTAATAATAAAGGTGTAGTATTAGGAGAATTATTATCCTTCATATCCAAAATATAAAATTCAGTAAGGAAAACCAATTCATTTACTTAAACTAAAACATCCTCAATTACCCCATCGGGATATGCATTAGATATATTAGCTAGTTGTATGAAAACACCGATTTCTTTCAAAGGCCCAAGATTTGAAGAAGCATAAATAGATCTAGGCATGACATTAATTGATACTCCTAAAGAACATAGCCCTCTCAAATCTAGTATTCCTCTTTGCATTTGGGAGGTAATTTCTTTTGTATCACAACAAAGACATTCTCCCCCACACTTACCTTCTCATTACCTTTTATCTTTCTTTTGGATGTGCACAACTCTTTGAGAAATTTTGCATATCTTGGCACTTGCTTAATTGTGTTCAAAAGAGGGATGTTGATCTCTACCTTCATGAACATATTCCAAAATCTCATTTTCTTACTCTTCTTTCTTCGCCTTTGCAAACTTTCTAGGAAAGGGAGGTATAGGCTTATAATCTGATAGAGGTGTAAAAAGACTTACCTTGTAATGGACTTCTGCTTCTTGATATTTTTCCTTTATTTTGTCAACCACCACTTTTTCTTTTTTAACTCTATGGTTGGCCTTTTGTTCAGCTTAAGTCTCCTTGCTTAATGCTTCCACTTTCTTGCAACTTCTCAACACAATTACACATACATTCTCTTTTGGGTTTTTAATTAAATGAGAAGGAAGCTTACTAGACCCTTGTGCTTCCAATTCGCTAATTGATATGGCCTGGTAGCTCATTTGATTCTCCAAATTCTGGATACTTGCCCTTGTCTCTTTCTGAAAATTCATAGTATTAGTAGCAAGAGATTTGACAATATCCTCTAAAGACATACCTTAATCTTGAGCTACGAGTTGTGTTTGCCTTTGAAACTAAGGTTACACTTGGTTTAAACCAAGGGGTTAATTAGGAAAGGTGTTCCTTTGTGCTTGATTGCCATAGCTAAGGTTAGGATGATCCCTCCATCCTTGATTCTATGTGTTGCCATAAGGACCATACTTCCTTTGTGATGGACCAGGAAATCCTCCAATTGCATTTGCATGTCAATGGAATCCTCTTGTAATGGAGGACACATATTAGTTGGATGTTTTCATGCTAAACATATACCGTATGTCTACACTTGTTGCACATTCCCTACAACCAACTGGCTAACAAGAGAAGTCAAATTAGCTATTTGATTTTCTAAGGAAGATGTACTTACCTTATTGACTCTTCTTGCAGGTGGATCATTCCTTACTCCAAACTGTTGTGAATTTATAGCCATGTTTGATATCAAGTTCTATGCTGCTTCAGGTGTCTTATCTACCAAAGCACCTCCACTAGTTGCTTATGTCATGCCTCTGTCAGTAGGAAGAAGGCCTTCATAAAAATATTAAATGAGTAGTTGGTCACTTATTTGATGATGTGGGTAACTTGCACACAATCTCTAGAATCTCTCCCAACACTCATGCAATGACTTCCCATTATACTGCCTATTGCTACAAATATCTTTTCTAATGTTGGCTGCATTAAAGTTGAAAAGTACTTCTCTATGAATAGCCACTTCATGTCATTCCATGTGTTTATGGAACCAGAAAGTAGGTAGTAGAGCCAATCTTTAGCTACATCCCCCAATGAGAATGGGAATGCTCTCAACTTAAATTTGCTCCTCTGTAATACCTGTAGGTTTCATGTTTGAACACACAACATGGAACTCCTTAAGGTGTTTGTAAGGATCCTTACTTATAATATCAGAAAAAGTAGGCATTAAGTGAATTAAGCCAGATTTCAATTCAAAAGGTATCTTAAGTGTAGGATATTGAATGCATAATGGTTATTGGTTCATGTCAGGAGTTGCAAACTCCCTAATGGTGCAATTTTCATTAGCATTAGTAGCCATGATTTCTAATTTTGAATCACTTAATGAATTAGAAGGTTCTTACTCAAAAAGATGAGAAGGAATCACTTGTGGTTCATTTCCAATAAAAGTTTTAGCTCTAAATGGAGTGGACGATTCTGCTTGATGCTTTATGAATTTCCTAATATGTTTAAACCTTATATCAAGTTCTTTTTCAGACATGCAACCTAAGAATAAGCATAAAAACCAAATATAAATAGATTTAAATTCAAGTTGAAAAAAAAATAACAATCACTCCCTGGCAACGGTGCCAAAATTTGATACATGCCGAATACACCAATTAAAAATACTCTACCTAAACTACTTATATATAGGGTAAGCAGAGGTCGATCCTATAGGGAATGAGTAAATGCAAACAAGAAAATAAATCTTAGAGACACAAATAAACAAAAGGAACTTAAACAAGACAAAATAAACACCTAATCTATCAAACTAATTATGCAAAGTAAAATAAAAGGGGTTTTTATTTGTATTTGCTAAACTATTGTAGCTAAACTAATAATGCTAGAATATAAACTAAGGCTAATGACACTTATGAATACTCAATACAATCAGATTGCAACAAATTCAATAGAGAGGGTGTATCTACCATGTAACACGTATCAATCATCAATTAAAGATGTAAATTTATTCAATTGAGTAAATTAGTTATAGAAGTTTACAACTTCCTTATCTTTCCTTACAGATTAGATTAACTAGGAAGTGCTCTACAATAATCCCTTACTATCACATTCAATCTAAGACTAGAGCAACTTATAACTAAGTTTAATGGTAGCATTAATCATTAGAAAGACATTCCAATTCAAGGGAACAAACTCATTCAGCATAGTTCATTTAACTTAGGCACTCATTTTTAGAATGAAATAAATCATTATGTGCTACTTGTAGTCAAATTATTCAAGCTATTATGTACTCAAATTATCTTAACTTAGCAATATGTTTTCATGCCTAATTAATTAGTAGGCCACCCTAACTAACCATACATTCAACATTCATAACATAAACTAAAAGAAAAGTGATACTCAATATGAAACAAATATAGATTTTATTAAACTCAAATCAAAGTCTCATGGTAATATGTTCCATTGTAACGATTGGGCTCCAACCACTAGAGGAATTGTCCGCTTTGGCCATAAGCCTCACGGTTTTATCCCATAGGTGGAATGGAGAACTTCCCAGGAGGTCACCCATCCTAGGATTTCTCTCAAGCAAGCATACTTAACCCTGGAGTTCTTCCAACTCTCAAGGCCATTCCACCAAAAGGTGCCTTTAATGATTAGTTCCCCCATCTTATATATCATTACTTTTTGAACCCAAGACCATCTCCGTGCTTTGCTGATGTGGGATTTGCCTAAGGGACCTTTCTCCCCCCCTTTCGAAACTCAGCGTCCTTGTTGAGGTTTGCCCCACCATCGCTCAAGAGGACACGCGAGTGGCTCTGATACCAATTGTAACGATTGGACTCCAACCACTAGCAATCTCAAACTAGGCCTCAAACCGTTTGCATCTGTCTCTACTGGTAGTGAGTAGGCTTCCAACATAGTGGCTGAGGCTGGAAAAGTCTCTCTCATACCCGGCTACAGTCCTGTTCCCTTGCTTCAAACTGAGAAACTCCTGTAGCTTCATATCTACATATGTGTTAGGAACATACTTCTGTCTAAATTCTCTGAGAAAGTCATCCCCTGTTAACATAGGGGGCTCAACCAAACTGTGAGGAATGGTCTTCCACCACTCATATGCATCTCCATGCAGTAGCCCTTAGGCAAATCCCACATCGGCAAAGCAAGGAGATGGTCTTAAGTTCAAAAAGTAATGATATATAAGATGGGGGAACTAATCACTAGAGGCGTCTTTTGGTGGAATGGCCTGGAGAGTTGGAAAAACTCTAGGGTTAAGCGTGCTCGCTTGAGAGAAATCCTAGGATGGGTGACCTCCTAGAAAGTTTTTCATTCCACTTATGGGACAAAACCGTGAGGCTTATGGCCAAAGTGGATAATTCCTCTAGTGGTTGGAGCCCGATCGTTACTTCCATGACTTTAACTATCTCCCTACTGAATTATAAAACTACTCACACATAATTAAGAATATTAAACATAAACAAATTAACAAAAGAAGAGAGAAAAGCATGTTGCCCCTTTTAGAAGTAATTTGAACAACTTGGATCTAAAGTTGATGATGATGCTACACACTCCACAGGGTATAGAAGTGCTCCACAACCCAAAAGATGAAGAAGAAATCACACTAACAACTAGATCAAGCAGTTGATATCTTTGAATGCGTAAAGAGAGAATTTGGCCACTATGAGTAGAAGAGAATTAAATTGCTTTAGATATGTATTTTGGACTCCATTTATAGAGAAAAATAAGTTAACTAAGACTCCATATCTGATTTGAAAGTCCTAGTTGCATTCTGACTTAAAACTCTTTCAAGAATCCTAGTTAAAGTAGGAAAACAAGTTTAAAATAACTCTTCTTGTACATATCTACCGCTTGCACGACCTTAGGGACCCACTCACCTTTATTTTATTTATTTTGTGTCTTAAATAAAATAATTAAATCCATCAAGTAGGCCCTAACTCCTAATTCCATATAACTAACCATAAAAAGCCCAAAGACACTTAATATGTGACTCTCAATGTAATCTGGGCCAATTGCTTTCATTTTTCATATATCACCTCAACATATATCAATTAAGGTCCACATAAGCCCATAAGATTAGATTTACACTCTAAATAGTGGATCACATACAAGCTCCATTAAAGCTATCAAAAAAAGTTCAACATGGATTGATATCCAAATTTGTTCATTTTTCTCCATTAGCCTCCAAATACCATGAATAAGATATCTCTAAGCCTATTTTGTCATTGGCTAACTCCTCATCAAAATTACAACTCCTTTTGCCTTAAAATGCTTAAAGAATTGTACTATGTATTATTAAGTTAAGATATATATGTATGTTTACCTTAACCTTTAAGCACATTCATTAACTTTTCACGAATGTACAAAAGGAGTACGCTTCAGCAGTTATGTCTGATATGGAATGGTTCAAATTCTAAACCATTTAAAAAGAAAATGAAGTGATGTTTTTAAGTAAATGCTAAAGTGCGATTGGTTATAAATTGCTTGGGTTTTGGTATATGTATGCAATTAGCTTATGATTAACAGATTTTAGACTTGCTAAAGGTTACGGTAACCTTAAGCTGACCTAATCCCTAGTACCGATAACAGCCCCTAGTTGGGTCATTACATTAGGGATGTAGCTTTTTTGCTTTTCTATGGTTCTAATTTAATTTTACTTAATCAATGGATCAATATTTGCTTTTGATTCAATTCCAGTATGCCTAACACTTGCACTATTTTTCAATCCCATAATTGCATGATTTTAGATATTGAATGAAGGATCGAAAGATGAAACTTGATATTGGATCTCTAGAATATAAACTTAGGAATTTATGACTTAAAGATAAGATTAAATCTTTCGAGGGTAAACTGAATATCAAAGAGCCTAATGGGTTTCAATAAACTTGGTACCATGAAAATAGGTATGATTTTAATTCTAAATTAAAACATGTCTTTTGTGCCTTGAGAGAGAACATTAAATATTTTAGGATAATTCACCTTTAAAGCAATGTCATGCATGATTCAGTGAGTTAAGTTTTGGGCCATGGTCAGTTGATGTAGTGAAACTCTAGTTCTAGAATCTTTTATCTATTAGTTGTTAGTTTCTTTGATTCTTATTATTTGATAAATTAGGTTTTAATAATTACTTTTAAATTTAATTTTTTTCTCAAATTTTATCGTTTAGATAATTAAAATCACTATAGTTTGGTACTCAACACAATTCTTATAGGAATGATGCTCTACTTATTACTTTATTACTTGTTAACGATCTGCACACTTACGAGATTTTGCACAATAGAAATGAAAAAAAAAAAAATTAAAGTTGGAAATTGAATGTTGAAAAATAAAATTTAAATTTAATTGGAATCAAAATTAAAGTTGGAATTGAAATTTGATTAAATCTGATTACTAAAATTAAAAACTCATTTTAAAATTAAAATTAAGATTAAAATCACACTTTTGAATTAACATATAAGATCGAATAAAATTTTATTTTTTTTAATTATAACAATTTTCATTAAAACATAGGGGAAAAGTAATGTGTCTAACAAAGTCATGAATATAAAAAAAATGCATATATATCAAATATACTCAATAAATTTTCATTTTATTTGTCAAATATGAAGAAATTTTGGTTATTTAATTACCCTAAAATTAAGTGCCAATGAGACCTTAGAGCACAGGTTCCTTTTTTTTTTTTTTTTAATTCATAGAACACAAGGTTTAGTTCATATAAGATAGTGTAAAGTTATTATGCAAACAGGCTAACATCATGTTTGGTCACAAATGTTTATTTATTATCGATGATATTTAAATCTAGAAAATGAACTCTTTACTTTTTCATCGTGTTCTTTTGATTTTTCCACACCCACATTTTATTCTTTATTTTGTTTTCTTAACAAAATTTTGGCTTATAATAATAAAAAAAGAACAATTAGGTTGATTTTTAAAGTTGCTTCTCGTATATAAACACTAGAAATTAGACAAAAATTTTAAATTTACAACATTTTTTTATTGTTAAATCATATATGTAAAAATATAGGCGTGAGGAATCACAGAAAAAAAAAATATATATATATATATATATATATATATTTATTTATTGGAAGACAAAAGACAAATTGAATTTTAGTTTAACCATGAAGGAAACTCCCATGATTCTTTGTCTAACTGGAATTGAATGAACCAGCTAAACTTTTTCTGCCTATTTTCGTAGATTAAGGCACCAGACCAGGCAATCATATAATCAAAATAATTAAAGTACCTGGGTTTACCGAAATTCAACTCCTTTTGTTTAAAGAGTGAATCTCCCCAATCATCATAGGATATAACCCTTTTGATGATAAACTTGCTGAAAGCCCACTCATTAGCGGACCTTTCTGTAGGTGAAAAGACCACCGAATCGGTCTCTGCTAGAATAGCTTGATAATAAGTGTAGTCCTTTGGCAAATAAGGATTCACTGTATGATGTTCTGTATAGAAATTGACTACCTCATAAGGCTTCAGATCTTTGTGTTTCCTGTCTATGGGCATAAGGAAACAGTAACTGATTGGAATGTAGGGGTAATTAACCTCCTTAGCATTATTTGCTTCGACACTGATAGCATAAGCGTCGTCTCTGAGTTTGTCCATCATTTTAGATGGAGGTGGAGATACCTCGTGTGTCCGTTTTGACGGAGTTACTGAGGCCTTTGAACTCATGTCCTGTAAGGAATTCACGCGTCAAGAAATCAGGCAATGAGTTAGTTTCTCCTTTAATAAACTCAATTTCAAAATCGAATACAGACAAAATAGCCTGCCATCTTGCAAATATCTGTTTAGATGCATTGTTTTTAACATCTTTCATTAATATTTCTTTTGCACTTTTACAATCAACCCTTATAAGGAATTTCTGATTCAATAAATCATATTCGAACTTTTGAACACAGAGAACTATAGATAAGATCTCTTTTTTAACCGTAGAGTAATTAACTCTAGGTCCTGTCCAAATTCCACTTGTGAATCTGACTAGGGTTTCTTTGTCATCTAGTCTTTGTTTTAAGATGCCTCCGTACCCGATGTCAGATGCGTCTGTCTCCACTACCTTTAAGGCAGAAGGATGAGGAATTGCCAGACAGGGAAGGGTTTTAACCTTTTGTTTTATCCGTTTAACAGATAAAGTATGTTCTTTGGTCCATGGGCTTGGGTTTTTTCTGAGTCTTTGGAATAAAGGTTTTGCATCATGGGCCAGGTTTTTGTAAAAGTCAGAGACATAGTTAAGGCTTCCTAAAAACCGTTGAAGTTGGGTTTTTTCTCTTATTTCATCAGGAAATTTACTCGCAAATTCTATGGCTCGATCAATAGGAATAATTGATCCTTGTTCAATGTTATGACCTAAGAATCTGACTTTAGTCTGAAAGAGTTTAATCTTTCTGGCTGAGACTACCAAGCCATTTCTTTTGACAATTTTCATAAACACATTTAAGTGTTTAAAATATTGATCAATTGTCCTGGAGAAAATAAGGACATCATCAATGTAAACAATTGAGAATGCTGAATAAGCATTAAATATTTCATTCATTATTTTTTGAAATTCTGATGGGACATTTTTAAGCCCAAAGGGCGTTACGTTCCATTCGTAATGGCCAAATGGTACAGTAAAGGCAGTTTTATACCTATCTGTTTCAGCTATCTGGATTTGCCAATACCCTGACTTCATATCAAATTTTGAAAAGATTTGGGCCTCAAAGAGCCTGTTTAACAGATCTCTTTTATTAGGCAATGGGTATCTAATCCATCTCAAGGCCTTATTTAAAGGCTTGTAATTGATAACCAATCTTGGTACTCCTCTTTCTAGTTCAGCAGCATTTTCAACATAAAACGCTGGACAACTCCATGGGCTTTGACTTTTTCTAATTAGCTCTTTTGACTCGAGGTCAGCAATTTCTTTTTTACAGATCTTCAAATGTCTTGGTCCCATAGCAATGGGCCTGGCTTTAGTAGGAATCATTTTTTCAGAAAAATCAGGTTCATATGGTAAATTAACCACATGGCTTTTTCTAGCCCAAAAGGCATTGGGTATTTCTGCACAGATGCTATTAGCCATCTCATTTTGAAGTTGTTTTATTTTTTCTTGTACCAAAGGTTTAAACTGAATATCAAAGAGCCTAATGGGTTTCAATAAACTTGGTACCATGAAAATAGGTATGATTTTAATTCTAAATTAAAACATGTCTTTTGTGCCTTGAGAGAGAACATTAAATATTTTAGGATAATTCACCTTTAAAGCAATGTCATGCATGATTCAGTGAGTTAAGTTTTGGGCCATGGTCAGTTGATGTAGTGAAACTCTAGTTCTAGAATCTTTTATCTATTAGTTGTTAGTTTCTTTGATTCTTATTATTTGATAAATTAGGTTTTAATAATTACTTTTAAATTTAATTTTTTTTCTCAAATTTTATCGTTTAGATAATTAAAATCACTATAGTTTGGTACTCAACACAATTCTTATAGGAACGATGCTCTACTTATTACTTTATTACTTGTTAACGATCTGCACACTTACGGGATTTTGCACAATAGAAATGAAAAAAAAAAATTAAAGTTGGAAATTGAATGTTGAAAAATAAAATTTAAATTTAATTGGAATCAAAATTAAAGTTGGAATTGAAATTTGATTAAATCTGATGACTAAAATTAAAAACTCATTTTAAAATTAAAATTAAGATTAAAATCACACTTTTGAATTAACATATAAAACCGAATAAAATTTTATTTTTTTTTAATTATAACAATTTTCATTAAAACATAGGGGAAAAGTAATGTGTCTAACAAAGTCATGAATATAAAAAAAATGCATATATATCAAATATACTCAATAAATTTTCATTTTATTTGTCAAATATGAAGAAATTTTGGTTATTTAATTACCCTAAAATTAAGTGCCAATGAGACCTTAGAGCACAGGTTCCTTTTTTTTTTTTTTAATTCATAGAACACAAGGTTTAGTTCATATAAGATAGTGTAAAGTTATTATGCAAACAGGCTAACATCATGTTTGGTCACAAATGTTTATTTATTATCGATGATATTTAAATCTAGAAAATGAACTCTTTACTTTTTCATCGTGTTCTTTTGATTTTTCCACACCCACATTTTATTCTTTATTTTGTTTTCTTAACAAAATTTTGGCTTATAATAATAAAAAAAGAACAATTAGGTTGATTTTTAAAGTTGCTTCTCGTATATAAACACTAGAAATTAGACAAAAATTTTAAATTTACAATATTTTTTTTATTGTTAAATTATATATGTAAAAATATAGGCGTGAGGAATCACAGAAAATATATATATATATATATATATATATATATATATATATATATATATTTATTTATTTATTTATTGGAAGACAAAAGACAAATTGAATTTTAGTTTATGGGATTTTTAAAAATCTCTTTCATGTTTTTTATTTTTCTTTTTAGGTAAAAACCATATATTTGCGTAAGGTAAAATTGAAACGTGTTATTCAATTTTACCTTACGCAAATATATGGTTTTTATCTAAAAAGAAAAATAAAAAATATGAAAGAGATTTTTAAAAATCACATAAACCAAAATTCAATTTATCTTCTGTCTTCGAAAACACACACACATATATATAAAAGTTCTAACAACTTTGAATGATTGTCAACTATGTGACACGTTTCAATTTTACCTTGCGCAAATATATGGTTTTTACCTAAAAAGAAAAATAAAAAACATGAAAGAGATTTTTAAAAATCACATAAACCAAAATTCAATTTATCTTCTGTCTTCGAAAACACACACACACACACACACACACACACACACATATATATATATATATATATAAAAGTTCTAACAACTTTGAATAATTTTCAACTAATCATTTTTTTATTGGATAAATTAATTTTTTATTTTTATATTATATAATAATTAATATTTGAGTCCCTATATTTTTAAAAAGAGATGAAAGCATTCTTAAATTTTATTTTATTCATAAGATTTCTTTTTCCATTTATTTTTATCAATTTAATCATTAATCAAAAAATTAAAAGATATTCACTGAAAAATAAAAGTAATTATAATGATAAAAACTTTTAAGGATAAAATAATAATTTATTTGAAAGGGTATGAAGGTATTTTTGAAGGTATTTTCACTCATTATTAATAACAAAAATTAAAAAAATAATAATAATGACAATAGAAGGGCGAAAGTGTATAGCAGAATTACAATTTAGAGTTGTTTTCATCTATTTTTTAAAATATAAGAAAGTAAGTATTAATTATAACATAATGCAATGGTGAAAAAGTTTTTTTTTTTTTTCAATTTTTGATAATTTGAGCCTTTAATTTATTAGAAAAATTATATAATTGCCCTCAATTGGTAGCCTTGCGTTCAATTTAAACATAAAAGAAAACTGTCTTGCAATTTGCCATCTATCCTAAGGAAACGATTGGAAAACTTTTACCCAAATGATAGATACAATGTCAATGAAATTGCCATAAACTAAAAATTCCCATCTCTATTTCTGTTAATAAAGTCTTTACAATCTAAACTTTCACACTCTAAAATATATATTTTTCTTAGAAAGCAACAGAAATTAAGCCTTAATCTCAAAGTAATTAGAGTCGGTTGCGTGAATTATTTTTTAATATATTTTCTCTAAATCCCTAATTTTTCATGAGTAATAATTTAATTCCTACGAATTGATTTCATTAACAGATTAATCATTGACTTCCAAATGCATTAACTAACAATTTAGCATTTGAAATTTTGTTAAATTTCAAATTGTATTAAATTGTTATACATAATTGACATGTAATTTTTTATACACCTTAGAGAATAATTTGTAACAATTGAGTCTATATTTTAATTTGACAAAATAAAGTTTTTATAGAAGTTCGATATTGAACTAAATCTTATTTTCTTCAAATTAGAGTATAGTTAATATGTGAAATACAAAAATATTAAACTAATATAATGTATTATCTAAATTCTAAAAAGACGCCCTAAAAGTATAAAAAAACAAAAATTACCAAATTAAAATTTATATTTAAAATTTCTATCTATTCCTTAAAAAATAATTTCGGTTGGCTAATAATTTATGAAAGTGCAGGCATGTCAGATATTGAATGTATCAGCTGTGCGCTTTCTAACTTCTAATCAAACAATTATGGAAACCCGAATACACTAAACACAGCTTATTGAAATCTCACAACAAGCAGTAAATTGAAAGGAAATTGTGTTCATTGCTTTAACAATGAGTACAAAATTTGTAAATTAAATGCAAGTTTTGAAAAATTAAATGACAAATAAAATAAAGATATATAGATTGTTGAGTCTATTGTTGAATTGATTAGTTGATTGGTTAATTAGTTGGGGCCTTTCTCGTAACAATCATTAAACTATTTATAGATGTACTACTGGACTTTGGAACCTTCAAGAACCTACATCTTCTCACACTGCACGTCTTAGCAATTCCTGTAACTTCATTGTAACTTCTTTCTCCCATGACCTGACAACTTCTCATAACTTATCCCATTAGTTAATAACTTCCAGTATTAAATGTCTCATAACCACCCAAAATAATTAATAAACATTTATTCAGGCTGTATAATTAAATTAATATAACAAAATTAACAAAATTAATTTCACAAAAAATTAATTTAATTAATAGTAGGCCTAAAAATAATTAATGAGCTGAATTAATTTTTTTTTTTCCAAACAATTGCTCCCCGCATATTGATTGGCTGGTTAGGCCATTCTAATGTGGACAATTTAATTTTCTTTCTTATTGAATTTCACCAGTTCTCCTGCTCCACCACGTTTTTAATGTGAAACTCTATAGCAAGTCACCTGCACTTCTTCAAATGCAAGAATTTAAATTTAAAAATAAGTCAACCTGATATGGACCTGACTGAATAGAGAAGAAATGGTTGGGATTTTCGGTTAGCATGTAGGATCTTTTCCAGCAATCAAGATTTGTTCCACAACAACTCAAACACCATAAATCTCACTAAATACACCACAACACTAATTTGACGAAAAGAAAACTTGAATATATTGCTCAACAAAACAGATTACAAGAGTCAATGACACTTGAAACACAAAAGCAACTTGTGCTAGAGTTTCTCAAATATAAGCCTAAGAAATTACAAGTGACCAGCTTGCAATTAATCTAAGTTCTTAGTGGAACTTAGCAAAGATCATAAAATACCTCACCAAAATGAGTTTGGCCAAAGCCTACAAGCACCAGCAATGGTGTTCTTGTTCTCTCAAAAACTTGAATTCTGAGTCTGAAACAAAGAAAGAAGAAGATGGGGGATAAATACCCCATTTAGCCAAAGCCTAAAACTTAGTTATATACCATAAATATTCAAATTAATAATCCATAAAAGGAAGTCCTATTTTTTGAAGTCAATCACATCAATTCTCCATCAGGTGGTTTGGCCAGAAATGGTTAAAGTGCTTTTCCTTTATTTGCCAAAAGTTAAATAATGTCTTCCTCCACCCCTCTCTTGCCAAATGGATAAAGTATGTGCTAGAAGTGGTTGGTAAGCATCTGCCCAAGTGCCTCACCTTACCAAATCACCATCCCATACAGTTGCCACATCACCCTTATTCTGCCATGTTAGCACCTATATGGCTGCCACGTGGCAACCCACTTGGCAATCTCTAAAATGGTTTCCAATGCCCTCAAATGCTCTTGAAGCTTCTTGGAGGTGAATTTGCATGATGATCAAGCTTTCCCCTTGAGTTGGGACCTCCATAGTCGAATGCTCCAACGCCATGGCTTAGATTGCCTTAACCCTTGATCTTGTAATGGCTCCCTTGAATTGAGGTACCTTTAGATCCACTATGATGTCCTCATCATCCCCTCCTTCTTGAAGAGAATTCGTCCTCAAATTTGAACTTGCATCATGGAAAGGAGATAAATAAAAAACATAAAGAGTATTACTTATGGTACCATACTTACCTTGAAGGTCAATCTTGTAGGCATTGTCTCTAGTTTTTCCTTCCACTCTAAAGGGTCTATCACTCCTTGGTTGTAATTTGGATTTCCTATGGTTAGGAAACCTTTCTTTTCTCAAGTGCACCCACACAAGATCCCCCTTTGCAAAAGAAATTGCCTTTTCCACACAAGATCCCCCTTTTCAAAAGAAATTGCCTTTCGGCCCTTGTTAGCTCTTGAAGCATACTTTGCATTTTGGGCTTCAATCTTGCTTTTAACCTACTCACGAAGCTGCCTGACCAATTCAGCTTTCTTGGCTCCATCTACACTAGCAATCTCATTCAATGGCAAGGGTAATAAATCCAAAGGTGTGAGAGGGTTAAAACCATACACTAGCTCAAATAGAGAAAAACCACTAGAAGAATGCACTACCCTATTATATGCAAGCTCAATGAATGGTATGCAATCTTCCCATGATTTTAAGTTTTGCTTAACCATAGCTCTTAGTAATGTAGACAAGGTTCTATTTACCATTTCAGTTTGGCCATCTGTCTAAGGATGGCAAGTGGTAGAGAATAATAACTTGGTCCCCAATTTCCCTCACAACACCTTACAAAAGTGACTCAAGAATTTTACATCCCTATCACTAACTATGGTCCTAGGAATGCCATGCAAACACACTACTTCCCTAAAGAACAGATTAGCTACATAGGATGCATCATCACATTTCTTGCATGGTATGAAATGAGCCATTTTAGAAAACCTATCCACTACCACAAAAATTGAATCATGACCCCTTTGTGACCTAGGTAGTCCCAAGACAAAATCCATAGAAATATCAATCCATGGTGCCTTAGGCACAGGTAGGGGTGTATAAAGGCCATTCGGCATCACTCTAGATTTGGCCTTCTTGCAAGTTTCACATCTGGTACAAACTCTCTCCACATCTCTCCTCATATGCGGCCAACAGAAATGTTCCTTAAGAATATCTAAGGTCTTAGCTATGCCAAAATGTCCCATTAACCCACCTTTATGTGACTCAATTACAAGCAAGTCTCTAATTGAACTCCTAGGCACACACAATCTATTTTCTGTAAACAAAATCCCATCATGCCTATGGAATTTATCAAGTGCACCATGTTCACATGCACTATATACTTGGCCAAAATCAACATCCTTTGCATATAAGTCTTTGATGTGCTAGCAATAAAAAGGTTATACCTCCTAGACAGTGTACCTGCCACTATATTCTCCTTCCCTTGCTTATACTGAATTACATAAGGAAAAGATTCTATCAACTCCATCCACCTTGCATGCCTCTTGCTCAACTTTTCTTGTGCCTTAATGTGCTTCAATGTTTGATGGTCCGAATGGATGATGTTGCCATGTTTCCAAAGCTCTCACCAAGGCATATAGTACTTTACTATAGGCGGAATAGTTCAAAGCTGATCCATTTAGCTTTTTCACTGAAATATGCTACTGGTTTTCTTTCCTGCATTAACACAGCACCAATACCTTTCCCAGAAGTTTTTTGCTTCATTTAGTGACCTTTGGATGTTGATTTGCTATTGATGAATTTGAGATGGGGTCAATGATAAAAAGGTGATCTTTCGACCATCCTTAATAAAAGTGATTTTGTTGCTTCAGCCTTCATGTGTTGCATCCATATCAAATAGCCATGGTCTCCCAAGCAACAAGTGAGTGGCTTGCATTGGGATTACATCATAATACACCTCATCCTGATATTTCCTAATAGAAAATGGCACTACCACTTGTTTTGTCACCTTCACCTTTGCACAATTATTCAGCCATTACAATCCATATGGTTTGGGGTGCTTGAATGTAGGTAGCCCCAATTTTTCCACCATTAGCTCACTTGCTACATTACAACAACTACCACTATCAATAATCACACTGTAATGCTTGTCCCCTACCTTGCACTTAGTGTGAAAAATATTTTCCCTTTGCATTAGGTCTTTATTTTCCTCTACCTTAGCTTGGGTAACTAAGATGCGCATGGTCACCAATGCACTAGCCTCACACCCCTCAGCCTCATACTCTCCATCTCCATCACTCTTATTATAACATCCTCACTTTATGTAGTCCATTTGTTCCTCTGTTCTGACGACTAATGTCTACCCCGGAAAGTCAAAATGTCCGGAACAACACTTAATTGACAATGAGGAAGTATAAAATAATGAATTATGTGATGAGGAAAATTAAGGAAAAATAAAAGAGATAAAAAGTAACTAAGTTAAATGAGCCAAACCCGTAGCGATGGGTGACCGCATCGGGAAGTTACGGCGAAGGCCGTTGACTAGCCTTGGACCGCGGGGAACTCGGGAAAATATTTTCAGGACATAATTAAAGGTTTACTGAGGTGTAATTGACATTGAAAATGTCAAAGAAAAATTAATAAGTTAGTATAAATGAAAAACGAAAATTAAAGAAATCGGCAGTACAAGGAGTAAATCGGTGTTACTGAAAAAGTCCGAATTTGATCCGAAGAGGGGCATTTTGGTCATTTGACACCTAGAGTTGACTTTTGAACTCAATGTCCATTAAAAATAAGTGGTATTAAATTTTGAAAATTTCATGAAAAATAAAATTATACATGATATTTGCAATTAAGAAAAAATGAGTGGTATAATTTGGAATAATTAAAATGGATTATTAAACTAATTAACCTAAGGTTAGTGGAGCATAATATATATTAATTAACCTAAAGATAATGGGGTATAAAAGGGCTAAAGTGGACAGATTTCTCCACTAACTCATTTCATGTCCTTCAATTCTTCATCCATGGCCGAAAATGCTCTCCCATAAAACTCCATGGCCATTCATGCATGAAGCTCCAATCCTACATGATCAAGCCTTAGTTTCTTCAAGAGTTCTTCATTAAAGTTAGTCTACACATCATGGGCAACACATAGGTAGTAAAAAGAAAAAGTTTTGGTGAGGTTTAGCAAACTCCAAATAAAGGTTAGTGCTTAATCTTTCCATTTTCCTTCACTAATCCTTGTGTTGAGCTTTGGGTAAGTTGAATTGCTAAGAAAAATTGAGGAAATGATTAAGTATTGGTGAACCTTAGTTTTGGCAGCCATAAAAATGCATGGTTAGTGACTTATTATTATATTTAATGGATGGGAATTAAGGTTGATTAACTCAAATGGAAGTTGTAGTAAGTTAATATCCAAGTATGTGTATGTTAGTGCTTGAATTAAGGGTTGAATAGTGAGACTTTGATGCTTTAGTAAACTGCCATGTTGGGCAACCTTAAATATCATGAATTTGTGTGTGAGTTTATGAAATTTATCAATGAAATATGATGGTGTTGAATGGTGGGCAGTTTGTGTAATTGCCATGGAAGTGTATGTGTAGGATTGATATTGAGGTATGTTGAATTTTGGTGGAAGTAAATGTTGAACTTGAATGGTGTATTGTGTGCATTAAATACTTGAGTGTTCTATTCAAAATACCTTGCTAGAATTGTGTACAATATATATAGAAGTGCCATGATTAAATGTTGAAGTATTGGGAGGAGGAGGATTGTCAAAATTGGAAGTGTGATATTCAAATGCAGGTTGTGTATGTTGGCAGCACCTAAATTAGGTCATAAGTGCAAAACTGTGAACCCAATTGGTATGAGGCCAATGGGGGGTGAAACTAGACACCAAATAGGCCAACTTTAATGTAAAAATGTTGCCAAAATTCTACCTAGAAACTGACCTTAAAAATAACCAAATCCGAAATGGCAACATTGCAAACCTAGATTTTTGACTATATGAATAATAGTCATTAGGATGACCATAACTCACTCAAAGAAGGTCTAATTGACCTGAAATTTTTACCATGGATAGCTTAGACATAGAGCTACAATTCTTATGAAGACACCAAAGCCCAGAAATGGCCAGAACCAAGTCAAATAGCTTGCACAAATTCAGGTACCAAAACTGCCAAAACTAAATGTGACCTAAAATTGACCAAATTTTGCACTAAAAGTGCAATTTGTCCAGCTTTAGTAAATTGACCATATCTTGGTCTATACAACTCAAAATGACCTGAAATTTTACCTAGAGTGCAATAAGACATAGAGCTACAATTTTGCTTCTTTGACCAGAAGCTAAAAACAAGAGAAATAGGACTTTAAGCTAGACCAATCTAACACACAAAAATTTAAAATTTGACATTAACATACAATCAAGCCTTGAAGTAAATTGGCAATAAATGCCAACTTGTGAGAATTGTAAATTGCACTATATTGGAAGCATATTGAAATGCAAATTATGACATGTTGATACTAGAATCAACTTATGCATGATGTATGAAAATGTCAACATTTTCATATACCAGTGAATTGTATAATGACCAGTAAACTCTAAAAATAAATATTTAATTTTGTAACATGCCCTAGTTTGGATAGGTTGGCATGCCAATAGAATTCTGATAGCTGTTTTGTAAATGACTTTACGTTATATTGTGTTTTATGGCTTATTATGCCATACTATGATTTTAATAGCCTATGGCTATACAGATTATGTTATTATACTCGACTTAATGCCTGATTGATTATATGGCTTTTTAGCCATACTGTTTGCACACCGGAAGATACTTTGTGACCGATAGTGTGACGACCTGAGGTACTAAGTATCCAGTGCTAGTATATCCGTTTATCTAGTTTGGTCAGTGTATAGGCTACACGGGCAGTCAATTAAAACATTATTCAATTCAGGCAGTTAAGTTAAGTTAAGTTAAGTATACGGAAATTTCAGTATAATTAAATTAAGCATTGAATGAAATAAGTAAAAGAGATTAGCAATAGAAACATAACGAAGATACAATTTGCAGAACCGTAGAGACTTAAAATACAATACAGTTAGAATAATTGATTCCTAGATATCCGAATTATGATTTATTTCTTTATTTATTTGTATATATTATTTCTTGTTATATTATTGCACCACTAAGCAGAAATGCTTAGCGCGATAGAATTGCTTCCTCGCGCAGGTACTGAAGGTAAAACCAGTAGACTGTCGATTGAGATTTTTGGAGTCCAGATCTGCAGAAGTGTCAGAAGAGTTCAAGGTTGTCACCTCCTCAACAATGCATGTAGATAGGGCTCATTTTAAGCATATTTTCTAATATGTACATTATAATTACTGCTTATATTGTAATGCGAATTAGTAATTGTAATTTCATTTGTATATCCAGTACTTGATAAATTTATGTACTTAATTAGCAAATTATATAAGTTAATGAAATATAGGAATTCTGATATTTGAATTGATTATCTAATCATAATGATTCTGAATGAGATTGAATTTGAGAAATTTTGAGACTGAATTTGAGTTTGAGAAACTGATGAGAATGCCTTGAGATAATCTGAGTTATGAATTTGAGTATATATTGAAATTATTTTTGGCAGGTTTAGAAGAACTGTTAGTCCAAATTACAGTCGGCACTTTGCCGGATTGTTGTTAAAATGTTTGAAATTTCCAAATTAGTTATATGATAAAAGTAAAAATAGCCTAAACCTCAGATAAAGTTTTTGAACAAATAAGTCAAGAACTATAATGAAATCAGATAAGATTAGGTGCTCCAGCACGTCATGTAGTACGCCTTACTCGACTACACTGTAGACGGGTGAGCGGTGTTACACTTATTTTCTTGCATTTCTTCCCTCTCTTCTTCACTCTCTATCTCCCCATTTTCTGTCATAATCATCGCTCTCTTCTTTGGGCATTGAGAAGCATAGTGCCCACTCCCCAAACACTTGAAACACTAAGCATTCCTACTACTTTGGGGTGCATTTGAAGCAATAAAAATGGTGTTCTTCTTGTCTCCCTCACTCTTGTCTTTTCCCTTCTACTCCTTGGAGTAGCTAGGAGTGGCTTTCTCCACCTTTGGCTTAGTTTTACTATTCGGCTTCTATGCTCCCTTGGTGGCTGAATATGGCATGACTCCAATCTTAGCCAAAATTTTCTTCTTCAATTGTTTTTTAACTTTCATAGCCATTTGCACTAACTCATTCAAATCTGCATAGTGGTGCAACTCCACAATGTTGGCAATTTCAGCATTTAAACCACTATGAAATCTTGTCATTGTAGCTTCTGCATCCTTTTCTATGTTGGCCCTAATTATGGCAATCTCCATAGCCTTGTGGTAGTTCTCCACACTCTTGGAACCTTGGGTCAATCTTTGGAGCCTTTGGTGTAGCTCTCTAATGTAATGAGGTGGTACAAATTTGTCCCTCAACATATCTTTTATTTCTTCCCAAGTCCAAATAGGTCTAGCACTATTCCTTCTTCTTCTAGCTTATACCTGATCCCACCACACAATGGCATAGTCATTAAACTCCACAGCAATTAATTTCACCTTCTTTTCTTCTATATAGTTACGGCAATCAAAGATCAAGTCCACTTGCCTCTCCCATTCTAGGTAACCATCAGGATCATTTTTGCCATAGAAGGCTGGAATCTTCATTTTTATGCTCCCTACATTGCTATCTTGTCTCTCATGGTCATTTCTTCCCCTTTGGTAAGCATTCGGCCTAGCCTCCCACTCATCATCCCTTTGCATTCTTCCTTCTCCTCTTCTTGCTCCCATGCCTCCCCCCCTAAGTGGCCTATATCCTCTACCTTCTTGCTGGTAGGTTCAGTCATGATGCTCAAATTCATCCCATTCCTCCTCATCTGGATCATATTGCCAATATGGTTCATAAGGTTCTTCTCTCTCATTTTCTCTCCTACCTCTCCTATTTCCACCCAAATTTAACCTTTGTACACCTCCCTCATTGCCCCTTTCATTTCTGCCTCTATCCACACTTCTCCTTCTAACTTCAGCCCTAAGCCCTTCCATTGAATCTTGCAAAGCATTCAATGCTTATGCAATTCTATCAAATCTTTTCGCTATAGCCCTCCTATATATGGTTTCACTCCTATTTCCCTCAACTTCAGTTTGAATCTCTATGTCATCAGCAACTTCCCTTTTTCGACTAGTATCTTCTTGGTTCTAATTATTAGACATTTTAATTCCTACAAATTAAATCTGGTTAGTAGTAAATGGCTCACCCTCTCAAGTGTTTAGGCACTCAAAATTAGGCTTTTACCCCCTTTTTTTTTATCTCTCACACTTTTGCCTTTTACCACATAAGTGTTCTTGAACCAAATTCCACTTTTTAACTCAAATTTTCTTAAGTTATACTCAAGAACAAGACAAATTGAAGAAATTGTAAGGTGACACTGGAATTGAGAAATAACTAAACTCCAAATTGGAATTAGATGCAAATTAGACACACTCAACAAACTCTAGGCTCTGTTAAAAAAATGTCCTTAATGTCAATTCAAATTCCAATTGCATATTAGGTCTTCAATGGTCCTAAAATGCTAAGTCCAACAATTTTCAAATCTCCAAATATGTACTAAGTCAATTTGGCTTTGAATATATATATATATATATATATATATATATATATATATATATATATATATATATATATATATATATATATATATATATACTTTTGTCTTCATAACACTAATTTTGCAATCAGGAGTTGTTTAGTGCTCCTAATTCAAGTGTTTCACTTTCTTTTGTTCTTTTGATGCCAAGGCAGAATATGGCAAGATATTTTGTTCAAATTCACAAATTCAGCTCTTTGTGCCAAAAATGAGTCCACAAATTTCTCAAGTACAAAGTTTTCCAAAAGCAAAGTTTGTCACAAGTTCTCACTTTCAAGTTCCAGCAACATCTTTTCCACCAACAACTTACAAATTCAGTTTTAATACTAAAGAGGCAAATAAGTTAAGAATCAGCTAAGGCTGAAGGAATACTTAACAAACAATAAGCAAAAATGTGACAAATGTATTTTAGACACTTAAAAACACTAAGAACCAAATGATAATATTTCAACCATAATCAGCTCAAAACTGAAATTTTGGTTCTTAGAGTTTTTAAGGAGTTTTTGTTAGGACAACAAAGAACCAAGTAACAATGAGGAAAGTAACAGGTACTGACTCACAAAAACAACACAAAGACACAAGAATAGAGTTTTAGCAAAAGAACTTCAACAAAAACTCAAGGACAAGTTGGTTTAGGTTCTGCCTTCAAGAAAGCTTAACCCTTTCTAGCACCAACTCAAAAGAAACACCAGAAATGACGAAGATGACACTTAAATTAGTCAACTTACTTGGTTGAGGAAGCCAAATGCTCTTATACCACTTGATATGGACCTGACCGAATGGAGAAGAAATGGCTAGGATTTTCGATCAGCATGTAGGATCTTTTCCAGCAACCAAGATTTGTTCCACAATAACTCAAACACCCATAAACCTCACCAAATACACCACAACACTAATTTGACGAAAAGAAAACTTGAATATATTACTCAACAAAACATATTACAAGGGTCAATGGCACTTGAAACACAAAAGCAACTTCTACTGGAGTTTCTCAAGTATAAGCCTAGGAAATTACAAGTGACCAGCTTGCAATTAATCTAAGTTCTTGGTGGAACTTAGCAAAGATCATAAAATACCTCATCAAAATGAGTTTGGCCAAAGCCTACAAGCACCAGCAATGGTGTTCTTGTTCTCTCAAAAACCTGAATTTTGAGTCTGAAACAAAGAAAGAAGAAGATGGGGGATAAATACCCCAATCAAATAAAGCACAATAAAGCCTAATGATCTATGCATGGTTTGGTTAATACTTAGTTACATACCATAAATGTTCAAATTAATAATCCACAAAAGGAAGTCCTATTTTCTAAAGTCAATCACATCAATTCTCCATCAGGTGGTTTGGTCAGAAATGGTTAAAGTGCTTTTCCTTTATTTGCCAAAAGTTGGATAATGTCTTCTTGCACCCTCTCTTGCTAAATGGGTAAAGTATGTGCTGGAAGTGGTTGGTAAGCATCTGCCCAAGTGCCTCCCCTTGCCAAATCACCATCCCATGCGGCTGCCACATCTCCCTTGGTCTGCCATGTTAACACCTATGTGGCTGCCACATGGCAACCCACTTGGCAATCTCCAAAATGGTTTCCAATGCCCTCAGATGCTCTTGAAGCTTCTTGGAGGTGAATTTGCATAATGATCAAGCTTTCCCCTTGAGTTGGGCCCTCCATAGTCGAATGCTTCAACACCATAACTTGGATTGCCTTAGCCCTTGATCTTGTAATGGCTCCCTTGAATTGAGGTGCCTTTAGATCCACTGCGATGTCCTCATCACAACCTTTTAATGAAGTCTCTCAATTTCCTAGAAAGTGTAATTAAGTCAAACCATCTCCTTTTTGTCTTCCCAATGTCATTAAGACTACACATAAAAGCTTTTTAGCTTTTAACCTTTCTAACCTTACTTTCCTATTCATCTTCTTCCTTTTACAAATTTTCCTATTAATACCACCATAACCAGAAACTGCATTTTTTTAGCGAATCTCTTATCCTCATCAACCAACACCCATATTCCCTCATTAAATCACAATACCCATAAACACTTTTCTTTCCATCTCTCTTTTCCTCTCTTTTTCTTCCTTTCTCTCTTTTTCGATGTGCCTCCCTTTATCGTGCGACTTGCACAACATCACCCATTATTCAACCTGATGAGCACTCTTAGGATGCCAAGAAACACAACATCTAAATATTGGAACCAAGATCTTTAATCATCCAAACAAGGCAGAATTTCAGATTGAAAACCCAAGTGTCAATACACAAATAGTAACAAGCTAAAGCATATTGATCATCAAAATAAGACTAGCAAGGGGTTCATGCTGCTAGAATCCAAGTTCTTTCAAGAAACATGGAAGAAACATAGAAGAAACTCAAGCTCCAGTAATGGAGTTCTCTCCCTAATGCTCACACTTAAACTAGAAAAAATGAAGGCTGCCAATACAATCTGAATATCTTGGGTTATATATAGCATCTCCAAAACCCTAAAAGTGTGCCAAAACCCTAAAAGTGTGCCAACATGGCTAAAAAGACAAAAATGCAAGGCTCATCCATCAGATGGGGCGTCTCCATAGGGGGGGGGGGACCATTTGGGACCACTTGCTTTATGGCAGCCCTTTATGTAGTGGGGACCATAAGGTGGTAGCAACACTTTAGGTGGTAGCAGCCTTTTTTTAATGTAATGGGGACCAATAAAAGGTGTCAGCACATGGCAAATCCAAATAAGCATAAGAAGCCCCTCCAATCCACTTGGCCGAATGGTCTTGTGCCAAGTCATGCTGATGTGGCGAAGTTACACTGATGTGGCGCCACTTGTCAAGTCTCCCATGCCAACTTGTGTGAGAACGATCCACCTAGATTCCAACAATATGCAAGAAAGTCCAACATGGCAATTTTGATCCCCTTTGTGCTCACAATGCTCCAACACCAATGCTTGCAGCTCTCTAGCTCTGGCTCTGGTGATGGGTCCTCTAAATAATGGCATAGGCACTGGTGCTTCTTCATCATCCCCTCCTCCTTTGAAAGAATTCGTCCTCGAATTTGGTCCTGCATCAATGCAAGGGGAAAGATCAGTAATGTTAAAAGAATTGCTAACACCATACTCACCAGGTAAATCAATCTTGTATGCATTGTTGTTGATCCTTTCTAGCACTTTGAATGGACCATCACACCTTGGCTGTAATTTTTACTTTCTTAGGTTTGGAAACCGCTCTTTCCTTAAATGCACCCAAACAAAGTCACCTGGTTCAAACACAAGAGGCTTTCGGCCTTTATTAGCATGAGTAGCATATTGTGCATTTTTCTTTTCAATTTGTAACCTAGCTTGCTCATGCAATTTCCTAACCAAATCTGCTTTCTTTTTACCATCAAGACTATTAATATGATCAACGTCTAATGGTGTCAATGGATTAAATCCATACACAATCTGAAATGGTGAAAATCCGGTAGAAGAATGCACTACTCTGTTATAAGCAAACTCAACAAAAGGAATGCAATCTTCCCAAGATTTCAAGTTTTGTTTAACCATCACACGTAATAAAGTAGTTAAGTTTCTATTCACTACTTCTGTTTGTCCATCAGTCTGGGGATGACAAGTAGTTGAGAACAACAGTTTAGTACCTAACTTACCCCACAACACCCTCCAAAAGTGACTTAGGAACTTAACATCTCTGTCACTCACTATAGTCCTAGGTATACCATGTAACCTGACTATCTCCTTAAAGAACAAATTGGTTATGTATGTGGCATCATCTATTTTGTGACACGGTATGAAGTGTGCCATCTTAGAAAATCTATCAACAATCAGAAATATAGAATCATGACCTCTCCTAGACCTAGGCAAACCCAAAATAAAATCCATAGAAATATCAGTCCAAGGTTCCTTAGGAACAGGCAAGGGTGTGTAAAGACCATTTGGCATTACTCTAGACTTTGCTTTCTTACATTCAACACACCTAGAACACATTCGATCAACATCTTTCCTCATATGTGGCCAAAAGAAGTGTTCTGGCAATATGTTTAAAGTCTTAGCAACACCAAAATGTCCCATCAAACCACCACTATGTGACTCCAAAACAAGCAAGTCCCGCATAGAGCATTTAGGCACACATAATTTATTCTCCTTAAACAAGTATCCATCATGCCTATAAAATTTCTGAAATGCACTTTTCTCACAAGCAGCATATACATTACAAAAATCAGCATCATTAATATACAATTCTTTCATGAACTCAAAACCAAGCAATTTAGCATCAAGTGTAGACAAAAGTGCATGTCTCCTAGAAAGTGCATCAGCAACAACATTCTCTTTTCCTTGCTTATATTTAATCACATATGGAAATGACTCTAAAAATTCAATCCATTTAGCATGCCTTCTACTCAACTTATTTTGACTCTTAATATGCTTCAACGATTCATGATCCGAATGTATGACAAACTCTTTAGGCCACAAATAATGTTGCCAAGTTTCCAAGGCCCTAACTAATGCATACATCTCCTTATCATAAGTAGAGTAATTCAAGGCAGCTCCATGCAATTTCTCACTAAAATATGCTATTGGTCGTTTCTCTTGCATGAGAACTACACCAATTCCTACACCACTTGCGTCACATTCAATTTCAAAAGTCTTATCAAAATTTGGCAAACTCAACAAGGGTGCAGAACACAATCTATCTTTAAGTTCAGAAAATGCATGTTCATGTTTCTTTTTCCACTCAAATGCAACATTCTTTTTCACCAATTCATTCAAAGGAGCAGCAATTGTACTAAAATTAGGCACAAATCGCCTATAGAAACTAGCCAATCCATGGAAACTCCTAACCTCAGACACATTCTTAGGAATTGGCCAATCTCTAATGGCTTTGATTTTCTCTTCATCAACCTGTACACCTTTACTACTTACAACAAAACCAAGAAAAACAACCTTATCCAAGCAAAATGAACACTTTTTCGCATTCGCATACAATTTCTCATTTCTCAACACATCAAAAACAACTCTCAAGTGCTGCAAATGCTCGTCTATGTTACTGCTGTAAATCAAAATGTCATCAAAATACACAACAACAAATTTTCCAATGAAATTCCTCAACACATGATTCATCAAACGCATAAAAGTGCTAGGAGCATTTGTGAGCCCAAATGGCATCACCATCCATTCATACAACCCATATTTAGTTTTGAAAGCAGTTTTCCACTCATCACCAATTTTCATTCTTATTTGGTGGTAACCACTTTTCAAATCTATCTTAGAAAACACACTTGCACCATGCAACTCATCAAGCATATCATCAAGGCGAGGGATTAGGTGTCTATACTTTACAGTGATTTTATTGATGGCTCTGCAATCCACACACATGCGATAACTCCCATCCTTCTTAGGCACTAGCAACATAGGTACAGAACATGGGCTCATGCTCTTCCTAACATAGCCCTTCTCCATAAGCTCCTCCACTTGCCTTTGTAACTCCTTTGTTTCTTTAGGATTTGTTCTGTATGCTGGTCTATTCGGTATTTGTGCTCCAGGTACCAAGTCGATCTGGTGCTCAATCCCTCTAATAGGTGGCAATCCTGGTGGCAACTCATTGGGGAAGACATCTTCATATTCCTGTATAAAAGACAAAGCATCACTAGGCAAATGTGAATCAAGGTCAGTAACACATAAATTAACCTCCTTGTACATAAGTACGCAAAGAGGTCTTCCTGAATGTAAAGCCTCTCTAACTTCTCTTTCCTTCACATACAAACTCATTCTCTTCTCTCCACTATCCTTTTGCCCCGAGCTTTCCTTTTTCTCATTTGCTCTCATTTTCTTTTCTTTTGTTTCTCTTTTTCTCTCTTTTTCTTCTCTCTTCTCTTTCTTTTCACTCTCATCCAGCTCGGCCTCTCTAAGTTTTTCTCTCCAAGTTTCTTTCTTTTCTTCAATGGATCTAAGAATCCTTATTTGATCTTCATGCACTTGAGCTGGTGTCATAGGAAGCAATGAGTATGTTCGACCTTCCTTAGTGACCGTGTACCTGTTCTTTCTACCATCATGCACAACACTTCTATCATACTGCCATGGACGGCCCAACAAAAGATGCGTAGCAACCATAGGCACAACATCACAAAGTACCTCATCATTATACTTGCCAATGATGAATGGCACCACCACCTGTTTTGTAACCCTCAACTTCCCACAATCATTCAACCATTGTAAGCCATATGGTTTTGGATGTGTGGTAGTAGGCAAACCCAAATTGTCCACCAAGAGTGAACTAGCCACATTACAACAGCTCCCACCATCTACAATCACACTACACAACTTGTCATTCACCAAGCACCTAGTATGGAAGATGTTCTCCCTTTGCATTTCATCACCACACTCCATACTCACTTGTGCACTAAGTGTGCGCATGGTGACAAGGATATTGCCATCCATAGGTGGCTGATCTCCCTCATCGTAGCAATCATCCTCATGCTCATCAACATTATCAGATTCTTCCTCCCTTTCCTCTTCACTTTCTAACTCTCCATTTTCCCTAACAACCATCACTCTTTTATTTGGACACTGTGAGGCATAATGTCCATTTCCCAAACACTTAAAACACTTCAATTCTCTAGTCCTAGTAGGAACTCCCTTGTTCTTCTCCTCTACTTTCTCCTTTCCTTTCCATTCTTCTTTCTTGAATTTGGGAACTTCTTTCTCCACCCTTGAAGGAGCAGACCAATTTGACTTCCAATTACTCTTAGGAGCCAAATGGTTGGCTGGTGCATATCTAGCCACATTTTTCCTTTTTAGTTGCTTCTCCACTTTAAGTGCCATTTGTAGCATATCCTCCACCTCCACACAAGGTTGCAGCTCCACAATATTAGCAATTTCAGGATTTAACCCATTTAAAAAGCGAACCATTGTAGCTTCCCGATCCTCCTCAACATCAGCTCTAATCAACGCTATCTCCATGGCCTTGTAGTATTCTTCGACACTTTTAGTACCTTGAGTGAGTTTTTGTAACCTTTGAAGCAACTCTCTGTGGTAGTAAGGTGGCACAAACCTGTTTCTCAAGATTCCCTTCATTTCGTCCCATGTCTCCACGGTTCGTTGCCCATTTCTCCTCCTCCTACTCAACAACTGATCCCACCATACAATTGCATACTCTTTGAATTCTACAGCTACTAACTTCACTTTCTTTTCTTTAGAATAATGGTGGCACTCAAAAATCAACTCCACCTGTCTCTCCCACTCCAAATAAACATCTGGATTATCCTTCCCATGAAAAGGTGGAATTTGCATTTTTATACTAGCTAAATTCCCATCAACTCTCTCCTCATTCCCATCTCTATCCCAATGATCACCGAACCTAAAATTTCTGCCACCCCTTCTTCCCCTAGGCCCTCTACCCCTAGGTGGTCTATACCCTCTTCCACTATAATGGTAGTTGCCATAGTCATAAGCTTCATCATACTCATCATCATTCCATTCAGCTTCTTCATACCCTTCATTCCTATGTTACTTGAAATCTACCTTCATTTCTATTCTGATTTCCCACATTTGCTCCCCCATCATTCCTCCTATTTCTATCTTCTCTGTCCCTTCTCATCTCTTCCATAAACCTGGTCATCTCATTTTTCATTCCCCTCAATACATCCAATTCATCTCTGAAGTCATTCATTTGCAAATTCATCCTTTCAAAGCTTTGTGCTACGGATTCTTTAAAAATTCGATCATCAGGAAACTCCCTTTTTTCTTTATTACCTCCACTACTACCACTTGTCTCTTGGAATTGAGACATGATTTGGCTGCAAGAAAACGAAGTTAGTAGAAATGGCTCACCCTCTCAAGTGTTTAGCTCAAGTGTTTTCGCACAAATTTCAGGCTCTTACCCTCTTTTGGCACTCACACACTCTTGCCTTTTACCACTCAACAGTTTGCTTCCCTTGTTCCTTTGGGAACTAAAATTCACAAACAAGCACAAATACTTGCTAATTTTATAAAAAAAACAATCAACAAATGAAACTGGAAGAAATGAAATAGCAATAACCAGAAAGTGTGACACTAGAGCCAAAGAAATGGAAGACACCAAAAGTAGAAGCAAATGTGAACTAAATGGTATGATTTTTGAAAACTGTATGAGAGACAACCCAATAGAATGATATCAAGCTCAAACTTCCAATTTCATAGCCAACTTTGCACAAATACCAGCAGTTCACACAATTAACCAAAAATATGCAATAATTTTGGTTCACCACACAAACGAATATATTTTGATCTGAAATTTGGTAGACATGGGCATCCCAATACTGACTAACTACTGGTAAAATTTTAGGAGTTTCTGGATGAGTTTACTAGGTGAACGAAATTTGACTAGGTCTACTGCAAAATTTTGGTTCGGTAGGCAAACAATGTCACAAAACCCTGAAAATTGACACAAAAGCTACTGAAATGGAGTATAATCAGCCTGCAAAATTTCGGAGCTTTCTGGGTTGGTTTGGTGTGTTAACTCAATTTGATCAGGTTTGCCGCAAATTTTGGTTCGATATGCAAACAGTGGAATTTTTACATCAAATATGGCATGTGAGGTGTCTAGTAATACCCAAAGATGTTGGTAGATTATCAGGCTCAAATTCAATGTTTAACTTCACAATTCACAACTTCATCACTTATGTCAGCTTGTCAATTTTTTTTTCAGCACAACACAACTTAGCTTACAATCCAATCTCCTTTTCTTTTTTCTTTTTTTTTATACTGATGCAAAGGATAAAAATTGCAGAATCAACTACTGATACCACTCAAGTATTTTGGCAATCCAAATCAAGCTCTACCCACTAGCACACAGGCACATCCCAAGCATTAATTACCCAATTTAACATACTCAGACTTGATATCATATAACTCAAGAGGCAAATAGCTATTGTCAAAGATAGGTTTCAGCTTGATTAACTCTAATCCTACAAACAAACTCAAGGAAAACAAGATGAACAAGAGATTTAATCTAAGATTAAGCAAAATCCTACACTAAAATTAAGACTGCCAAGTTTCAGCTAGCAAGAGTTCAAACAAAAAAAGAAGAAAAATCAGTACCCTAAAATGCAGATTTGATTTGGCTACAAAGAACAAGGTACTAGATGATGAAACTAATAGATATCTAAAGGTCCTACAATGGCTGACTATTATAGTTAACCAAAGATAAAAGAAAAAGAAGTTTTAATGGATAAATACCTTGTTAGATGCCAAGGCTCTGATACCAAAATGATGAGCACTCCTAGGATGCCAAGAAACACAACATCTAAATATTGGAACCAAGATCTTTAATCATCCAAACAAGGCAGAATTTCAGATTGAAAACCCAAGTGTCAATACACAAATAGTAACAAGCTAAAGCATATTGATCATCAAAATAAGACTAGCAAGGGGTTCATGCTGCTAGAATCCAAGTTCTTTCAAGAAACATGGAAGAAACATAGAAGAAACTCAAGCTCCAGTAATGGAGTTCTCTCCCTAATGCTCACACTTAAACTAGAAAAAATGAAGGCTGCCAATACAATCTGAATATCTTGGGTTATATATAGCATCTCTAAAACCCTAAAAGTGTGCCAAAACCCTAAAAGTGTGCCAACATGGCTAAAAAGACAAAAATGCAAGGCTCATCCATCAGATGGGGCGTCTCCATAGGGGGGGGGGGGACCATTTGGGACCACTTGCTTTATGGCAGCCCTTTATGTAGTGGGGACTATAAGGTGGCAGCAACACTTTAGGTAGTAGCAGCCTTTTTTTAATGTAGTGGGGACCAATAAAAGGTGTCAGCACATGGAAAATCCAAATAAGCATAAGAAGCTCCTCCAATCCACTTGGCCGAATGGTCTTGTGCCAAGTCATGCTGATGTGGCGAAGTCACGCTGATGTGGCGCCACTTGTCAAGTCTCCCATGCCAACTTGTGTGAGAACGATCCACCTAGATTCCAACAATATGCAAGAAAGTCCAACATGGCAATTTTGATCCCCTTTGTGCTCACAATGCTCCAACACCAATGCTTGCAGCTCTCTAGCTCTGGCTCTGGTGATGGGTCCTCTAAATAATGGCATAGGCACTGGTGCTTCTTCATCACAACCAATGACCCTATCACCATTGTTCAATCAATGACCCTTACCACTACTTCTTGATATCATTCTTGGTGCTTCACCGATCGTGGGACTCGCCATCAGCCTTCATAGGAGATTTGTGTGCCTACTTGACCATACCCAACATGATTTAGGTACTTCTCAATTTTGTTTCCTTTATTTCATGCCTTCTTTGTACCATTTCATGTCTCTAATAGCCATTTCTTGGCATTATAAGGACTAGGTCTTGTCTAGGCATTATTAATTTGTTGCAATTTTTAAGAAATTTTAGAGAAATTGCAGGTACCTTGAATTTTGCTATTTTGAGACTGAATTTGGTACTTTTGTGGTTTGAACTTTATATGTGCACTTAAGATGTAATGGGTACTCTGTTGATGTTGCATTTGTCTTCAGATTTTTTATACTATGAAAATGTCATTTACAGCACCTGCCATAGCACTTGCTACCTCCTCTAGTACTGTGCTTGCTACCACACCTAGCACAGTACCTGCCATAAGTACTAGTGTGGTAAATCCTCTAGTAATATCTCGCCTAAGTACCTCTATTATGAGATTTAGCACTTCTTCTACTCTGATAGTTTTCTCACATCCCAACTTCCCAATGTTTAGCATCAGCCCTGTTTCCATAATTACTAGAGTTAACTTTTTTACTACACTTGCACTTGAATCTGCATTGCAGCTGTTGAGTTGTGCCATTTATTGTATATTATACGTCTATGTTTTCCTATAGGTTGTGTTTTGTTGCTTTCCCAAAGATTGACCTTAAAATTTATAGGGCTAATTTTCCATACCTTCCTAATGCTGGGGAAACTATGTCAAAATTTTTCCTGATCAGGTGTTATTCCATGATTACAAGTACTTCTTTGTGTTTTTCTTCCACTTCATTCAGTAGCTCTTTAGGTGATGGTCTTTTTATAACTAGTTCTTCTATGATAGTGAGTATTCTCACCTCACTTCTCACAACTCTTATGTTCACTTCCTTTGGTGCTTTTTGATTATCTTTAATTTTCCTTTAAGTTTTCTTTTGCAAAACCTGGGTGTAGCCAATGTTAGCATTGGCCCATTACACTCTGCTACTGATTTTCCAAAACCTCCTTTCCCACTAGGCTAGACTGATGAATTACTTACTTGGAAGACTCTAAAAGCCATTCCCAAATCAAGGGGAATTAAAATCTTGGCCTAGATACATACTGGGGTGGGCTGAATGGATTGACAAGCTATCATCAATATACTTAGATTTATGGAGAAAAGTTATCATTGAGAAATTCATTTACCTGATCAATTTTGCACCACCATTCTGTCCTAGATTTATCTCAAGTTCTCTTCACCTTTGGTCCCGCACTTACAACTCCTTCATCCTTCCTATGGAACCAATATCCATCACATTCAAAGACATCCATATGTTGACCGACCTACTAGTCACTGGGCCAAATGCACCTAGCTTAATTAAGAAACTTATCCCCAAGTTTTAAGCCTAAGGCATATTCACCTCCTATAGTGCTTTGATTTCCTCTTTGACTGGCACCACTAATGTTAATCACATCATATTCATACAATGCCTCATTTATAGGTATTTATTCTACCCTGCATCTTACTAACCTTCTCTTGAGTTCTTACTTTTTCACTACATAGTGACTGGTGGTGAGAGTGCCCTGGGAAGCATGCTACTTGGTTTTATTTATCAAGTTCTAGCTCAAATGGTTCATGACACTCCTTTAAGCAAGGTGAATGGGAGTTTTTGGATAGTTCATATATGGCTCTTCTCTTATTTCCCTCGGTTGGCAAAGTCTACACTAGCTTCTTTAATCGAGACCTTTGGGTCTCAAGTTGTTCCTTCCACTTATGATTGGAGCATAGAGCATGTGCAACAATTCTTCCTTACCCTCTCATCCAAAGATTTTTATGGCTTTACACTGTTCAACTATATGGAAGAACTTACTCAACTACAGTTGCCATTATGGTTGAATGAAGCTAATGTGCCATCAAATGAAACTACCATCCTTGGACTAATTCAGGGTATTCCTACTCCTATTCCTACCTACAACCTACTTGGCAAGGATAGGATTTCTTTCCCTCGGGACCAAGTTGTTCTCTAGTCTTACAGTGACTCTAGGCTCCAAAGATGGCACAGTTGTGTTTAGTTCCCTCCTCTACTTCCATTGCTCTCACCTTTCACAACTGGTAGACTCACAAGTTCCAAGAGGCCATAATGGTTTAGATTTAGCCAGGCAATCCTTTATTACCTTTCCTTTTTCTCTTTATTTATTCCACACTCCTAACATAACACTTTTCCTTTTACAGGGGCATCGCTTGTTTCCCACACCATCAAGAAATAAAAGGTGGCTCTTCTGTAGCCCTCCACTCTTGTTGCTAAGAAAGAAAAATCAACAGTGAAAAAGTTTAGGCCCAAGAGATGCATGTTGACTACACTCAAAGTGTCAAAAAATTAGATGCTGAAGGTAAGCTCCTGAAGGCAATGCTTTCTCAAAACAATAATGTCAAATGCTAAAATGAAACCTATGTCTTACTGAGTGTGCTAAAAATTATTTCCTTGGAAAACAATTTCAGCTAGCTAACAACTTAGGAAAGTGCTGGTGATGAGAATCAAGCTACATCCACGCCAAAGGATTTCATCCAAGGTCCAATTACTAGAGCTAGAGCTAAATCACTTCAGAATTTAATTTGTGAAATCATAAGGAGCAAGGATTATAAGCTGGGAATGGCATGAAGAAAAATATAAAGGATTAAATTTGGTGAAAATTATGCTTGGAAGTGACCAGGTGTCATGTGGAGCATTAGATTACATGGAATAACCTGTGGACATGCATGCACCAGATCCAATCCATGTACATGTATCTGCTGGCACCTTTTTCAAGGAATATTTCTTGCTGTTATAACCACCTCTCTTTTGGACTTAAATGCCCTTACTTGCTGCTGTATTAAATTTACTTTTTGTAAGGAGTTTTTAGTCTTTTGATAGATTAATTTTTGTTTGGAATTAAAGCTCCTTACAGCTGTTACTAAAGTAGGGATATTTTTGTCTTTAGCATTGAAGCCAAGAGGCTATAAATACAAGTGTAATGAGAGAGTGGAGGACACACTTTGAATATTAATGAAAGATTGTTTCTGCTCCTTTAGTGAGTAAATTGGCTGTTGCCTTTGTTCTTGTGAAGCTCATTAACTTGCTGAGATTTCTATCTTGCAAGGTTTAATGTGCATAATATTCTTGGTTTATTCATTCTCCATATGAATTAGGTCAAGAATCCAATTTCTGATATTTTCTTTGAATTACACAACAATCTGATTGTGTTGGTTCAAAGAATCAAATTCATACATCTTGATTTGGTGCTTTCCATATTGTTCATTTAATTCTTGAATGTGGGTTTTCAAGTTACCAATTGCTTGAAGGTTTACATCAGTTTTGGTATCAGAGCAAAGGGACGTCCAAACAAGGTAGATTCTCTATTTGCTTCTTATTCTTTGTGTTTGTTACCTTCTTCATAGTTGTTGTTTGGCTCTTGGGGTTTAGTTTGACCTGTTTGTTTAAAAATTCATTTTGTTGAGTTTGTCTTAGGGTTTTGGGTTAATCAAGCCAAAGCCATTATTCTAGCTATCCATCTTGCTTCCTTCATTTTGATATCAAGCATGAGAGATTATTTGGGTCATTGAGTTCGACTTACCAATTTGGCCTGAAACTGTACCAGCATTATTTGGGTGTGTTTAAGACGTTGGGTATAGATTTTGGGGGTTGTTTGATATTGTTTGCCTGTTGAACCAAAATTTTGCGGCAGACCCGATCAAATCAAGTTCACATAGCAAATAGACCCAAAAATTCCTGAAAATTTACAGGGTGTTTATACCCCATTTCTGTAGTTCCCAAATTAAATTTCAACTTAAAATTCGTCCGTTTGTGTGGGGAACCAAAATTTTGCGGCAGAATTGATTAAAATAAGTTCACATAGTAAATATACCCAGAAATTTTTGAAAATTTTCCGGGTGTTTATACCCCATATCAGTAGTTCCAAAATTAAATTTCAGCTTAAATTCATCCGTTTGAGTGGGGAACCAAAATTTTGCGGCAGACACGATCAAATTAAGTTCACATAGCAAATCAGCCCGAAAATTCCTAAAAATTTACAGGTTGTTTTTTCCACATTTGAGCTATTCTCAAATTAAATCTCAGCTCAAAATTTAACCGTTTGTGTGGGGAATAAAATTTTGCGGCAGACAAGATTAAATTTGGTTTACATAGTAAACCTGTCAAGAAAAGCCTGAAATTCTAGCAGCAATTAGTTAGTACTGGATTGCATTTGCCTTCTCAATTTCAGATCAAAATACACTCGTTTGCTTGGTGATCCTAAATTTATGCAATTCTTAGTGTATTGTGTGAACTGCTGGGGTAATTGTGATAAGTTGGTGGCAAACTTGGATATTTAAGCTTGATATCTCTTCTTTAGGTTTTTTCTTTTCCAGCTTACTACTCTTTTATTTTGGTGTCTTCTTTCTTGATTCCTTATTGCATTACATTTCCATACTTGAACTTTTCTTTTCTTGATTTCTTGAGTCACATTATTGCTTTTTTTACTCGTTTTGATCCGTCACGTTCAAGAATTTTATTGTGTGTTAAATTTTTGTGAGTACAGTCTTGGTTTGAGTTACTTGAGTTTGATAAGAACTTGTGGACATAGCCAAGAGAGGTAAAAGGCACAGAGTGGTGAGTTCATAAGAGGGGAAAAGCCTTGTTGAGTTAAACACGAGTGGAGTGTCCCCTGTTGAGTGTAAACACGTAAGGGAGTGAGTGAGGTGTTTTCTTTACACTAACCATTTTCTTGCAGGTCTGAAAACATGTCTAGAAGGGGTGATGGTAGTGAGGGGGAAGGTGAAAATCCATTCTACATGCAGGCTGTCAGACAACAATTTGAAAGAATGAATGTTGTGTGCAATGGAATCATAGATAGGTTGGAAAGATTGGAGCAAAGAGATAGGCAAAAAGAGAGAAGGCCAAATAGGAGGGATCTTGTACCTCCAATAGTTGAATCTGATGAAGATGAGGTTGATAACTATGATTTTGAGGTTGAAAGACCTAGGTGGGGTAGGTATGAGAAAAGAGCTGAAGATAGGAGGAATGGGGATAGGAGGATAAGAAGAGAGGAAAGAGAGACGAATAGGGTAGATGACAATATCAAAAGTATTAAAATGAGCATCCCTTCTTTCCAAGGGAAAAATGATCCGGATGTGTATCTAGAATGGGAAAGGAAGGTAGAAGCTGTGTTTGATTGTCATCACTATTCAGAGGAGAAGAAAGTAAATTTAATACAGCAGCAAGTAAGAGCATTTAAGTCCAAAAGAGAGGTGGTTATAACAGCAAGGAATATTCCTTAAAAAAGGTGCCAGCAGATACATGTACATGGATTGGATCTGGTGCATGCATGTCCATAGGTTATTCCATGTAATCTAATGCTCCACATGACACCTGGTCACTTCCAAGCATAATTTTCATCAAATTTAATCCTTTATATTTTTCTTCATGCCATTCCCAGCTTATAATCCTTGCTCCTTATGATTTCACAAATTAAATTCTGAAGTGATTTAGCTCTAGCTCTAGTAATTGGACCTTGGATGAAATCCTTTGGCATGGATGTAGCTTGATTCTCATCATTATGCTTTGGTATGGTGGGATCAAGTGTTGATTAGTAGAAGGAGAAATTATGAGCAATCAATTGCAACCTAGGGTGAGATGAAATCTTTAATGAGAAGGAGATTTGTTCCTAATCATTACTATAGAGAGCTACATCAGAGTTTACAAAGATTGACTCAAGGTTCTAAAAGTGTTAAAGATTATCATAAAGAAATGGAAATTGCTATGATTAGAGCAAATGCAGAGGAGGATAAAGAAGCCACCATGGCCAGATTCTTGAATGGGCTAAATAAGGAGATTGCTCATATTGTTGAGTTACATCACTATGTTGAGTTGGAGGATATGGTCCACATGGCTATGAAGGTAGAAAGGCAACTTAAAAGCAAGTCAAAATTTGGAGGAAATGCAGGTACTTCTTCATCTTGGAAGTCTAACTGGAAGGAGGAGGATAGGGAAAAGGCTGTTAACAACTATAAGAAAAATGAGGAAAAGGAAAAGAAGGTGGAGAAGAAATTTGTAGAAAGTAAAGGAAAGGAGGTTGCAACTACTACCCGAAATAGAGATATGAAGTGTTTTAGGTGTTTGGGCAGTGGACACATAGCTTCTCAATGCCCTAACAAGAGAGTCATGGTCATGAGAGAAAATGGTGAGATAGAAACGGAGGAGGAAATTGTGAGTGATTCCACATCTTCAGGGGAGGAGGATGCAAAGGTAGAATATGCTACTGAAGGAAGTGCTCTAGTGATTATGAAAGCATTAAATACTCAAGTAAAGGAGGATGTTGGTGATGAATTGCAAAGAGAAACAATTTTTCATACAAGGTGTCTTATCCAAGACAAAGCTTGTAGTGTCATCATTGATGGGGGAAGTTGTGCCAATGTTGCTAGTACTATTTTGGTGCAGAGATTAGGGTTGAGGACTTTGAAACACCCTAGACCCTATAAATTGCAGTGGTTGAATGAATGCGGTGAGGTGAAAGTAACAAAACGAGTGCTGATTTCCTTTGCAATAGGAAAGTATCAAGATGAGGTTATGTGTGACGTGGTTCCAATGCAAGCTGGCCATTTATTACTTGGCCAACCATGGCAATTTGATAGAAAGGAGATCCACGATGGGTATAAAAATAGGTATTCTTTTGAAATGAATGGAAGGAAAATCATTTTGGCACCTATGACACCAAAACAGATTTATGAAGACCAAACAAGGCTTAAGCAAGCAATGGGTGAGGTAAAATCAAGAGTGGCCGAAAAGAGAGCAGAGAAGAAAAGGAGTGATAAGAAATTGAGTGAAAATGTTGTGAGTGAGCAAGACAAGGATGGTTGTGAGGAAAGAAAAGACAGTAAAGAAAACATTCCAAGAGTGCTTGAAAAAGGTGAATCTTCGGCGCAAAAGGAGAGCTGTGCAGAAAGAGGGGAGAGAAAATTAAGCTTGTATGCTAAAGGAAGAGATGTGAGGAATGCCATGTTTTCCAACAAGCAAATGTTATTAATTGTGTTTAAGGACTCTTGTTTATCCACATCTGACCTTGACCCCAATTTGCCTAGTGTTGTTGTCTCCCTTTTGCAGGAATATGAGGATGTGCTACCTGAGGAGATGCCAGCTGGACTACCACCTATTCGAGGGATTGAGCACCAGATTGATTTTGTACCTGGAGCAATTATTCCCAACTGTCCAGCCTATAGAACTAACCCTGAAGAAACCAAAGAATTACAAAGGCAAGTTGAGGAATTGCTAGCTAAGGGTTATGTGAGAGAAAGTATGAGCCCTTGTGCTGTACCCCTCCTTTTGGTACCAAAGAAAGATGGCACATGGCGCATTGTGTGGATTGTAGGGCGGTCAACAAAATCACTGTAAAGTATCGCCACCCTATACCTAGATTGGATGATATTTTGGATGAACTTTGTGGTGCTTGTGTGTTTACCAAAATTGACTTGAAAAGCGGATATCATCAAATTCGCATGAAAGTAGGTGATGAATGGAAGACTGCATTTAAAAAAAAGCATGGACTATATGAGTGGTTAGTGATGCCTTTTGGGCTAACTAATGCTCCTAGCACTTTTATGAGATTGATGAATCATGTGTTGCGTGCTTTTATTGGAAAATTTATTGTTGTTTATTTTGATGATATATTGGTTTACAGTAGAGGCATGAATCAACATATGCATCATTTAAGAGCTGTATTCGATGTGTTAAGAAAGGAAAAATTATATGCTAACTTGAAGAAATGTTCATTTTGCATGGAAAAGGTTGTCTTTTTAGGATTTGTCATTAGTGCTAATGGTGTTGAAGTCGATGATGAAAAAATTAGAGCTATTAGAGACTAGCCCACTCCAAAGTGCATCCAAGTGCGTAGTTTCCATGGACTAGCTAGTTTCTATAGAAGATTTATTAAGAATTTCAGTACCATTGCAGCACTATTGAATGATCTTGTCAAAAAGAATGTTAATTTTGTTTGGGAACAGAAACAAGATGATGCTTTTCACAAAATTAAAAACATGTTATGTTCCGCTCCTGTGTTGGCTTTACCTGATTTTTCTAAGACTTTTGAGATTGAGTGTGACGCATCAGGTATAGGTATTGGAGCCGTTTTAATGCAGGAAAAGAGACCAATAGCATACTTTAGTGAGAAGCTTAATGGAGCAGCTTTAAACTATTCTACATATGACAAGGAGTTGTATGCATTGGTACGTGCCTTGGAAACATGGCAACATTACCTTTGGCCAAAGCAATTTGTCATCCACACAGATCATGAGTCATTAAAGCATATCAAGGGGCAAAATAAGTTGAGTAGGCGTCATGAAAAATGGGTTGAGTTCCTTGAGACCTTCCCATATGTGATTCAATACAAACATGGGAAAGAAAATGTGGTGGCTGATGCCTTATCTCGAAGGTATAACCTTCTTGCCCTTCTTGATGGAAAGTTATTAGGATTCGAATATGTGAAAGAATTATATGCTGAAGATGATGACTTTGCTAGAGTCTATGCAGCTTGTGAAAAGAATGCTTTTGAGAAGTTTTATAGGCATGATGGATATTTGTTTAGAGAAAATAGATTGTGTGTGCCTAAGAGTTCCATGCGTGAATTACTTGTGAATGAGTCTCATGCTGGTGGATTAATGGGTCATTTTGGTGTTGTCAAAACTTTAGATGTATTGAAAGAACATTTTTATTAGCCGAATATGAAAAGAGATGTTGAAAGAGTATGTGTTAGGTGCATTGTGTATGCTAAGGCTAAATCTAGAGTTTTGCCACAAGGTTTGTATACACCTTTACCTACCCCTAGTGATCCTTGGGTTCATTTGTCTATGGATTTTGTGTTGGGATTACCTAGGTCTAAACAAGGCCATGATTCAATTTTTGTTGTTGTTGACAGGTTTTAAAAAATGGCACATTTTATTCCATGCCATAAAACTGATGATGCTACAAATGTTGCAAATTTATTCTTTAGAGATATTGTTAGGTTGCATGGCATACCTAAGAGTTTAGTTAGTGATAGGGATGTTAAATTCCTTAGTCACTTTTGGAAGGTTTTATGGGGAAAATTGGGCACCAAGTTGTTATTTTCCACCACTTGTCACCCACAAACCGATGGTCAAACTGAAGTAGTAAATAGGACACTAACTACTCTTTTGCGTGCTGTGGTTAAGCAAAATTTGAAGTCATGGGAAGATTGCATTCCACTTGTTGAATTTGCATACAATAGAAATGTGCATTCTTCTACTAGCTATTCTCCATTTGAAATTGTGTATGGTTTCAATCCTTCAACTCCTTTGGATCTTTTACCTTTGCCTGTGAACGAGCTTGCTAGTTTAGATGGAAAAAGAAAAGCAGAATTGGTGAAGAAAATCCATGAACAAGCCAAGCTTCAAATTGAAAAGAAAAATGAAAAATATGCTAGTCAAGCCAACAAAGGAAGGAAGGAAGAAAAATCCATGTTCACTTGCGCAAAGAAAGGTTTCCCTCTCGAAGGAAATCAAAATTACAACCAAGATGTGATGGACCTTTCCAAGTGCTGACCAAAATTAATGATAACGCCTACAAAATAAACCTGCCCGGTGAGTATAATGTCAGTGCCACCTTCAATGTTGCTGATTTATCTCCTTGTGTTGATGCAGGAACAGATTTGAGGACGAATCCTTTTGAAGCGGAGGGGAATGATGAGAATTAAGCTACATCCACGCCAAAGGATTTCATCCAAGGTCCAATTACTAGAGCTAGAGCTAAATCACTTCAGAATTTAATTTGTGAAATCATAAGGAGCAAGGATTATAAGCTGGGAATGGCATGAAGAAAAATATAAAGGATTAAATTTGGTGACAATTATGCTTGGAAGTGATCAGGTGTCATGTGGAGCATTAGATTACATGGAATAACCTGTGGACATGCATGCACCAGATCCAATCCATGTACATGTATCTGCTGGCACCTTTTTCAAGGAATATTCCTTGCTGTTATAACCACCTCTCTTTTGGACTTAAATGCCCTTACTTGCTGCTGTATTAAATTTACTTTTTGTAAGGAGTTTTTAGTCTTTTGATAGATTAATTTTTGTTTTGACTTAAAGCTCCTTACAGCTGTTACTAAAGTAAGGATATTTTTGTCTTTAGCATTGAAGCCAAGAGGCTATAAATACAAGTGTAATGAGAGAGTGGAGGACACACTTTGAATATTAATGAAAGATTGTTTCTGCTCCTTTAGTGAGTAAATTGGCTGTTGCCTTTGTTCTTGTGAAGCTCATTAACTTGCTGAGATTTCTATCTTGCAAGGTTTAATGTGCATAATATTCTTGGTTTATTCATTCTCCATATGAATTAGGTCAAGAATCCAATTTCTGATATTTTTTTTGAATTACACAATAATCTGATTGTGCTGGTTCAAAGAATCAAATTCATACATCTTGATTTGGTGCTTTCCATATTATTCATTTAATTATTGAATGTGGGTTTTCAAGTTACCAATTGCTTGAAGGTTCACATCAGTTGGCGTGCCAAATACTGAGTGTATTAGCTATGCGCTTTTTGACTTATAATCAAACAATTGTGGGAACCCAAATATATTGAACGCAGTTTTTTGAAATCTCACAATAGGCCAAATGGTAAACTGAAGGAAATTGTATTGAATACTTGGAAATTGAGTACAAAGTTTAGAAATTAAAGTTAAGGCTTGGAAAATTAAATAACAGATAAAAGTTTAGAAATTAAAGGCAAAGGCTTGGAAAATTAAATAACAAATAAAATAAAAATAAGTAAATTGTTGGAGTCTGTTGTTAAATTGATTGGTTAATTGGTTAGAGTCTTTCTCGAACCAAGCGCCAAACTATTTATCTTGCTGGACCTTGGAACCTCCAAGAACCTGCACCTTTTCATACTACACGTCTTAGTAGTTCCCCATATACCTCTCCCATGACCTGACAACTTCTCATAACTTCTCTTACAAGTTAATAACTTCCTCCATTACATACATGATAACCACCCAAAATAATTAATAAATATTTATTTATGGTCTTATAATTAAATTAATATAATAAAATTAATTAAATTAATTTCATAAAAAATTAATTTAATTAATCATAGGACTAAAAATAATTAATAAGTTAAATTAATTATTTTTGGTACAAACACTATTTGAAAAAAAAATTCATGTTTTTAATTTTAAATTTTATTTATTTACTTTTAGCCTGTGTTTTAGACAACGGATAATATTTATGTGCTAATCATACTCTAATTTTTTAAAAAAATTAGGCTTTATTTATTTCACAGAAAATAACTTCATATGAAAAATATTTTTATAAAACTTTTTTTGTAAATGTTTTTCATGAAAATATTTAACATTGTTTAGTTGTAATGTAAAACAAATAGTACATATTTTGTCATGTATATATAAATATTTTCACATTACTAAAAAATGATTACTTTTATGAAAAGATGCAGTCATTTTTTTTTTTTAAATTACTTAGTTTTTCTATTGACTAGTAAAATATTTTTCGTTAATCCATTTTTTGAGTACTCTAAATATTAGAAAATACAAAAAATGCTTTTCAAGAATTTCCGCAAAACAAATTGAGGCTTAATTACACAATATTGAATGTTACAACTGCCTAATTGAGCTAAATTCAGACCATTGACTTTAGAGATAAAGTTGAAGGGTTAATTTAGGTATTTGGAGCCTATAAAAGCTCAGGAGATGTTGGACAGGTACCCAAAAGTGTGATTTACTTTTCAAATATTTTGATTCAATAAATTGACCACAATTAAAAAAAAATACTTAATGATAATTTAAAAAAAATTAAAAATTTCACTGAAAAAACTATTGAGATTAGAGAAGGAAAAACTTGGTTTCAAATTTATAGAAAAGAAATTTTATTATTCATTACAAATAAATTCTTGTAAAAATAAATTAAAGGAGACTAATTTATAATTTATCTCCAACTAAAACTATGCACGAATAAAGTTCTCATTAACTTACATATCCAATCTGCAACATTGTAACGGATATTTGCTGCATCCTATAGAAATTAATAAATTATTATTTATTAAATAATTCAAGAAACTTCTCTACCAAAATTATGACAAAGATAAATCAATAGTGAAACTTCTTAAACTATTTAATAAAGAATAATTTATTACTTTGCTTCAATATGCAGCAAATACCTATTGAACTTTTGCAAATCAGACATACAAGATTATATATGAAGACCCCATGCAACAAGGCCTTTGTTAAATTTATATTTGAAGCAAATTATAATTTAATTTTTTTAATCTATTTTTAAAAATTAAATGATTTATTTAATTTATTTTTTAAAATTTAAAGAGCTTATTTATCTATTAAGAGCTTATTTAATATATTTTTAAATTTTGAAATATTTATTTGATCATTATAAAATTTGAAAGAGTTGTTCCTATTTGGAAAAAGGTTAAGGACTCGTGTGACTATTGACCTAATGAGCAAAATATCTTTTCATTTTAAAATAAATGTAATGATTAATACGTTTTAAATTGTTTTTAACAAATTTCTTAATTTTTAAAATTTTTGTTAAATAAACACATCATACAAAATACAAATGTCTGTGACATTAGCCTTGCATTACAAAGGAAAACAGTTTCTAAAATCCATCATCTTCTAATCAGATATCTGCAAGCATAATCAATTATACCCCTGCAAATACATGAAAGTGAAATTGAAAAATCATAAGCAATTATCAGCCGAACCAAAAACCACATCTGAACAATAACTGGCCAATTGAAGCACAGTTCCATTTAGTAATAAAACCAGAACGCGTTCCAAAAGGTTTACCTTTAAGAGTTGTTATGGGATGACAGCCCTAGACTCAACAGAGTTCAAGTCTGACAATTTCTTGATGCTGCACAAGACGAAAGAATGTAAATCATAGACACAAAAGAAAATAACTTTTAACATTCAAAAATGAAAAAAAGGTAAGAAAGACGTAGCATAGTCCAAATGTCGAGAAATTATTCCATGCAACAGTTGTATACAATGGATAGATGTATTGATTACGATGATTATGACGAGATCCACTGGTATCCACCATAATCGATAGTTATAATAAAACCATTATACTTACGACGATTGTATTCTAAAATTTCTCCCATAAATGACATCTAGATTTAAAAGGCTTGAACATTCTTCCTTCCACATAAGCCAATGAAACTAATTCTACCTTCTAAAAGGAAATGTTGCATTTTCTTTACCCTGAATCCCTGCTGGATTCATTTGGGCAATTAAGATACTTGAATAGTTAAGATGTTTCCCGTAACGGACACATACATTTCTATCCAAAGAGCCCCAAGTACGTTCATCTTTATATTTTTCTTATGTCTTTATGGCACTTAATTCTTAGAAGTCACGTGAAAGTTTAAAAGGAAATATGGTACATCCACCTGTACAAAACATCTCCTGTAGGTGCAAGCTTCGTACAAATCCAATCTGGAACCAGCTTTTCAAGAATCTCAATCTGCTCTTCGACTTGCTCTGCAAAAGAAGACGATGAATTAATCTATCAATGATCTTATGAGAAAGAATAAATTTCACTTACTGGATTAAAATAGTCCAGAGCCAAGACATACTTCTTTCATCAAAATCAAAACTGTTCATGATAATTTTATGCACAAGTTCCTCCTTTGTGATTGGACAATAGTTCACAGACTGGAATATGTGATGAATCAAAGAAACCAGGCCAGGCAAGTAAATAGAATTCTGCTGATGCAATAAATCTGGTTGATTCATTTCATGTTCCTCAGCAGCACATCCTAGTCCCTCCTCTTCCTATAAAAGCAAACCAAGACTTTCAGTATAAGATAACAAAATTACAAAAACTTTGAGTCACTAGAATTGCTCCAAAGACAAAACACAAAACAGCAACGCATACATAGGAAAAATCCATCAAATGCATTTGCTTGCATTGCTAGTGTCACAGAATACAAAGGAGTGCAAATTACAACAAAGTGATAGTATATTACGGCAATTGTTGAAAAGCATCAAGCAAAACTTAAACCCAAATAATATTACTAAGTTTCCCTATATGTTTTTTTCATTTGCTCAAAAATAGGGGTGCAACAGAGTTTCCCAATATGCTTACTAGGGAAAACTCAATTGAGTCTCAATTCCAAACTAGTTGGAGGAGGCTTCATGAATCCTTTTCCTCCATTCAGGTACTTGTTACATATTGGCAGAAGAAATATAAGAATAGGATGTGATTAGACATTCTAGAAGATTGTGAAGTTAGAAATTGAAGTTAGAAATTGTGGCATTCTGATAATTTGTTGGGGGAAAAGGGAGGAATTTTCAAACACCTTTATTTTGCATCGTGGATTCCAGTGTGTCTGCAAATTCGTTAGCTGCTGCAACTGTTGATTCTATTGAAGATGAGACGCTGCAGCAATTGATTCAGAAGTATAAGGGCATCTTTGCAGAACCTGAAGGGATGCCTCCATTCAGAAGTCATAACCATGCTATTCTGATGCAGACACATGCTCAACCAATCAATATTAGGCCCTACAGGTATCCTCACTACCAGAAGGCTGAAAGAGAGAAGTTAATTGCTGATATGCTGAAATCTTCAATAATTCAGCCTAGTCCCAATGAAAGGATGGGACGTGGAGGTTTTGCATTGATTATAGAAGGTTGAATGATCAAACAGTTAAAGATAAGTTCCCTATTCCAATTATTGAGGATTTATTAGATAAACTGGATGGGGCTAGAGTGTTTTTTAAGATAGATCAAGGGCTGGGCATCACCAAATTAGGATGTTACCTGAAGACATTCCTAAGACAGCCTTTAAAACACATCATGGGCATTTAGAGTTCAGAGTGATGCCTTTTAGGCTCATTAATGCTTCTGCAACATTCCAAGCTTTAATGAACCACATCTTCCAACCATTCTTGAGGAAGTCTGTACTAGTATTTTTTGGTGACATATAGTGTATAGTAAGAAAATAGAGGACCATTTGCAGCATTTGGAGGAAGTCTTTAAAGTGCTGCAGGCTCAACAATTATTTGCCAAGCAATCTAAGTGTTTCTTTGGCCAAGCTGACAGAAGGTGGCTACAATGCTTGATTGGCCTGTGCCTACTTTGGTTAAAGAACTTAGAAGTTTCCTAGGCTTAACAGGACATTATAGGAAATTTATTAGGCACTATGGCATTATCTGCAGGCCTCTAAATGATTTATTGAAAAAGGATCCTTTCATTGGAATGAAGTAGCCCAAACTGCATTTGATACTTTGAGAAGAATGATGAGTGATGACTGAAGCACCAGTCCTTGCCCTCCTGATTTTTCTAAGCCATTCATTGTAGAAACTGATGCAAGCAATTGGGAAATGAGTTCTGTTCTACAGCAGCAAGGGCATCCAATTGCCTATATTTCTAAGGCATTTGGTCCTAGAAGTCTCAGTTTATGAGAGCGAAATTACTGGCTATTACATTTGCAGTCAGTAAATGGAGATATTATGTTGAGCAGGGGCAGTTCTTCATTAAGACTAATCATGAGAGCATTAAATACTTTTTAGAGCAGAGGTTGCATAATAATTTTCAGCAGAAGGGTATCCCAAAGTTATTGGGGCAGGATTACAAAATTTCGTATAGAAAGGGTACTGAAAATAAGGTAGCAGATGCTTTGTCCAAAAGGTGTGTTGGTGTGGGCCCTCATTCTTATTCTATGTATTCAATAGTGATTCCTACTTGGATGCAAAAGTTGGTTGCTAGTTATGAAAATGATGGCAAAGCCTTTCAATTAATCAAGGAGTTGTTGTTAGATAAGGATGCAGTTGCCGGTCATCAAGTGAAGAATGGCATTTTATATTATAAAGATAGAATGTATATGGGACTTACTAACAATTTGAGGCAGGTGTTATTGGCATCTTATCAATTCAACAGTAGGGGGTCATTCAGGCGTCAATGCTACTTATTTGAAATTAAAGAAAATTTTCTTTTAGTCTGGCATGGTTCGTGATGTAATGTAGTGGCAATAATTGTGACACTTGTGCAAGAAGCAAGGGAGAGTATTGTTGCAAGGGAGAGTATTGTGCTTATCCAGGTTTATTGCCACATCTGTCAATTCCTTCTCAAGCCTGGCAGCAGGTGTCTATGGATTTTATTGAGGCTTTACCTAAGTCTAAGGGGAAAGACACTATTCTTGCAGTTGTTTGCAGATTACCAAGTTTGGCCATTTTATTCCACTAGCACATCTAAAGTTTTCATTGATCACATTTTCAAGTTGCATGGAGCTCCTCAAGTTATTGTTTCTAATAGGGATAAGTTGTTTACTAGCTTATTTTGGCAGGAATTGTTTAGAAGTTTAGGAGTTAAACTTAATTTTAGTTCTGCCTATCATCCTCAGTCTGATGGGCAGACCAAAAGAGTTAATCAATGTGTGGAGAATTATTTGAGGCGGATGGTTCATTTGAGGACTACTACTTGGAGCTCTTGGTTACCTATGGCAGAATAGTGGTCATCTTATCACAGTGCTATTCAAATTGGCTCCATTTGAAGCTCTGTATGGGTATGCTCCACCTTTGTTCCATGACAACTTTGCTGTTGATTCATCAATGGGGGCTGTAGGGAGGTTGTTACAAGAAAGGTAGTACCGTAATAATCTTTTAAAGGGGAATTTGCAAGTTGCCCAGCAGAGGATGAAGCAGCAGGCTAACAAAAGGAGGACTGAGAGGTAGTTTGTTGTTGGGAATTGGGTGTATTTGAAGTTTCAGCCTTATAGGCAGACTTTTAGCAGCTGTTAGACAAGCCCTTAAACTTTCTGTTAAGTTTTATGGGCCATTCATAATTATTGCCAAGATTGGGAAAGTTGCTTATCAGTTGGAATTGCCTCCAACAGCCTCTATTCATCCTGTTTTTTCATGTCTCCATGCTGATGAGGACATCATAGTGGATCTAGAGGCACCTCAATTCAAGGGAGCCATAACAAGATCAAGGGCTAAGGCAATCCAAGCCATGGTGTTAGAGCATTCGGCCATGGAGGTCCCAATTCAAGGGGAAAGCTTGATCATCATGCAAGTTCACCTCCAAGAAGCTTCAAGAGCATCTGAGGGCATTGGAAACCATTTTGGAGATTGCCAAGTGGGTTACCACATGGCAGCCACATAGGCACTGACATGGCGGATGAAGGGTGATGTGGCAGCCACATGGGATGATGATTTGGCAAGGAGAGGCAATTGGGCAGATGCTTACCAACCACTTTCAGCACATACTTTACCCATTTGGCAAGAGAGGGGTGGAGGAAGACATTATCCAAATTTTGGGCAAATAAAGGAAAAGCACTTCAACCATTTCTGGGCAAACCACCTGATGGAGAATTAATGTGATTGACTTCAGAATACAGAATTTCCTTTTGTGGATTATTAATTTGAACATTTAAGGCATATAACTAAGTATTAACCAGACCATGCATAGACCATTAGGCTTTGTTGTGCTTTGGCTGAATGGGGTATTTATCCCCCATCTTCTTTCTTTGTTCCAGATTTAGAATTCAGGTTTTAGAGAGAACAAGAACACCATTGCTGGTGCTTGTAGGCTTTGGCCAAACTCATTTTGGTGAGGTATTTTATGTTCTTTGCTAAGTTCCACCAAGAACTTAGATTAATTGCAAGCTGGTCACTTGTAATTTCTTAGGCTTATACTTGAGAAACTCCAGCACAAGTTGCTTTTGTGTTTCAAGTGCCATTAATCTGTTTGGTTGAGTAATATATTTAAGTTTTCTTTTCGTCAAATTAGTGTTGTGATGTATTTAGTGAGGTTTATGAGTGTTTGAGTTGTTGTGGAACAAATCTTGGTTGCTAGAAAAGATCCTACATGCTGATCGAAAATCACAGCCATTTCTTCTCCATTCGGTCAGGTCCATATCAAGTGGTATCAGAGCTTTTGGCTTCCTCAACCAAGTAAGTTGACTAATTTAAGTGTCTTCTTCTTCATTTCTGGTGTTTCCTTTGAGTTGGTGCTAGAAAGGGTGAAGCTTTCTTGAAGGCAGAACCAGAACCAACTTGTCCTTGAGTTTTGTTGAAGTTCTTTTGCTAAAACTCTATTCTTGTGTCTTTGTATTGTTTTTGTGAGTTAGTGCCTACCATTTTCCTTGTTGTTGCTTAGTTCTTTGTTGTCCTAACAAAAACTCAAGAACCAAAATTTCAGTTTTGAGCTGATAGTGGTTGAAATATTATCCTTTGGTTCTTAGTGTTTTTAAGTGTCTAAAATACATTTGTCACATTTTTGCTTGTTGTTTGTTGAGTACTCCTTCTGCCATAGCTGATTCTTAACTTATTTGCCTCTTTAGTGTTAAAACTGAATTTGTATGTTGTTGGTGGAAAAGATGTTGCTGAAACTTGGAAGTGAGAACTTGTGACAAACTTTGCTTTTGGAAAACTTTGATCTTGAGAAATTTGTGGACTCATTTTTGGTACAAGAGCTGAATTTGTGAATTTGAACAAAATACCTTTGTCATTTTCTGCCTTGGCATCAAAAGCACAAAAGAAAGTGAAACACCTGAATTAGGAGCACTAAACAACTCCTGATTGCAAAATTAGTGTTATAAATACAAAAGTATTAAAAAAAAAAAAAAAAAAAAAACTATTCAGAATCAAAGCCAAATTGACCTAGTACATATTTGGAGATTTGAAAATTGTTGGACTTAGCATTTTAGGACCATTGAAGGCCTGATATGCAATTGGAATTCGAATTGGCATTAAGGACAATTTTTAACAGAGCCTAGGGTTTGTTGAGTGTGTCTAATTTGCATCTAATTCCAATTTGGAGTCTAGCTATTTCTTAATTCCTTTGTCACCTTACAATTTCTTCAATCCGTCTTGTTCCATAAATTGTCACTTGAGTATAGCTTAAGAAAATTCGAGTTCAAAAGTGGAATTTGGTTCAAGAACAATTGAGTGGTAAAAGGCAAGAGTGTGAGAGATCAAAAAAAAAAAAAAAAAAGAAAGGGGTAAAAGCCTAATTTTGAGTGCCTAAACACTTGAGATGGTGAGTCATTTACTACTAACCAGATTTGATTTGCAGGAATCAAAATGTCAAATAATCAGAACCAAGAAGAGACTAGTAGAAATAGGAAAGTTGCTAATGACATAGAGATTCAAACCAAAGTTGAGGGAAATAGGAGTGAAACCATATATAAGAGGGCTGTAGCTCAAAGATTTGACAGAATTGCACAAGTGTTGAATGCTTTGCAATATTCAATAGAAGGGCTTAGGGCTGAAGTTAGAAGGGGAAGTGTGGATAGTGACAGAAATAAAAGGGGCAATGAGGGAGGTGTAGAAAGGTTAAATTTGGGTGGAAATGGGAGAGGTAGGAGAGGAAATGAGAGAGAAGAATCTTATGAACCAGATTGGCAATATGATCCAGATGAGGAGGAATGGAATGAATTTGAGCATCATGACCGAACCTACCAACAAGAAAGTAGAGGATATAAGCCACTTAGGGGGAGAGGCATGAGAGCAAGAAGAGGAGGAGGAAGAATGCAAAGGGATGATGAGTGAAAGGCTAGGTCGAACGCTTACCAAAGGGGAAGAACTGACCATGAGAGACAAGATAGCAATGTGGGGAGCATAAAAATGAAGATTCCAGCCTTCTATTGCAAAAATGATCCTGATGTTTACCTAGAATGGGAGAGGCAAGTGGACTTGATCTTTGATTGCCATAACTACACAGAAGAAAAGAAGGTGAAATTAGCCGCTGTGGAGTTTAAGGACTATGCCATTGTGTGATGGGATCAAGTACAAGCTAGAAGAAGAAGGAATGGTGGTAGACCTATTCGGGCTTGGGAAGAAATGAAAGATATGTTGAGAGACAGATTTGTACCACCTCATTACATTAGGGAGCTACACCAAAGGCTCCAAAGATTGACCCAAGATTCGAAGAGTGTGGAAAACTACCACAAGACTATGGAGATTACCATGATTAGGGCCAACATAGAGGATGATGCAGAAGCTACAATGGCAAGATTTCATAGTCGTTTAAATGCTAAAATTGCCAATATTGTGGAGTTACACCACTATGCAGATTTGAATAAGTTGGTGCAAATGGCTATGAAAGTTGAAAAACAATTGAAGAAGAAAAATTTGGCTGCCACCAAGGGAGTATGGAAGCCGAATAGTGAAACCAAGCCAAAGGTGGAGAAAGCCACTCCTAGCTACTCCAAGGAGTGGAAGGGAAAAGAAAAGAGTGAGGGAGACAAGAAGAACACCATTTCTATTGCTTCAAATGCACCCCAAAGGAGTAGGGATGTTAAGTGTTTCAAGTGTTTGGGGAGTGGGCACTATGCTTCTCAATGTCCAAACAAGAGAGTGATGATAATGACAAAAAATGGGGAGATAGAGAGTGAAGAAGAGAGGGAAGAAATGCAAGAAAATGAGAGTGATAGAGATGGAAAGTACGAGGCTGAGGGGTGTGAGGCTAGTGCATTGGTGACCATGCGCATCTTACCTACCCAAGCTAAGGTAGAGGAAAATGAAGACCTGATGCAAAGGGAAAATATTTTTCACACTAGGTGCAAGGGTGGGGACAAGCATTGCAGTGTGATTGTTGATAGTGAGAGCTGTTGTAATGTGGCAAGTGAGCTAATGGTGGAAAAATTGGGGCTGCCCACATTCAAGCACCCCAAACCATATGGATTGCAATGGCTGAATAATTGTGCAAAGGTGAAGGTGACAAAACAAGGGGTCATGCCATTTTCTATTAGGAAATATCAGGATGAGGCGTATTGTGATGTAATCCCAATGCAAGCCACTCACTTGTTACTTGAGAGACCATGGCTGTTTGATATGGATGCAACACATGAAGGCCAAAGCAACAAAATCACTTTTGTTAAGGATGGCCGAAAGATCACCTTGTTACCATTGACCCTATCTCAAATTCATCAAGATCAAATCAACATCTAGAGGTCACTAAATGAAGCAAAAGAGGGGGTGAGTGAAAAACAAAGAGAGGCCGAACCTAACGGAGAGAAAAAGAAGAGTGAAAATGAGAGAAAAAGTGAGAAGAAAGATTCCAAGAAGGAGGGAAAAGATTCGGGGCAAAAGGAGAGCAAAGAGAGAAAATTAAACTTGTATGCAAGGGGGAGAGAAGTAAGAGAAAGATTGTACTTAGGGAGACCTTTATTTTTATTGATATATCATGAGAATTTACTAACCTTGGCTGAACTTGAGCCTTCTCTTCCTAGTGCTGTTGTTTCTCTTTTGCAGGAGTATGAAGATGTGTTGCCTGATGAGATACCACCTGGTCTACCACCAATTAGGGGAATTGAACATCAAATTGATTTCATCCCGGGTGCCACCATTCCAAATAGACTAGCATACAGGAGCAACCCCGAGGAGACCAAGGAATTGCAAAGGCAAGTAGAGAAACTCTTGGCAAAAGGACATGTGAGCGAAAGTATGAGCCCATGTTTTGTTCTCGTATTATTGGTGCCAAAGAAAGAAGGGACATACCGGATGCGTGTGGACTATCGTGCAATCAACAAAATAATGCCATTTGAGCTTACTAATGCCCCTAGCACCTTTATGAGATTAATGAATCATGTTTTAAGAGCTTTCATAGGCAAATTTGTGGTTGTTTGCTTTGATGATATTCTTGCATATGGTAAGAGCATGGATGAGCATTTGCATCATTTGAAATCTGTTTTTAATGTGACAAGAAAAATTGTATGCAAATGTTAAAAAGTGTTCTTTTTGTTTAGAAAAATTTGTTTTCTTAGGTTATGTTGTCAGTGCTAAAGGAGTAGAGGTTGATGAAGAGAAAATTAAAGTCATTCAAGAATGGCCTACTATGAGGAGAGTTTGTACAAGATGTGAAACTTGCAAGAAGGCCAAATCTAGGGTGATGCCGAATGGCCTTTATACACCCCTACCCGTGCCTAAGGCACCATGGATTGATATTTATATGGATTTTGTTTTGGGACTGCCTAGGTCACAAAGGGGTCATGATTCAATTTTTGTGGTAGTGGATAGGTCTTCTAAAATGGCTCATTTCATACCATGTAAGAAATGTGATGATGCTTCCTATGTAGCTAATCTGTTCTTTAGGGAAGTAGTGCGTTTGCATGGCATTCCTAGGACCATAGCTAGTGATAGGGATGTAAAATTCTTGAGTCAGTTTTGAAAGGTGTTATGGGGGAAATTGGGGACCAAGTTGTTGTTCTCTACCACTTGCCATCCTCAGACAGATGGCCAAACTGAAGTGGTAAATAGAACCTTGTCTATACTACTTAGAGCTATGATTAAGCAAAAGTTAAAATCATAGGAAGATTGCATACCATTCATTGAGTTTGCATATAATAGGGTAGTGCATTCTTCTAGTGGTTTTTCTCCATTTGAGCTAGTATATGCTTTTAACCCTCTCACACCTTTGGATTTGTTGCCCTTGCCATTGAATGAGATTGCTAGTGTAGATGGAGCTAAGAAAGCTGAATTGGTCAAGAAGCTCCATGAGCAAGCTAAAAGCAAGATTGAAGCCCAAAATGCCAAGTATGCCTCAAGAGCTAACAAGGGCCAAAAGGCAATTTCTTTTGAAAAGGGGGATCTTGTGTGGGTGCACTTGAGAAAAGAGAGGTTTCCTAACCATAGGAAATCCAAATTGCAACCAAAGAGTGATGGACCCTTTAGAGTGGAAGAAAAGAATAGAGACAATGCCTACAATATTGACCTTCAAGGTAAGTATGGTACCATAAGTAATACTTTTAATGTTTCTGATTTATCTCCTTTCCATAATGCAGGTTCAAATTCAAGAACAAATTCTCTTCAAGAAGGAGGGGATGATGAGGACATCATAGTGGATCTAGAGGCACCTCAATTCAAGGGAGCCATTACAAGATCAAGGGCTAAGGCAATCCAAGCCATGGTGTTGGAGCATTCAGCCATGGGGGTCCCAATTCAAGGGGAAAGCTTGATCATTATGCAAGTTTACCTCCAAGAAGCTTCAAGAGCATCTAAGGGCATTGGAAACCATTTTGGAGATTGCCAAGTGGGTTGCCACATGGCAGCCACATAGGTGCTGAAATGGCGAACAAAGGGTGATGTGGCAGCCACATGGGATGGTGATTTGGCAAGGGGAGGCAATTGGGTAGATGCTTACCAACCACTTCCAACACATACTTTACTCATTTGGCAAGAAAGGAGTGGAGGAAGACATTATCCAAATTTTGGGCAAATAAAGGAAAAGCACTTTAACCATTTTTGGGCAAACCACCTGATGGAGAATTAATGTGATTGACTTTAGAATACAACTTCCTTTTGTGGATTATTAATTTGAACACTTAAGGCATGTAACTAAGTATTAACCAGACCATGCATAGACCATTAGGCTTTGTTGTGCTTTGGCTGAATGGGTATTTATAACCCCATCTTCTTCTTTCTTTGTTCCAGACTTAGAATTCAAGTTTTAGAGAGAACAAGAACACCGTTGTTGGTGCTTGTAGGCTTTGGCCAAACTCATTTTGGTGAGGTATTTTATGTTCTTTGCTAAGTTCCACCAAGAACTTAGATTAATTGCAAGCTGGTCACTTGTAATTTCTTAGGCTTATACTTGAGAAACTCCAGCACAAGTTGCTTTTGTGTTTCAAGTGCCATTGACTCTTGTAATCTGTTTGGTTGAGTAACATATTCAAGTTTTCTTTTCGTCAAATTAGTGTTGTGGTGTATTTAGTGAGGTTTATGAGTGTTTGAGTTGTTGTGGAACAAATCTTAGTTACTGGAAAAGATCCTACATGCTGATCAAAAATCCCAGCCATTTCTTCTCCATTCGGTCAGGTCCATATCACATGCTTAAGAAGACAGTTGGGGATGGGGTGGTGGTTGCTACTGATTTACCTAAAATGCAAGATGACCAGATTAAAGTAGCTCCTGAGCAGGTGTTGTAGACCAGAACTATTGCCAGAGGAGATCAGCAGGTGGAACAAGGGCTTAGTAAATGGCTTAACTTGTCAACAAAAGATACAACTCGGGAGGATAGAAGCTTTATTGAAGGGCAGTTTCCTGAAGTTCCACTTTCTTGGGAACAAGAAAGTGCTAAAGAAAGGGGTAGCCAGGAATTGGTGGGAAAATGTAGATAAGGGCCATAAGGCTTTAGTGAGCTAATTGAATCTGTCAGTTAGCTAGAGTCAGCTGAGGCAGTTATGGAATAGTTATTGCTATACCTTTCTTATATTCATTCCAAGATTTACAAGAAATACTATATCTCTTCTCTCAATCTTCTATTCTACTTCTCTTCTTTCTCTACTCTATTATATTTCTTTATTCTGTTCTGTTAGGGTTTCCTTAACCCTAACAGTATGTTTTATAAGGAGAAAACATTAGCTTATTGCAGCATTAAATATTTTCTGCACTGCTACAATCCACGTTACTACTTCAACTCAGCATAAATCTCAATTTTTTTCTTACTTTAACTAATCCCATAATACAGGCACCTTTTTTACATGTAAGACAGAAAAGGCTTATATAGAAGTAAAACAAGTTGAAAATCAGCCAACAGAGGACCATTTTGGAGGTTCAACCACATAAGGTTTACCGACTTCCAGAACAATGGCACAAGTAGGGATGTGTTGAAATAGGAGAGATACCTCTTGAAGTTTTGCAGAAGAAACATTCAGAATCTGAGAGACGTTTTCTGGTAAAACTTCACAGTACTCTGACTCATCACCTTCAAAGAATGAAAAGTCTAAGGACCTCTTTGCAGCCTTACAAGATGATGTCTGCTTTTTGCTGGCTATGCCCTTATGGTTATCATCACTATTTGGCGTTACCCTCTTTGGAGTTGACTGTGCAGGCGTTTCCACCATTAAATTATCAGCAGATGAGGCAAGCTTGCAGAGGGGGCTTGCACAAGCATTGCCATTAACACAGAATTGAGGATTGCTTGCTTGAATATGCATAGGTTGTATGGAGGTATATTTGGAATTTGTGCCAGGAGACTCTTTTAATTTCTCATATTTGGTGTCCAGATTGGTCCCACTATCAAATTTGGAACTCAGATCAGGAAATTCTCTAGTTTTCACAATTTCAGTATCTTGATTCTTCAAATTATAAGGTGCCACATATGACAAAGGAACTGCAGAAGCTAATAGTTGGGTCTTCTCTTTGTCGTTAACAACCTTCTCAGAGAAGTGCCTGATGAAAGATGTATGCATATGGGATGATTTTGACAGCAGTTCATTCTCAATGGCAATCTGTAGGTCTTCTGTTGAAGAATTTGCAAGCAATTTCTCTGGAGCAGCAGTTTCACCAATTTGGCTAAGAGGCTTTGGAAATATTACCTCTGGAATGTTACTGATCTTGCCCCCAGAAGCAGTCTCTTTGCTTTGCTCAAATGGATCTGGCAACATAGCCTCTGGAATGTCACAAGCCTGCAAAAAAAACCAAATAAATAAAGCGTGTCTTCGGTTCTTCAAAACTTAGATAACGTCAACTGCAATGATGCTAAATATATATTTATATATATTGAACCAAACAAATCAAGTCAAGAAGCAGAAAGCTAAGCCTGAACTGAAAAAGACTTGCATGAGAGAGGAGAATTTTAAGGTCCAGTCAGTCATACCGTTCAATTTAGTGTCACCCTCCAACCATGAATAAAATAGATGGCTGGCATCCCCGTTGATGATTACAATCAGCACTTGTACAAGTGCATTTCCATATCTTCAATGCTGTATAAATATAGCATTGTTCTTCAAAGAACATGTCCCAAGACAACAAACTTTACTCTTATAATACAGTATGTTGTAGACTGAATCAAAGCAGTTGTAATTTTGTAATTGGTGCATTGCAAACATATAAATTGCAATCTTAAATTCCTATTCGTCCAACAAATTCATCGCTCATCAACAATCAACGATATACGTTTTCTAATTGTAATGGCATTGATTGTGTTATGGAAAGTCAATCACTATATTATTTCTCTGTATATTCTGTATTCTGTATTCCTATTTAGGATTTCTTATTTATGATTTTTTCCTAATTAGTAGAATACAATTATAGGAATCAATTGTATATATATACCCATGTACAGATTAATTAATATCAATGAGAATCATCTCTTTCTACATGGTATCAGAGCAGGTCATCAATCTAGGGTGACCATTTGTTCTCACTAACCCAGCTCAGGAGAGACCTTAGCCGCCGACCGGCCGTTTCAACCCCATCATTCCACCACTGTGTGCTGTTACGTGATCCAGTATACCATTAAAGGACTTCTGAGGTTTGGTTCTCATATCCTATTTCGGTATTTACTTGATTTGTTATTTTGGGTTATTTTGCTGCTATAAGCACTTTGGATTAGCGTTTCGGTTAGTTTTCTTTGTCTCAACAAATGGCAGACAATAAGAATGTTATTTCTGATGTGATTCCGGTGATGACTAAGATCACGGAACACAAACTTAATGGTTCGAATTACCTGGAGTGGAGTAAGACTGTTAGGGTCTATTTGCGTAGCATTGATAAGGATGATCACCTTACTAAAGATCCACCCACTGACGATACACGACAAACTTGGCTAAGGGAGGATGCTCGGTTGTTTTTGCAGCTTCGAAACTCAATTCATAGTGAGGTAATTAGTTTAATTAATCACTGTGAATTTGTTAAGGAATTGATGGATTACTTAGATTTTCTCAGATTCGGTAAAGGGAATATCTCCCGTATTTATGATGTTTGTAAGGCAGTCTACCGTGCTGAGAAAGATGATAAGTCTCTCACGGATTTTTTTTTGGTTTTTAAACGGATATATGAGGAACTTAATGTATTGTTGCCTTTTAGTCACGATGTAAAAGTTCAACAGCCCAACGGAGCAACTAGTCATTATGAGTTTTCTTGTGCCTTCCTTTAGAGTATGAGATCGCTAAATCTCGATTCTCTCGATTCGAGATTTCCTCTTTGCATGAAACGTTCACACGAGTCCTTCGTACAGAGAGTACTCAATCTTCACAGCCTGCCAGTAGCGCTCTTATTAGCCGTAATCCAAATGGACAACAGGGTAATAGAAGAGGAAGTAAATGAGGAATTACAGGCAACAGAAGTAATCAGCGTAATGGAGAGGCTAGTTCTAATCAGGACTCAAAAGGAGTCATTTGTTATTATTGCCATGAGCCTGGCCATACAAAATATAATTGTCCGCAACTTCAGAGGAAAAATCGATCACAGATGGCAAATATGGCGCAGAGAATTCTACAAGATCCTCCTCTCGAGAAAACTATTTTAGTATCTGCAGAGGATTTTGCACAATTTTCCCAAAGTCGTGCATCTCTAAAGCCTACCGCCTCCTCACATCGCGATCACGAGTCAGTAAATCCACTACATGCCTTGTGTCTTCTTCATCCAAATGGGTTATTGATTCTGGTGCTACAGATCACATGACAGGTAATTCTAGTCTTCTATCTGCTTTTCAGTCTAATCTCACTTTCTCTACTGTTACTTTAGCTGATGGTTCTACTTCTTGTGTCATGGGTTCTGGAACTGCGAATCCGACTTTGTCAATTTCTTTGTCTTCTGTTTTGTGTCTACCAAAATTCTCTTTTAATCTACTTTCTGTTAGTAAACTTACTCGTACCTTAAATTGTTCTGTTTCCTTTTTTCCTGACCAGTGTTTATTTCAGAATCTTACGATGAAGCAGATTATTGGTAGAGGACGCGAGTCAGGTGGTCTCTACATTCTGGAAAATCATGTACCGCGGTCGCTTGTTTGCTCCAGTACCTTAACACCTCTTGAAGCTCATTGTAGATTGGGTCATCCTTCTTTATCTACCATGAAGAAGCTGTGTCCTCAATTTCAGTCTTTATCAGTACTAGAATGTGAGTCGTGTCAGTTTGCAAAACATCATTGTTTGCCTTCTGTGTCTAGAGTCAATAAACGGACTTCATCCCTTTTTGAGTTAGTTCATTCTGATGTTTGGGGTCCTTGTTCTATTACATCTAAAACTGGATTTCGTTATTTTGTTACTTTTGTTGATGATTACTCTCGTGTTACCTGGTTATATTTAATGAAGAATCGCTCGAGTTGTTTTCTATCTTTTGTGCCTTTTGTAATGAAATCAAAACTCAATTTAATATTTCATGCATATTAAGAAGTGATAATGCCAAAGAATATTTTTCAAAGACAATTTCATCTTATATGATACAAAATGGCATTCTTCATCGCCTTCTGTGCCGATACCCCATCCAAAAATGGCGTGGCCGAAAGAAAAAATCGTCATCTTCTTGAGGTAACTCGTGCTCTTCTTTTTCAGATGAAAGTACCTAAACACTTTTGGGCTGATGCAGTTTCTACGGCATGTTTTTTTGATCAATCGTATGCCGTCTTCTGTCCTTAATGGGGATATTCCTTATACTACTTTGTTTCCTACAAAATCTTTATTCCCTATTGAACCCCGTATTTTTGGTTGTACCTGTTTTGTGCGTGATGTTCATCCACAGGTTACTAAATTGGATCCAAAATCTCTCAAATGTGTCTTCCTTGGGTACTCCTACCCAAAAAGGGTATCGTTGTTTCTCTCCTACTCTTAATCGTTATCTTGTTTCTGCAGATGTCACATTTTTTGAGTCCACTCCATTTTTTCCTCCATCATCTATGTATGAGAGTCAGGGGGAGGAGGATGATCTCTTAATATATACTGTCCAACCAATGTATAGTCCTCTCCCACAGCCTGTTCCTTCTGTCTCTAGACCTACTCGACCTCCCGTTGTTCATGTTTATTCCAGGAGATTGGAGATTCCTGACTTAGATCCTCCACCAGCTACTTCGTTGGGCGATCCTGTACCTCATACTGATCATAATTCTGATCTAGACTTACCCATTGCTCTTCGTAAAGGTAAACGTTCATGTACTTACCCTATCTCTTCTTTTGTTTCTTATAATCAATTGTCTTCTTGTTCTCGGTGTTTTATTACTTCTTTAGACTCTGTTCCTATCCCTAATACTGTTAATGAGGCACTGTCTCATCCTGGCTGGTGTGATGCTATGAAAGAGGAAATGGAGAGTTTAGATGCTAATGGTACATGGGAACTATTGCCTTTGCCCACTGATAAGAAAGCTATTGGATGCAAATGGGTATTTACAGTAAAAGTAAATCCTAATGGTTCTGTGGCTAGGTTAAAAGCACGCCTTGTAGCAAAAGGATATGCTCAGACATATGGGGTTGATTACTCTGATACTTTTTCTCCTGTAGCTAAACTTACTTCTATTCGCTTGTTTATCTCTTTAGCAGCTACATATGATTGGCCCCTGCATCAATTGGATATCAAGAATGCTTTCCTTCATGGTGATCTTTAGGAGGAGGTGTATATGGAGCAACCACCTGGGTTTGTTGCTCAGGGGGAGTTGGGTAAAGTTTGTAGGCTTCGGAAGTCTCTTTATGGCTTGAAACAAAGTCCTATTGAATGGTTTGGGAGATTCAAAGAAGCAAGACAGAATTTGGTATGCAAAAGAGTAAGTGTGATCACTCAGTATTTTATAGGCAATCTGAGGCTGGCATAATTCTCTTGGTAGTCTATGTGGATGACATTGTCATCACTGGGAGTGATTCTGCAGGTATTTCATCTCTTAAAACCTTCCTCCAAACTCGCCTGGACCAAAGACTTGGGATTGTTAAAGTATTTCTTGGGTATCGAAGTTATAAGAAGTAAGAAGGGTATTTTCTTGTCTCAAAGAAAATATGTCCACGATCTATTGAAAGAGACAGGAAAATTAGCTGATAAAACTTTTAGAGCAACAATGACTCCAACTTAACAACTCTTAGCAGGGGATAGTGAGTTGTGTGAAGATCCAGAGAGATCCAGGAGATTCGTAGGAAAATTGAACTACCTTACGGTCACTCGTCCCGACATTGCTTATGCCGTTAGTGTGGTAAGTCGGTTTATGTCTTCCCCAACCGTTGCTCATTGGGAAGCCTTGGAACAAATCTTGTGTTATCCAAGAAGGCGCCCAGAAGAGGTTTGCTATATGGCAATCATGGGCATTTGAATGTTGAATGTTTTTCGATGCCGACTGGCCGATCTAAGGTTGACAGCAGTCAACCATCGGATATTGCGTTTTTATTGGAGGAAATTTGGTGTCTTGGAGAAGCAAGAAGCAGAGTGTAGTTTCTCGATCTAGTGCTGAATCCGAATACAGAGCCATGGCACAATCAGTATGTGAGGTAATGTGGATACTTCAATTACTAGATGAGACAGGTTTTAAGACCTCACTCACTGCGAAATTGTGGTGTGATAATCAAGCTGCTCTTCATATTGCTTCTAATCCGGTGTTTCATGAGCGGACCAAACATATTGAGATTGATTGTCACTTTATTCGTGAAAAGATTCAACAACAGATCATCTCAACAGGACACATCAAAACTGGAGAGCAGTTAGGAGATATTTTCACAAAAGCTCTGAATGGAGCTAGGATTGACTACATTTGTAACAAGTTGGGCATGATTAACATCTATGCTCCAACTTGAGGGGGAGTGTTATGGAAAGTCAATCACTATGTTATGGAAAGTCAATCACTATATTATTTCTCTGTATATTCTGTATTCTGCATTCCTATTTAGGATTTCTTATTTATGATTTTTTTCTAATTAGTAGAACACAATTATAGGAATCAATTGTATATATATACCCATGTACAGATTAATTGATATCAATGAGAAGCATCTCTTTCTACAGATTGAAAATGTCTTATATGAGGCTTTAAAACAAAAAGTCAATAAGAAAAGAAAACCTGATATAGGGACAAAGCAATACCTCAGGATGTGCAGTAAAGTAATTAATAAGTCTAGAAGCAAATAGTTGGTGCAGAGCAATATAATCAGATAGTTCATGGTGACCCTCTACCACATTAAATAGCAACGTAATTCTCATATCTGGCTTCATAAATAGAGTTTTCTTGTCATACACAAGAATTTTATCGATTTGCACGGCTTCACAAAGTAAATATTTTAGCTGTGCAAGATGCCCAAAGGAGAACTTCCTGGAAAAGATAAAAAAAAAATTTCAGAAAAATATTTAGTCATCAAGAAACTCCAAACAAAATTTCAAACTTTTGATATACATTCACATCTATGATGCAATAGTTGTTGGTTATAAAAGTGTGCATGTGAGGTCAAAGACCATGAGAGTTTTATCTCTGTATCAAGTGGATTCAGGTGATTGACCTTATCAGCATCCTTCATGATAAAAATTTTCAAGAATCCCCTAACATACTTTTCCACTCAGAATACCAGTCAAAACCAAGTTAGTTAACCTATGTATCAGGTCGATACAAGTGGTTGACCTTATTTGCATGTTAAATCATCTTTCAAGGATGACCTAACATATTTTCCTGGAAAGGGACAGAATAGATAGTTCTTTCAGCTCAAGAACATAGGTTGTTGACCTTATTTGCATGCTTAACCAAGAAAAGTCATCTCAAGGCTGACACAACGTATTCCTGATTTGCGAAATTTGCAACTTTTGTTTGACAAGCAAAGATGAAATATCAGTAAGTTGAGATGATATCATTTTCAGTTATCATTAACATAGAATACCTAGAAAAGATTTGCATAAATATCATATATCATTTCCAGGAAAAACTAAAAAAAAGGTGAGGTTGATAGCTGAATTTGGAAGGTACCTCTTGAGCTCTGGTCTGGAGCAGTTGCCAATGGCCCCATTTACTTTCAATTTTTTAAATTAAACCCTTAAACCATAGAGAATCATGTAATAGGCCCTTCTATACAACATTGTTCGCAAAATTGAAAAAAACTAAAACCACATATATTCGCATAATCACTCAGTAAAAAGAAATCAGCTTAAAAAAATCTCTCGTCTCCCTTCTATGGTTTTCGATGTGGATAGAACGATGTATATACGCTTAGAAATTTAATTATAAAACGTGACAGCAAAGGTGCTCACTTTATAAGTGCTCCAAAATTTAGAGGATATCCATCTTGTATTAAGAGGGTGGCTTTGGTATAATGGTAAAGTTACTCTATTTGTGACTAGAGGTCACAGTTAGAGTTACGAAAATAGCCTCTCTGTAAAGCAAGGGTACCCTCCCCAGAACCTACAAGTGTGGGATACTTTATGCACCGAGTCACCCTTTTATCCATTTTGTATTATTGATATGTTGAGTAAAAAAATAAAATTTTTATTAGGCCTCATTTGGTTCAACATAACTTATTTCTTGGAAAGTGAACTTCCCAGGAAGTACAATTACTTTGAAGTTATTTCCTAGGAAGTATAGTTTGAATCTATTTGGTTGGTATGTTGAATTCTCTTATGAGAGTTGCGGAGATAAGAATGTTAAGGTGGATAAGTGGTCATACTATACTAGATAAAGTCTGTAATGAAAGTATTAGAGAAAAGATAGGAGTGGTGCCAATTGAGGATAAGTTGAGAGAAGGGAGATTGAAGTGGTTTGGTCATGTGAAGCGTCGACATACAGAGGCTCCAGTTAAACAAATAGAGCACATTGGGTTAGAAGATAAAAAGAAAAGAAGGGGTAGACCTAAACTGACTTGGAGGATAGTAGTACAACATGACCTAGAAGCATTACATATTACCGAGGATTTAACCCAAAATCGTTTAGAGTGGAGAAAGAGAATCCATATAGCCAACCACAATAATTTTTTGGATAAAAACTTGGTTGAGTTGAGTTAAGTTGTTGAATTCTCAGAAAGTAAAACTATGTTAATGTGAAGTGACAATAGAAATGACAATAGAAATGACACAAATACCCTTACTCCAAATTAAGTATAATATTTGAAATATTTTATTAATAAAATTCCAATAAATATATAATCAATTCAATAACGCATATTTTATATTGTCCAACACTTACCTCGCATAATAATCAACATAAAATTTTTTAGACATAATAATCAACAAAATATTATCATATCTTTTTCAACACCAAGAAAAAAATTAGAATAATCAATAAGAAATATTAACAGAAGTGATAAATGAAATTAAAAATAAATAAAAAATAAAAAAAAAAAGAAAGCTTACTTATGTGGTAGTGGAACCACTGAAATAACAGAGCATCAATGAACCAAGAAAGAGAATAGGAATAGTAGGAGCAAGGGTAAAGCAGAAAAGTGAATGGTTTTTTTTCTCAGGAACTATATTTCCACTGGTTTAGGTCAGTAATTCAATTGTTGTATAGTCAAGGAAGTTAAATCCTTGACTTCCCTAGAATTCAATAGATATTGCCAACCAAACAAGTGGCATTTTGATACTTCCCATGAACTCTAAATTCCTTAGTTAAATTAAACCCAACCAAACAAAGCCTTAGTGTTATCAGCTTTCTATGAAGTTGAGCTTAGTGCAATGGTACTGAGCACCAAAAGTTTGCTCCATTATGACCTGGAGATTATGGATTCAAAGCACAGAAGTAGCTTCATAATGTAAGGGGAGGACTTCATATATCTACCTCCTAAATCCCGTCAACTGTTAAGAATATTTTTCTCTTTATGGTCTCTCTAATGATCTCAATTCCAATGTAAGGCTATGATTAATTTATTCCACAATTGGGATTTGGTCTTACTAAAGTCTATGAAAAGGCTTATAACCCTATTATCCTACTAAGTGAACATGAATTAGGATTACAACTTGACAATTTGGTTGGGAAATCATGTGCATTTAATTCCTTTTTCTCTCATCACCATTTTCACTCTATGTTTTTAATTTTCACAATAAACTGATGTAATCTATTAATGTCAATATGTAAGTCTATAAAGCCCTAATTGCTCTCCCACTTCTTATTTCACAGCAGGACACCATAATCTTTCAATTCCATACTTCCTTGCGCTACCATACACATACATAATTTGCATTCAAATTATATGAATAAAAATAGAAATGGCTCCATCCCTCCCCAACCAATAAATCATAATTTGAATATGAACGACTCCTAAGAGCATTTTATATAGGAAAACCAAAGTAAAATTATTTGAGAGTAAAAAAAAGGCTCCTTAACCATGTGCTCCAACTGTTCACAAGCTCAATAATTCATCTCCCAAACTAAACTCTAAAACTGGTAATATAGTTATAACGTCATCCAACCACTCCGACCTTTCCTGCCATACTCCCCAGGTTGCTGCATATGCATCACTATTATACCATCTAAGAATAAATACCTAATGAGAAAAAGTATTGACTAAGTTTCTCCAGCTAGTTAACAATGAAGCACAAAAATGATTCAAACTTAAGTCTACATCACTCGCATGCACCATGGAGAAGACTTCTTTCTCCGCATCAATTTTTCCAAAATCAAAAGAAGCTAAGTGAAAAGATTTAGAGATGTACGATGGGTGCATCCAATAGGGCTTGTCCCTAAATATGAGTAGGACCATAGAGTAGAAAATACACAACCAAATTTAGTAGGACAAATATGTAAACTTAGCAGGATCAAGAAAGCAATCGTTAATTATTGCATGTGAGCATGAAAGGACATGAATATTTGCTCTTTGTGTCACACAAGACATCAACAATTCTTTGAATGGCATACATTGTCGCATATATTCAGCATTTAAGTTTAACATATAACAGGTAGATGGCATATCAATTCTGATGGGATGCCAGCAAATTGGAGATGGCTCCTTTAAAGCACAAAAGATCAAAAAAAGCATCAGCATCACAATCGAAGGATACAAACTTTATCAAATAGAATGAAATAAATCAAGGCAAAGTCCCAACTACCTTCTAGTCAACATTTCAACCTGAGCACGAATATTTTGAAAAGTAGGTGACTTTTTACGCAGACCAAGCAATCTTAGTGAACAACTCATGCCATCGAAGAGTTCTACCATGGTCTTGTGTCTGAAAGACAGAGATCCCCAATATCTGAATCAACAAGAGTACTTTATAATTTTAAGCAAATGCATTGAAAAAGATGCGCACCTTCGTAGAATTTCAGCTTCTCCCTCTTTAGATTTGGTATTCAAAGGCTGATTGGTTTTCATTGGAGTCTGAGATGCAAACTTAGTTTCCAAATTCTGTTTTCCAACAATTCCAGTTGTTTGAGGGGAAGCATGAAGCACAGTTGTTTTCTCAACTCCATGAAGAACCTTTTCATGCTCACAGTCCAACTCATTTTGTTTACATCCATCACATTCACTCTGATCCATGCTCTTAACAGTAATAATAAGGAAAAACTTGTTTAACACAGATTTTGAATCTGCAAATAATAAAATCCTATGCAAAACGTAATAGGTACCATCTATGACATTAAAATGAGAATGAGAAAACAATAACGCTGCTACAAAAACAAACAAATGGGTTAATACATATTATCATTTTGTTTTGCACTGCATTATCTCTCCATTCTATGGATGAGTGAAAACCCAAGAAAAAGAAAATCATGAATTCCAGTGCTTTGTTTGCCGCCAAAAAAAATCCTCCAAATATGAAAGATAATAAACACCGCAAAGATTAAGCTCTCAGCAGAAAATGCTAAAACCCTAGATACAAATTTTACATGCCTTCATCAATACACTGCTTCAGAGAGAAAGAGAGAGAATGTTACCTCCGAATGTTGGAATTGGGAAGTTGAAAACTTGTACAGCTTTCAGAGAGTCGAGAGTAGAGACCAAACTCACACAATGACAGGGAATGAGAGTAACGCCGGAGGGAAAACAGAAGCCTTCAAAAATACACAGATCAAAAGTACTTTGGTGGGATCGTGGAAAGACAAAATTGCCCTTCTTTTCTGTTTTTGTAATATGGCACTAAATTCAAATTAAACTCAAAAGTTTTAAACATCCTTTTTAAAAAATTAGTGAAATTATTATGTTGTACATATAGTTCATCAATATTAATGACTCGTTTCTTTTATTTTATCAGCTAGGGTGAATTATTTTGAGATTCCATTTGCACCAACATAATGAATTTTATTATTAATTATTTTAAATTTAAGATTAATTAAATTATTTTTTTAAATTCTTCTTATTTTGTTAATTAAACACGTGATTAATAAATAAATATCAAGAGAAGCAAGAGAGAAGTTAGCAAGGTAGTAGATAAATAACTGCCAATAGTAATAGAACGTGTAAATAGTCTCCAAATTCTTCTAAAGATACCTACAGAAGAAGTATAAACATTAGATAAGTAGCAACATTTATAGCCCCAATAACTCAATTCAGCAACACAAATCACACTCCAACAGTCTTTTATCTTTACTTTATCCGTCTCTAATTATCCAATTGTCACATATAAATTCTAAAGGCTTGCATTTATTTTTCTCAAAACTTAGTATTTACTGTTCAATCAATCAATTCAATCTTTTTAATTCAATTATCTATGAGATTGATGAAACTGTTTAATTCGTGTAATCAGAGCGCAAATTAGGTGATATACTCTATATCTGACACATCTGCAAACCGTAAGTTGTGAGATAGTCGAGATTGTTTCTTAAAGTAAATAATTTTTTGCACGCCTAGTAGGACAAAAGTCTTATTTCATCATTCAATATTATTGCTTTTGATTTTGTAAGCAACACCATGCCTTCGAAAACTAGAAGTGTGCTTGGTAAGGAAACCACCGAGTCCCAGGACACGGAAGAGAGTCCTATAGTAGTTGGCCTAAATCTTTAAGTTCCTCTCATAGTGGAACAATTTGAGAATGGACCAACTACTCATGGATAAGAAGTGCAAAATATAAATGTATTAGAAAATGTACATACCTTGACTAACGCTCCAAACCTGGAGTAAGGTGGTTCAATTTCTGTTATTGTTAATGAAAGAAACCTTGTAACAACCATCGCCAATGTCTTGAAGAAAAGCATGGATATAGCTTTCGATAAAATTGATGCAAATATGGAGAAGATTGTTTTACTGATTTAGTCCATGGTTGAAAATTTTAATTTGTTTGTTCTTTTACTTATGGCCAAGTCTCTAGGCCAAAGGAATCTGACACGGTATCCAAAGGCACTAGGGAGCCCAAGAGGCAGGTTCAATCATGAACTCCCTACAACAGTACTGATGGAAATCATGCTAGTAGTGAAGAAAGATAACCACCCAAAGAATAGGTGATTAGCTAACCAAGAACACCAGCTCAATTCAGCCGCCTTAGTAATAAAACTGTAGTTCCCACCCAAGTTCCCAATAACACTAACTGATCACTCACCCTTGTGTTTATGATACAGAGGCAGTTGCAGGTCCTTAAGCGGTACCAGCTACTCAGCAAGTGCAGATGCTGCAAGTGACTTTGACTCCTTTGGCATAAGGGGCAACAACTTTAGAGGAGTTACAATGTTTGTTGTGCAAGTACCTCTCTACCATAGGTATTAGCACTACAGTCCAGGTACTTGTCATTTTAGCTACACCCCAGCTGACGTTACAACCTTGTTTGTCAGTTGTAATTTCAAACATGTCATTGTCATGTGCTGGACAATATTTTGATTTAATTACAAATATGCCATTGTTTCTTTGGTAAAAGAATTTTTTTTTTTTTTTACCAAATGTGCCACCAAGCATGTGGCTCTTAAAATGGCTTGAACTTGCTAATAATTTAAGATTACCACCTGTCTTATGTTGCATAATACTCTTTTCACAATTATAAATATTGCCACTATTTATAGTTGTTTTGGGTTTTGTTTAAATTTCCGATGGTACCATTGTTAAAATTATTTTATTGAAAATTACAAAAATGCAATGCTCCATTAAATCTTTGGTCCTATTTGTTGTAATGTTATTTTAATAAATTGTATTAAAATCACAAGATTACCATATTTTCTTGTTTTTTCTTGGTTGTAAAGTAACACCTCACTCTGGCAACTATACAAATTGTCACCACAAATGCATGCTCTTGGATTTATTTGAAAATCAAATTTTCCATCAAGACTTCCAAGTAACCATTGTCCATGGTTTTTCCTTTGGGCCTCTTAATAATGCTACAAATTTTAATTTATATTAAAATTAAATAAATTGTTTGATTTCAAAACAAATAAAATTGTATATAGCTTTATTGGAGATTTAGATCATTTTGTTTGATTCAGAATTAAATTTAGAAATTAATTTCTAAATTTAATTTGAGATAATTGTCCATATTGAATTGGATTAAATTATTTAGTTCATATAAGTTTCTATGATAAATTGTAGGAATCTAAATTTATCTTAGAATTAATAAATTAAATGTGTTAATATTGCTCTTGATCTTATATTTGAAGTTTATTTATCATGCTCCAAGCTTTAGCCTTTAAGTAAATTTATTTCAATGCAAATATAACACAAGTCCCCTTTGGATATGAAGGCCTTTATTATTGGTCAAAGTCAATATGTAGATTCTATCAAATGTGTAATACACATTTGACATGTAATAATATTTGTTAAAAAATCTTGGATAAATTTATAACATGCATCATATGAATTATCTTTACAAATATGTTTGTATAAGAATTATTTTGCAGATATCAAAAGTAAACATGTTTAAAATAAAAGGGGAAAGGTCTCCAGTCAAAGGTAAAAAAACCTCCAAGTAAAGGCTTTTAAGCCATGAAAGCTAAGGACATACCAAGAGCCCGAGCTTCCTGCTTAATCATAGGCTTGTAACTTCAACTCCTGCCTCATCACAAGGCCTTAATGAGGCATTTAAAGACCTAAATAAGGCAGTAAAAACTGACAAAACGTAGTGACACCTGAATAAGGCACCAAAGACCTCAATAAGGCAATGAAGACCTGAATAAGGCACCAAAGACCTTAGTGAGACACTAAAGACCTGAATAAGATAGTAAAACCTAACAAAAGGTAGAGAGACATGAATAAAGCACCAAAGACCTCAGTGAGGCACTAAGGACCCAAAAAAGGCAGTAAGACCTGATAAGGCAATGAAACCTGAATAAAGAACCAAAGACTTTCACGAGAAACTAATACCTGAAAAAGGCATTAAGACTTGAAAAAGGCAACAAGATCTGAAAAAGGCACTAAGACCTAAAAAGGGACTCTAAGACCTAAAATGGCACTTTATGACCTGAAAAAGGTACTCAGGCAATCCACATAAGACTTATAAAAGCACTCAGGTAGCCTTTGCCTATATAATAACTTAAAAGGGCACCCTAAGGTGATATTCGCCTACATAAGACTTAAAAAAAGCACATTAAGGAGATTTTTGCCCATAAGACCAGAAAGAGGCACTAAGGTGATTTTCGCCCAGTTAGGCCTATAAGAGGCACTTAGGTGATCTTCTCCCACCTAAGCCCATAAAAGGCACGCTAGGTAATCTGTGTCCAAAAAAGCCCTAAAGAGGCTAACTCAAAGTAATAGTTCACCTAGATGACAGGCTTTAGTAGCTGATCTAAAGGCAATAGTCCACCACTTGAAAATTATTAAGGCTATAATCTTTAACTTGCAATTTATCAAGGTGCTAGTCTACACTCTGAAAATTTTAAGGCAATGGCCAAAGTTTTAATATTTAAATGAACCTAAAGATTTGTACTTATTGGGGGGGGGGGGGGAGGGGGTGGGAGAGACTAATGATATAGCTCCCATATATATATATGTGTGTGTGTGTGTGTGTGCACACACACACACACACACACACACACACACACACACACACACATATATATATACACACACACTTATCTAGTGATTCGAGTTTTTGGATAACCCACAGGTCTAATTGTCTTTAATGGTTCAAGTTTGTTCAAATCGGTTCAACTACACACACACACACACACACACACTTATCTAGTGATTCGAGTTTTTGGATAGCCCACAGGTCTAATTGTCTTTAATGGTTCAAGTTTGTTCAAATCGGTTCAACTAGTATAAGACTCATCCAACAAAAGGGAAAAATCTCAATCAAATATAGCAATTTCTATCTTAGTAGGATTGTCAAAGATAACGATGCCTATAATTATACAATATATCCTTACAATTATATTAGCTAATAATTACTTAGTTAACTTCATATAACCAACCTTGGTTTACATCCTATATAAAGGGATCAGATCATCTATGAATGTATAGTCCTTTCTCCCTAATCAATTTGATAGGCTATTCTCTCATATCACCTCTAACTTGAGTGTCGGAGGATTCTTACTGGGAACTATCACAGTTTTGCATGTCTATACCCGTAAGGAATTTTCATGGATCATAATAGTTATAATATTTAAAGATCATTTTGTAAAATATATGAATTATTTTGTAATTAATAAAAATTTTTAAGGACCCTAAAGTAAATAATCCATATTTTTAATAATTATAATTTAAAATTAAAATTTTTTAATTAATATTACCATTATTTTAAAAATATGGGGACTAAGTTATTATTTATTAAAATGTCAATAACTAAATTGCCTGATTTTAAAACTACAAGGGTTAAGTTATAGGTTTCAAAACTTTAGGGACTAAATTATAAATAAATAAAATCTTAGGGAGTAAGTTGTTTTTAGATTAAAAATAGAGTTAGGATATTTTGGTCATTTTGCTAGAATTAATGGCACTTAATCGGAATTCTAATGATAATTACTAATGTAACATCCTCATTCTTACTTTAAGAGGTATTCATATAAATTACAAAAAAAATGAATTGTGTGTGAAATTGTTTTCATTCATACTTAGGAATGTGGCTACCAAACTAAATTAAATTAATTAAGGAGTTAAGGGGCAAATTAGAAAATTTGAGGGCCAACTTGAAGCAATTAAAAAGTTTTAGGGGAAGATTAGAAATGAAAAAAAAAAAAAAAGAGAGCGGCTAATGAGATGTTGAAAACACATCAAAGACTATTGAATAAATACAAGAATTCTCTTCCTCTTTCCTTCCCAAAATCTGTTAGCCAAACTTCCCAAGTTCTCTCATCTTTTCTTTCTTTCTTCCATAACCATTTTCTCTCGAAATTAAAGAGAAAACCCTAAGCTAAAATCCTAGATCCTACCAATTTTTAGAAGCCAAGCAAAGGGAGCAAGAAGAACATGTGAATTAAGCTTGCAGAATCTGTTTCCTTTGAAGATTCTGTTTTGGTAGAGGCTTGAAGAGAAGGGGAAAATTCTTGTTTTTCCAACTAAGGTTAGTGCTATATCTTCCCTCTTTTACCATATTAAGATAGAGACTTCTTGAATTTGATAAATTAGAAGCATTAGGGATTTGTAAGTGAGCTGAAAATTTGAAACTGTTAATGAGGCCGCAGGATCAGACATTTTTAAAAATTCATAACTTGAGCTAGGAATGTTGGATTGCTGTGAATTTTATGTCTCTAGAAACTTTAAGAGTGCTCTACAACTTTGTAGTTTCGTGCTATTCCTAATTCTCATGTTAAGATTGTGTTTGAGGGCAAAACATTTTACTTTTCAAATTTGGAAAACTGATATGATGGTTTCTAGAACAGGACAGTCAAATTCAAAAATTCAGATCTTGTGCTATAGAACTTAAAATATTGTGATTCTTGAGCTATTGGAAAGCTTGATGAATGCCCTAAAATTTTGTAGTTATGGCTAAGAACTAATTTTGCCATTTGTATAGGGAAATTGTTACATGTCTTGTTACTGCTCTGAGTGTGAATAAATCTGGAATAGGTTACACATTTTTATTTATATCTTGAAGTGTAGATATGATTTTAATGTGATTCAAATTGGAAAGTGAAATTGACATATGAAAGTTAAATTCTAAAAAATATGGTAATGAAACTCTATTTTTATAATTTTTGGTAGAATTTTGAATTCACTATATCTGGCTACCAGAATTGACTGAAAAATCTCATTTATGGAACTTTAATGAATTTGCTTATGTATGAGTGATAATTAAGGGGAAATTAACAAGTGTTGCTCTAGTTGAGCTAAATACATATAGTATTGAAAGTGTATATGCCCATTACAAGTCTAGGAATAGGTGACATGAGGAATTGACTAGTCAATAATTGAGATTGTGCACAATAACTTGGCTACATGCCATGAGGACTATCTATATGCCATGAGGATTTTACTTAGCTATATGCCATGAGGATCATACTTAGCCACTTGCCATAAGGATTATACATGGCTACATGCCATGAGGATTATGATTGGCTTTATGCTAAGAGGATGGTACTTAGCTAAGAGCCATGAGGATACTTATTACATATATTGTCTAGACATTGTAAGTGGGCTAAGGAAAATAAATGAAAAAGGTTATGTATATGGCATATCATGTTGAATTATGGAAATTGTGCATCTTACCATTCCATTAGACTTGTTGGAAATATAGTTGCATAATTATTATGAATTTTTCATATATATATATATATATATATATATATATATATATATATATATATATATATATTGCATGACATAACATCATTAAATTATAGCACTAGTAAGCATTTTGCTTAGCGGAGAGTTGTTTGAACTTTTTCTAGGTAATAAAAGTAAAGATCAAGAATCGGCATGGGGGTAAAGGCAAAGAGGGACATTTTTCTCAAGACAAGAGATGACTTGATATTATTTTGTACACATTAGAAGATTACATTGTATTAGGCATTTTTTATTATGGAATGTAATCATTTAATATGTAACTATTCAGATTGTTCAAACCACATGGATATGAAAAAAACAAGTCTTGTGTTTTGTAAATATTTTCATATATTATATAATGTAAATTTTTCCAAGTATAATAGATACTTTTAATTGATTAGATGTTATATATGGGTATTTGTGAGATAAGTTGTGAGTGAAACCACATAGGTTTCACATGTATAGTGGAGTAATATGATAAATGTTGATAGTGATATTAATAGGTCACTTACAATTACTAAAATGTTAAAGGAAACTCTGTCCGATTTCTGTTAGAAATTTTAAATTAAATTTCGCTATTTGAGAAATTCCAAATAAATGGAAAATTTATGAGTTGGTATTTCTTAGGACTTAAATAAATTTGAAAATGTTTAAATCTTCTGCTATTTTCTCTAAAATGAAACATAATTGGAATTAAGGAAATCAAATATTATCAGAGGGAGAGTGATAACCCTTGAGATGTACTCTTAGGTGTGTCTCGGGGGCATGTACACACTACTCTAGCTACAAATAGGGTTTATGATGAGCACTCCTAGGATGCCAAGAAACACAACATCTAAATATTGGAACCAAGATCTTTAATCATCCAAACAAGGCAGAATTTCAGATTGAAAACCCAAGTGTCAATACACAAATAGTAACAAGCTAAAGCATATTGATCATCAAAATAAGACTAGCAAGGGGTTCATGCTGCTAGAATCCAAGTTCTTTCAAGAAACATAGAAGAAATTCAAGCTCTAGCAAAGGAGTTCTCTCCCTAATGCTCACACTTAAACTAGAAAAAAATGAAGGCTGCCAATACAATCTGAATATCTTGGGTTATATATAGCATCTCTAAAACCCTAAAAGTGTGCCAACATGGCTAAAAAGACAAAAATGCAAGGCTCATCAATCAGATGGGGCGTCTCCATAGGGGGGGGGACCATTTGGGACCGCTTGCTTTATGGCAGCCCTTTATGTAGTGGGGACCATAAGGTGGGAGCAACACTTTAGGTGCAACCTTTTTTTAATGTAGTGGGGACCAATAAAAGGTGCCAGCACATGGCAAATCCAAATAAGCATAAGAAGCTCCTCTAATCCACTTGGCCGAATGGTCTTGTGCAAAGTCATGCTGATGTGGCAAAGTCACGCTGATGTGGCGCCACTTGTCAAGTCTCCCATGCCAACTTGTGTGAGAATGATCCACCTAGATTCCAACAATATGCAAGAAAGTCCAACATAGCAATTTTGATCCCCCTTGTGCTCACAATGCTCCAACACCAATGCTTGTAGCTCTCTAGCTCTGGCTCTGGTGATGGGTCCTCTAAATAATGGCATAGGCACCGGTGCTTCTTCATCATCCCCTCCTCCTTTGAAAGAATTTGTCCTCGAATTTGGTCCTGCATCAATGCAAGGGGAAAGATCAGTAATGTTAAAAGAATTGCTAACACCATACTCACCAAGTAAATCAATCTTGTATGCATTGTTGTTGATCCTTTCTACCACTTTGAATGGACCATCACACCTTGGCTGTAATTTTGACTTTCTTAGGTTTGGAAACCGCTCTTTCCTTAAATGCACCCAAACAAAGTCACCTGGTTCAAACATAAGAGGCTTTCGGCCTTTATTAGCATGAGTAGCATATTGTGCATTTTTCTTTTCAATTTGTAACTTAGCTTGCTCATGCAATTTCCTAACCAAATCTGCTTTCTTTTTACCATCAAGACTATTAATATGATCAACAGGTAAAGGCAACAAGTCTAATGGTGTCAATGGATTAAATCCATACACAATCTGAAATGGTGAAAATCCGGTAGAAGAATGCACTACTCTGTTATAAGCAAACTGAACAAAAGGAATGCAATCTTCCCAAGATTTCAAGTTTTGTTTAACCATCACACGTAATAAAGTAGTTAAGTTTCTATTCACTACTTCTGTTTGTCCATCAGTCTGGGGATGACAAGTAGTTGAGAACAACAGTTTAGTACCTAACTTACCCCACAACACCCTCCAAAAGTGACTTAGGAACTTAACATCTCTATCACTCACTATAGTCCTAGGTATACCATGTAACCTGACTATCTCCTTAAAGAACAAATTGGCTATGTATGTGGCATCATCTGTTTTGTGACACGGTATGAAGTGTGCCATCTTAGAAAATCTATCAATAACCACAAATATAGAATCATGACCTCTCCTAGACCTAGGCAAACCCAAAATAAAATCCATAGAAATATCAGTCCAAGGATCCTTAGGAACAGGCAAGGGTGTGTAAAGGCCATTTGGCATTACTCTAGACTTTGCTTTCTTACATTCAACACACCTAGAACACATTCGATCAACATCTTTCCTCATATGTGGCCAAAAGAAGTGTTCTTGCAATATGTTTAAAGACTTAGCAACACCAAAATGTCCCATCAAACCACCACTATGTGACTCCAAAACAAGCAAGTCTCGCATAGAGCATTTAGGCATACACAATTTATTCTCCTTAAACAAGTATCCATCATGCCTATAAAATTTCTGAAATGCACTTTTCTCACAAGTAGCATATACATTACAAAAATCAGCATCATCAACATACAATTCTTTCATGAACTCAAAACCAAGCAATTTAGCATCAAGTGTAGACAAAAGTGCATGTCTCCTAAAAAGTGCATCAGCTACAATATTCTCTTTTCCTTGCTTGTATTTAATCACATATGGAAATGACTCAAAAAATTCAATCCATTTAGCTTGCCTTCTACTCAACTTATTTTGACTCTTAATATGCTTCAATGATTCATGATCCGAATGTATGACAAACTCTTTAGGCCACAAATAATGTTGCCAAGTTTCCATGGCCCTAACTAATGCATACATCTCCTTATCATAAGTAGAGTAATTCAAGGCAGCTCCATGCAATTTCTCACTAAAATATGCTATTGGTCGTTTCTCTTGCATGAGAACCGCACCAATTCCTACACCACTTGCGTCACATTCAATTTCAAAAGTCTTATCAAAATTTGGCAAACTCAACAAGGGTGCAGAACACAATCTATCTTTAAGTTCAGAAAATGCATGTTCATGTTTCTTTTTCCACTCAAATGCAACATTCTTTTTCACCAATTCATTCAAAGGAGCAACAATTGTACTAAAATTAGGCACAAATCGCCTATAGAAACTAGCCAATCCATGGAAACTCCTAACCTCAGACACATTCTTAGGAATTGGCTAATCTCTAATGGCTTTGATTTTCTCTTCATCAACCTGTACACCTTTACTACTTACAACAAAACCAAGAAAAACAACCTTATCCAAGCAAAATGAACACTTTTTCGCATTCGCATACAATTTCTCATTTCTCAACACATAAAAAACAATTCTCAAGTGATGCAAATGCTCGCCTATGTTATCACAGTAAATCAAAATGTCATCAAAATATAAAACAACAAATTTTCTAATGAAATTCCTCAACACATGATTCATCAAGTGCATAAAAAGTGCTAGGAGCATTTGTGAGCCTAAATGACATCAGCATCCATTTACACAAGCCATATTTAGTTTTGAAAGTTATTTTCCACTCATCACCAATTCTCATTCTTATTTAGTGGTAACCACTTTTCAAATCTATCTTAGAAAACACACATGCACCATACAACTCATCAAGCATATCATCAAGGCGAAGGATTAGGTGTCCATACTTTATAGTGATTTTATTGATGGCCCTACAATCTACACACATGCAATAGCTCACATCCTTCTTAGGCACTAGCAACACAAGTATGGCGCATGGGCTTAAGCTCTCCTTAACATAGCTCTTCTCCATAAGCTCCTCCACTTGCCTTTGTAACTCCTTTGTTTCTTTAGGATTTGTTCTGTATGTTGGTCTATTCGGTATTTGTGCTCCAGGTACTAAGTCGATCTGGTGCTCAATCCCTCTGATAGGTGGCAATCCTGGTGGCAACTCATTGGGGAAGACGTTTTCATATTCCTGTATAAGTGACAAAGCATCACTAGGCAAATGTGAATCAAGGTCAGTAACACATAAATTAACCTCCTTGTACATAAGTACACAAAGAGGTCTTCCTGAATGTAAAGCCTCTCTAACTTCTCTTTCCTTCACATACAAACTCATTCTCTTCTCTCCACTCTCCTTTTGCCCCGAGCTTTCCTTTTTCTCATTTGCTCTCATTTTCTTTTCTTTTGTTTCTCTTTTTCTCTCTTTTTCTTCTCTTTTCTCTTTCTTTTCACTCTCATCCAGCTCGGCCTCTCTAAGTTTTTCTCTCCAAGTTTCTTTCTTTTCTTCAATGGATTTAAGAATCCTTATTTGATCTTTATGCACTTGAACTGGTGTCATAGGAAGCAATGAGTATGTCCGACCTTCCTTAGTGATTGTGTACCTGTTCTTCCTACCATCATGCACAACACTTCTATCATACTGCCATGGACGGCCCAACAAAAGATGCGTAGCAACCATAGGCACAACATCACAAAGTACCTCATCATTATACTTGCCAATGGTGAATGGCACCACCACCTGTTTTGTAACCCTCAACTTCCCACAATCATTTAACCATTGGAAGCCATATGGTTTTGGATGTGTAGTAGTAGGCAAACCCAACTTTTCCACCAAGAGTGAACTAGCCACATTACAACAGCTCCCACCATCTACAATCACACTATACAACTTGTCATTCACCAAGCACCTAGTATGGAAGATGTTCTCCTTTTGCATTTCATCACCAAACTCCATACTCACTTGTGCACTAAGTGTGCGCATGGTGACAAGGATATTGCCATCCATAGGTGGCTGATCTCTCTCATCGTAGCAATCATCCTCATCAACATTATCAGATTCTTCCTCCCTTTCCTCTTCACTTTCTAACTCTCCATTTTCCCTAACAACCATCACTCTTTTATTTGGACATTGTGAGGCATAATGTCCATTTCCCAAACACTTAAAACACTTCAATTGTCTAGTCCTAGTAGGAACTCCTTTGTTCTTCTCCTCTACTTTCTCCTTTCCTTTCCATTCTTCTTTCTTGAATTTGGGAACTTCTTTCTCCACCCTTGAAGGAGCAGACCAATTTGACTTCCAATTACTCCTAGGAGACGAATGGTTGGCTGGTGCATATCTAGCCACATTTTTCCTTTTTAGTTGCTTCTCCACTTTAAGTGCCATTTGTAGCATATACTCCACCTCCACACAAGGTTGCAGCTCCACAATATTAGCAATTTCTGGATTTAACCCATTCAAAAAGCGAACCATTGTAGCTTCCCGATCCTCCTCAACATCAGCTCTAATCAACGCTATTTCCATGGCCTTGTAGTATTCTTCGACACTTTTAATACCTTGAGTGAGTTTTTGTAACCTTTGAAGCAGCTCTCTGTTGTAGTAAGGTGGCACAAACCTGTTTCTCAAGATTCCCTTCATTTCGTCCCATGTCTCCACGGTTCATTGCCTATTTCTCCTCCTCCTACTCAACAACTGATCCCACCATACAATTGCATACTCTTTGAATTCTACAGCTGCTAACTTCACAATTCACAATTTCATCACTTATGTCAGCTTGTCAATTTTTTTCAGCACAACACAACTCAGCTTACAATCCAATCTCCTTTTTTTTTTTTTTTAATACTGATGCAAAGGATAAAATTGCAGAATCAACTAATGATACCACTCAAGTACTTTGGCAATCCAAATCAAGCTCTACCCACTAGCACACAGGCACATCCCAAGCATTAATTACCCAATCTAGCATACTCAGACTTGATATCATATAACTCAAGAGGCAAATGGCTAGTGTCAAAGATAGGTTTCAGCTTGATTAACTCTAATCCTACAGACAAACTCAAGGAAAACAAGATGAACAAGAGATTTAATCTAAGATTAAGCAAAATCCTACACTAAAATTAAGATCACAAGTTTCACCAAAGAAGAGTTCAAACAAAAAAAAAGAAGAAAAATCAGTACCCTAAAATGCAAATTTGATTTGGCTACAAAGAACAAGGTACTAGATGAAGAAACTAATAGATATCTAAAGGTCCTACAATGGCTGACTATTATAGTTAACCAAACAGAAAAGAAAAAGTAGTTTTAATGGATAAATACCTTGTTAGATGCCAAGGCTCTGATACCAAAATGATGAGCACTCCGAGGATGCCAAGAAACACAACATCTAAATATTGGAACCAAGATCTTTAATCATCCAAACAAGGCAGAATTTCATATTGAAAACCCAAGTGTCAATACACAAATAGTAACAAGCTAAAGCATATTGATCATCAAAATAAGACTAGCAAGGGGTTCATGCTGCTAGAATCCAAGTTCTTTCAAGAAACATGGAAGAAACATAGAAGAAACTCAAGCTCCAGCAATGGAGTTCTCTCCCTAATGCTCACACTTAAACTAGAAAAAAATGAAGGCTGCCAATACAATCTGAATATCTTGGGTTATATATAGCATCTCTAAAACCCTAAAAGTGTGCCAAAACCCTAAAAGTGTGCCAACATGGCTAAAAAGACAAAAATGCAAGGCTCATCAATCAGATGGGGCGTCTCCATAGGGGGGGGGGGGGACCATTTGGGGTCACTTGCTTTATGGCAGCCCTATATGTAGTGGGGACCATAAGGTGGCAGCAACACTTTAGGTGGTAGCAGCCTTTTTTTAATGTAGTGGGGACCAATAAAAGGTGCCAGCACATGGCAAATCCAAATAAGCATAAGAAGCTCCTCCAATCCACTTGGCCGAATGGTCTTGCGCCAAGTCATGCTGATGTGGCGAAGTCACGCTGATGTGGCGCCACTTGTCAAGTCTCCCATGCCAACTTGTGTGAGAACGATCCACCTAGATTCCAACAATATGCAAGAAATTCCAACATGGCAATTTTGATCCCCCTTGTGCTCACAATGCTCCAACACCAATGCTTGTAGCTCTTTAGCTCTGGCTCTGGTGATGGGTCCTCTAAATAATGGCATAGGCACTGGTGCTTCTTCATCCGTTTAGGTGTTACATGCTTTAGTGGTATCAGAGCTTAGGTTAAAAAGTCCTAGGGCAAGACATATGGAGATGTCTTAAGGATAGAATTGGTTGTAATTATTAATATTGAGTTGTGTACTTGTAAAGTTATTTGAATGTTTGATATTGAAATTGAAAGACTTATTTGCATCCATGTTCACTCATTTATGGTATGTGAACCTAATGAGTATGATCTTCTCTTAATAAATGTACTTAAGCAAAACCAATGGCCACTAACAATCGGAATGAGATAGATGAGGAAGTGGGGAGTGTGGCACCCTAGGTCCTGAGGTTGGCAACCAGAGCCATCAAGAAGTTCCGGCTGATCCAGTTGTAAAGCTTCTAAGGAAGGTTGCTACTCAAATTCAGAATCATGACAGAAGGGATTATAAAGGTTTTAGACAGCATGAGGTGCTAGAATTTCATGACACGAAAAATCCACAAGAGGCTGAGCAGTGGCTTGAAAGATTAGAAAGGGGATTTGATATCATATACTGTGACGATAGGCAAAAGTTTGACTTTGCTATATATTTGCTTCATGGGGATGCATATGACTGGTGGAAAACAGTCCCCAACAACAGTGCAAGACCGTCGATTCTCACATGGAATGATTTCCTCAATGCATTCAATGCAAAATATGTGTCTTCGGTGTACGTGGATGCTAAGTTGAAAGAGTTCATTGATTTGTAGCAAAGGGGACGCACAATGATTGAGTATAAGTAGGACTTCCTCAGATTGAGTAGGTATGGAGGGAGTTTAATTGACACATAAGAGAAATGCATGAAGAGGTTCAGAGATGGGCTAGACAAGGAGTTACAGAAATTGATGGTTACAGCAAAGAATACTACATTTACTGAAATGGTGAATCATGCTAATGAACTGGAGGAAATTAATGGCAGAGTAGATGATCAGAGGGAACCAAGGTAAGGGCCACAGAAGTGGACCCTTTTGAGCATGGTGGTTCATCCAGCAAGAAAGGGAAGTTCTAGGCTACCCCTTATCATCAGAGGTCAAGGAGTTTTAGACCTCCACCACCACCACAGAGACAATTTAACTAGCTTATCTACTCTCATGCCATTTTTCCTGTTACTAACCAAAGTAGATATTCCCATATCCCCACTTACAATATTTGTGGAAGACTTCATAGAGGGGTTTGCAATAGCACTAAAGGGGCATGTTACACATGTGGCCAGGTGGGTCACTTTGCTAGGGAGTGCCCAAATACCAGATCTACTATAGCTCCAGTGCAGACCACAAGGAGACGACAAACTCCTACCACTCATAGATCGAGAAGGGGTAGAGAAGGTAGTTCACAAGCACCCCCATCACTTACTATTGATCAACCAAGAGGTTCTGGTACACCGATAAGGGTTTATGCCATCCGTTAGAGGGATGAGGCTGATGTGTCAAATGTGGTTATTGGTATATTTTCTCTCTTTAACTCAGATGTAATTGTGCTATTTGATCCCAGATCCACACATTCATATGTTAGTGTTGCATTGACTTGTCATGCTAACATGGAGCCAATACACATGAGTTATGATGTGCTTATTTCTATCCTTATAGGGTAAGAGGTTGTGGTTAATAAGATATTTCAAGATTGTCCTCTAGTCATCCAAAGGGTAGAGTTTCCTGCTGATTTGATTGAAATGCCATTCCAAGATTATGATGTGATCATTGCAATGGACTGGCTGCATGGGCATCATGCAGTAATAGATTATAAATTAAAGCAGGTGACCTTTGAAACCCTAGAATGTGCCCATGTTGTGGTTCAAGGTCAGAGGCATAGTATGTCATCTAATGTAATCTCCGCAGCTAAGGCTAGACGGATGATGAGAAGTGGATATATGGCTTCCTTGGTTCATGTGGTGGATACACGAGTGGTAAGTCCTAACATTAAGGATATTCCCACTGTGTTTGATTTTGAGGATGTCTTCCTAGAAGATTTACTTGGGCTATCACCGGAGTGGGAGGTAGAATTTGGGATAGAAGTTCTACTTGGGACAAATCCCATTTCTATGAACCATAAAGAATGACACCAGCAGAATTGATAGAGTTAAAGGTGCAATTACAAGAGCTACTTGATAAAGGCTTTATTAGGTTTAGCTCTTCGCTTTAAGGAGTTCCTGTTCTTTTTATTAAAAAGAAAGATGGTAGTCTTAGGTTATGTATTCACTATCGGCAGCTGAATTAAGTCACAATTAGGTATCCATTGCCTAAAATTGATGATCTCTTTGATCAACTCAGGAGTGTTAGTGTTTTCTTCAAAATTGATCTAAGGTCGGGATATCATCAGTTGAGGGTGAAGGATCAAGATGTAGCAAAGACTACTTTTTCAACTCTATATGGCCACTGTGAATTTCTTGTCATACCATTTAGGTTGACTAATGCACCTGCTGCATTTATGGACTTGATGAATAGGGTTTTCCAACCTTACTTGGATTCATTTGTGGTGGTGTTTATTGATGACATCCTTATGCATTCTAAGTATGAGGAGGAGCTTGATCAGCATTTGAGAATTGTTTTGCAAACTTTTGAGAGAGAAGAAGCTTTATGCCAAATTCTCCAAATATGAATTTTTGCTTAAGCAAGTGGCATTTCTAGGGCATATCGTATCATCTAAGGGAATAAGGGTAGACCTAGCAAAATAAAGGCCATATTGAAGTGGAAGGCCCCTAAGAATGTAACAGATGTCAGAAGCTTTCTGGGATTAATGGGGTATTATAGGCAATTTGTGAGGGGGTTTTCAATCATTGCCTCTCCTCTCACTAAATTATTGAGGAAGAATGCAAATTTTGTGTGGAATGATAATTATTAGGAGAGTTTTGAAAGGCTAAAGATTTTGTTGACTGAAGCTCCTATTCTTTCATTGCCCACAGAAAGGATTGTATTATACAGTCTACAATGATGCTTCACATAATGGGCTTGGGTGTGTACTCATGCAGGATGGGAGGGTAATAGCATATGCCTCTAGACAGCTCAAGCCATATGAGCTTAATTATCTCACTCATGACTTGGAGCTTGCAGCAATAGTGTTTGCACTTAAAATTTGGAGGCCCTACTTTTATAGTGCGAAATGCCACATATTCACAGATCATAAGAGCCTAAAGTACCTGAGCACACAAATAGAACTTAACTTGAGGCAGAGGAAATGGTTATAACTTATCAAGGATTATGATTACACCATAGATTACCACCCATGTAAGACTAATGTGGTTGTAGATGCCTTGAGTCAAAAGTCCTTGGCAAGGATGTCAACTTTTTCATTTCCTTTGCTACTTGAGTTGAGAGCACTTAAGGCTCAATTGGAGTTACAAAATGATGGCTTCATCCTAGCACAGTTAACTTTGAAGCCACTTTTAATTGATGGCAGAGGTGTAGAAGAAGGATAAAAAGTTAATGGAAATTTTACTCAAATTGTAGAATGGGGAATAATCTGAGTACTATCTGAGGAAGGATGGAGTGATTGTGTACCAAGGTAGAGTATGTGTCCCTGATGATTCAGAATTGAAAGAGAAATTTTGAAAAAAGCCCACAGCTTTACTTTCTCCATGCATCCCAATTGTACTAAAATGTATCGGGATTTGAAAGAGAACTATTGGTGAAAAGGGATGAAGAGGGACATTGCGGAATTTGTTTCGAAGTGTTTAGTGTGCCAGCTGGTCAAGGCTGAGCATCAGGTACCAGTTGGGTTACTTCAACCTTTGTTAATTCCCGAATGGAAATGGGAATGAGTTACTATGGATTTTATTACTAGTCTACCTCGTACTTAGAGGAATCATAATGCCATATGGGTCATAGTAGATCGATTGACAAAGTCTACACACTTCTTACCAGTCAGGATGGATTATTATTTGGAAAGGTTGGTAGAATTATATATTGCAGAGATTGTGAGATTACATGGAGTACCTGTATCCATTATATCTGATAGGGATCCAAGGTTCACTTCCAAATTCTAGGGTAGTCTATACAAGGCCCTTAGAACTAGATTGAACTTCAGTACAGCTTTTCATTCTCAGTCAATGGGCAATCAGATAGGGTTATTCAAGTTGTGGAAGAAATGTTATGGGCTTGTGTGATGGAATTTGAAGGTAGCTGGGATAAACATCTACCATTAGTGGAGTTTGCCTATAACAATAGCTATCAAACTAGCATTGGCATGTCTCCCTATGAAGCTTTATATGGTAGGAAATGCAAAATGCCTCTGTGTTGGGATGAGGTTGGTGAAAGAAAGATGTTGGGGCCTAAACTTGTTCAAGAGACTGAGGATTAAGTGAAATTGATTAGGCACAAAGGCAAATTGAGCCCCAGATTCATTAGGCCTTACAAGGTGATCGATAGGGTTGGACCAGTAGCATATAGACTGGCATTACCTTTAGAGTTCGCAAAGATCCATAATGTTTTTCATGTATCCATGTTGAGGAGGTACAGGTTGTTAGTAGTTTGTCCTAGAGCATATCATTTTGTATGGATCTTATATATATATTTAATTAATAAAAGGCAATTACACTTTTATGTTTACATAATCTGTTTATATGTAATTGAAAATGTCCATTAATATTTTGTTAGAAATTCTATTCTTAAGTTGTTAAAAATATGAGTAACAGTATTTTTAGCACAAAGTATTATAAATTGGTTCACAATCGAGGATACTTCACAAAAGAACATGACTTATTCAAAAAAATTGTAATCATGTTTGTTTCCAAAGCATTAATATGAGATATAAATAAGTTGGAGTAGTGAGTCTCATGCCACATAATAAATATGATAGGCACTTACATATGATAAGCATGTGAAGTTTACTCTTGTCAATGCATTGTCATATATCATATCAGTGCATATAATCTTTAGACCTGAGATAACACAGTTATCTTATATATGGGTGGTTTGAGTTTGATACTGCTTTCATACTCGTACTGCGGATGGGTATATGGGCATGTGTTGGCTCCTACTAGTTATATATGGAGATAAGTATTGATCAAGATAGAATCTGTTACCCTAAGTGATGTGAACCTTCAAGTAATTGGTAACTTGAAAACCCACATTCAAGAATTAAAGGAACAATATGGAAAGCACCAAATCAAGATGTATGAATTTGATTCTTTGAACCAGCACAATCAGATTGTTGTGTAATTCAAAGAAAATATTAGAAATGGGATTCTTGACCTAATTCATATGGAGAATGAATAAACCAAGAATATTATGCACATTAAACCTTGCAAGATAGAAATCTCAGCAAGTTAATGAGCTTCACAAGAACAAAGGCAACAGCCAATTTACTAACTAAAGGAGCAGAAACAATCTTTCATTAATATTCAAAGTGTGTCCTCCACTCTCTCATTACACTTGTATTTATAGTCTCTTGGCTCCAAAGCTAAAGACAAAAATATCCCTACTTTAATAACAGCTGCAAGGAGCTTTAAGTCCAAACAAAAATTAATCTATCAAAAGACTAAAAACTCCTTTCAAAAAGTAAATTTAATACAGTAGCAAATAAGGACATTTAAGTCCAAAAGAGAGGTGGTTGTAACAGCAAGGAATATTCTTTCAAAAAAGGTGCCAGGAGATGCATGTACATGGGTTGGATCTGGTACATGCATGTCCATAGTTTATTCCATGTAACCTAATACTCCACCTGACACCTGGTCACTTCTAAGCTTAATTTTCATCAAATTTAATCCTTTATAATTTTCTTCATGCCATTCCAGCTTATAATCCTTGCTCCTTAAGATTTCACAAATTAAATTCTGAAGTGATTTAGCTCTAGCTCTAGTAATTGGACCTTGGATGAAATCCTTTGGCGTGGATGTAGCTTGATTCTCATCACTAAGTAAATAGGGATAAAATCCTATGTTCATTTAATTGTTCTTGATGATTCAAGTTCCTGGTGTAACACCCTCACTTTAGCTAGTCTATACATTCGACTATTCCGATGACCAATGTCTGTCTGGACAGCTAGAATGACTGGAACTATATGTAAACTAGAGTGAGGAGTCATAAAGAAACCAAATAAGTATAAGAAAAATTTAGAAAAAATTTTAGAAATAAAATAAAACCAAGTTAAATGAGCCGGTGCCCTAGCGATGAGTAACTCAGTGGGAAGTTGCGGTCCTTACAGCTAGAAGCCCTAAACCCGGGAAAAAATTCATGAAATAATTTTTGAGACTCCAGAGAAGTGTCATTGAGGTTTCGATGGCATTAGAATGCCAAGAAAATGTTTAGAAAAATTTTTAGATCGGTATAGACGATTTTGGCTTCTTAAGCCAAATGGAGGGCATTTTGGTCATTTCGTCTTCGGAGATGATTTTTGACCGACTTGTCTAGTTAAGTAAATAATTATTATGACATAAAATATGAATAAATATTGCTACAAATTAAACTGAAATTGAGTAGAAAAGAAAATGAATTAAAATTGTAATTTTGACCTCATGCTTATGTCATTTAAATACTCCCACCCAATCACATTGTGACACATGTCTTTAAACCACTTAAAATGAGTAAATGGGCAGAATTTAAAGAAAAAAAAAACAGATTCTTCTTTCTTTCTTCTTCTTGCCGAGACTCCCTTTCTCCCATCCACCATTTTTCTTTTCTTTAGCTCAATTTTCCTTAGGTTTTCACCATAAAAACCCTAAGTCTCAACACTAAAAATTGTCCAAGAGTCTTGCTAAGGTGATTGGTTGCCAAGAAAGTGAAGGAAAAATTGAAGTTAGCTAAAAGAAAACTCTGCTCACAAGGTTAGTGCCATATCTCTTTCTTTTCTCTTTAAAATTAATGTTAGGAGTATGAAATGAGTTAGAAATTTAAAGAATTGAAAGAATATGTTGAGGAATTGAAAGCCATAAATTTCTGTAGCCATGAGGAACCTTGAGGAAATTATGATTTTGATAGAATTAAATTTGATTAGTATTGTTCTTGATGAGTTGTATATGGTAGAAGTTGAATTATAAGGTCTTATGCATGAATTGAGGTATTGAAAATTAGGGTTTTGAGCTATATTAGGGTTTGGTCATATTGATAGTAAATGGAAGCTCTAATGGTCAATTAGTGACCATTTGGCTGAGTATAATAAGGAATTGAAGTGAATGGTAGCTTGGGATTTGAGGTTGGGTGTACTGCCTTAAGTGCCCTGCAGGTCTAGATGTGAGTCCAGCATGTTTGGGTAGCTATAACTTGAGTTGTGTAGGTTCAATTGGTGTAAGGCTAATTGGACATGAAATTAAACACACAATGGCATAACTTTGATGAAGGAACCCTGTTCAGAAACTAAACTTAGGATACCCTAAAAATTGACCAAATCCGAGTAGCACCAATTCTGTCTGGGCAAAATAACCAAATAAATAGTGTTCATTCATTTAGTCATAACTCAGTATAGAAAGGTCCAATTAACCTGAAATTTATATCAATGGAAAGCTGAGAAAATTTAGAACAACTTTTATGTAGAACACAAACTCAAATTCTGGACTTAACTAAATGAAATTGCTAGCCAAAGTTGGACTACCAAATCTGGCAGAACTAAAAATTGCCCAAAAATTCTGGGTAAAGGCAATCCGACCAGTTATGGTGCAATAGCCATAACTTGAGCTAGAAAACTCCAAATGGGGTGATTCAAAAAGTGAAATGTAACTAGACACAATAAAGAACAACTTTAATTGAGAACACTTGGTCAAATTTGTCACACCCTACTCCTCTGTAAGATGTAACATGATCCCATAGTACACCTAATGAATTACCGTACTTCGCCTACTAATAACCAATTAAATATACTACAAGAGATTTTAAATCAATTTCGTGAAATTTAAATCATTGATTAAAATCTAGTGTTATAAAGATTTTTTCAAAATTTCAGCAGAGTGTCGGCTGTATTTTGAGAAAACAGTTCTTCAAACCTGAAAAGGAAAATACTCCCAATATGTTTTCTCAAATACAACTCCAATAAACTTCACTACATCTTACAATTCAATCTCAATAATCAAATCATTTCATTTTCAAACAAATCTCATCATAAAAGAAACATTTCATTGATTACAAGACTTAAAAATTAATATTACAAAACTATACAGGTAAATGAAATCTCAAATTTACATTACAATAATTTATATTTAATTACATACCAAATATTTTACAAGAGTTTTTATACAGCTGCTCAAATAATTTACATACATATTATTACATGCATATATCAAAACCTATGTACATGGGTATACCTATGATATACCTGGAGCTGATCTGAATGTGTCTTCAAAGAAGCTTACTCAACTGCTCTATGCTCTTTTCACCTGTGACAACATATAAAGCTATCACTGAGTGGTGAACTCAGGGTGCACAACTATAATTTAAAACATAGTACAATATACATTGACAAAATTATAGCAATTAATTTGAAAGTCTCGAAATTCAACAAAATTTCAAAAGTCAAAATCTTCGTTGCCAAAAATATAAATCATTAGTTAAAATGACTTTGAGCAAGAGATTCAATTTATCAAATCACAACTGGACATTTAAAGTAATTCCAGCAATCATAGAAATAAAGATTAATTCCAACAAAATCAATTATGCATAAATCCCATTTGAAATCGAAATTCTTTACTATTCAAAAACCATTCTTTATCTCACTATCTATGCAAGACTAATCCGCAAGGGCCATCTTCGGGGTGATTCTAACTCCCTATGGTCAGAGAGGTCGAATCATCGTGCACAGTACACATTACAGTAATGAAACTTCTGAAAGGGCCATAACAAATAAGAACTTAGATCTAACCTCTAATAAAAGGAGAATCTAAGCCTGTGCACGTACCATGGTAATCAAAACAAAGCTAACTCTATTGTCTCCTCAACAAATGAGAGAGACGGGTAATAACCTAGTCAAGCATCTATAGTGAGATATAAAATAATATCATCAATCTCTTTGTCCTTTTTGTGAGCATAAATCACAAAACAATTCGATTCAAAGTCAATTCCAATATCCAATAATTTTTTTATGCTCATCACAATTCAAAACATAAATTTGTATTTTTCCATGCAAAGTGCCCATCACAATTCAAAACATATTCAATCACAATTTTCCAAAACATAATTTATTCAATCCACAACAATGCTTAATACTTGTTGAAATACCATTTCACAAAGCTAAATTCATACATACTATAACAATTTCAATAATCATTGAATTAAATCCAATACTTGATAAACATAATACATAAGGAAAATACGTCATTTAATCATATAAAATTTTCAGAACAAAATCAATTAAAAACTTGTTGTGCACAAACCTCTGATGAGTTGCCTCTTGGCCTTGACTTAATGTTCCTTATGCTTTTCAATATCTTTTGCAACTGAAACACACAATTTAAAGTGTTTTAGTACTCAGTTAAATCATTTCTGACAATAAAATCCAATATCTAAATTTTCTTGGTACTATTCCCTTCAATTCATTTCATTAGTCAACCTATAATGTTGACCTTTGATGCACTCTAAGTGAGTCAATTTTAATGTTCCCAATTTGTCACATTTTACAGTCTCTAAGTGTTGGTATATGTTACCAATTTCATTTTAAAGCTTATTACATTTTATTGTAATTGTTCAGATTTCATGGCCAATGTTTACTGTCTATTAGACCAAGCTACAGTGTAAATTTAATAGATTTCTCTTCATTAAATTGTTTCTCATTGTGTCTTCTTTAATTTCCTTTTTGAATCATGTCATTTGGATTTGTATAACTCAAGTTATGGTCAATTGACCATAACTAGGTCAATTCTGAATTTTAGTTCCCTTACTAGGCAGTTTTAGTATTACACTTTACCAATTTTATTTGAGTAGGTTGCTGTCATATTTAGGTCTATTACTCTTCATAGGATATGTTACCCTATGTCTTATAGTCACTAAGAATTTTTTTATTGTAATTTTTCAAGTTTTGTAGAGTTACTTATGGTCAAGTAATTGGACTGGACTCAATGGTCTTGTAGTGACAGGATGTTCAACTAGGGCAGTAGCTTTGACCCAACATTTGAGCTCCTTACATTCATAAGGTGAGGGAGAGGTCTAAAACAAAGTTGAAGGTCTATTTCTTAGCTTTCCAGAATGGTATGGCTCATTTTGTTTGAAGACTTCTAGTGGGAGTTATACTTAAAATACTTTGCTGGAGTTAACGGTCATTTGAACCATTTCCAGATTTGGTATGCCAACTTATTCAAGTTAGTTGACCTAGTTCCCTTAATTTCTAGGTTTTGGTCAAATTACCAATATTGTAGATCTATGTCTTATTGAAATTTTGGGACTAATTTCATCTCATTTGGAGTTTTATGGACCAAGTTATGGTTATTTTACTATTGCTGGTCAAGTTGCACTTATATTGCAAAGTTTAGGTCATTTTTAGGTCAAAGTCAATTTGGCCAGTTTTTGTAACCCAACTTGTGCAAGCATTTTGACTTGGTTCTGGTTATTTCTGGGCTTTGGTGTCTTCATAAGAGTTCTAGCTCTATGTCTAAGATTTCCATGGTATAAATTTCAAGTCATTTGGACCCTGTTTTGAGTGAGTTATGGACAAAATACTGACTACTGTTCATATAGTCAAAATTCTGGGTTTTCATGTCATGCAATTCCGGATTTGGTCATTCTTTTATGTCACTTCTAGGCAGAATTGGGACAATACTTCTACATGAAAGTTGGCCTATTTTATGTTTAGTTTCACCTCCAATTGGCCTCATACCAATTGGAATCACAACTTTACACTTATAACCTAATTTATACACTACCAATAATCACAACCTGCATAAGAGAATTTACACTTCCAATTTGGCAATCCTTCTCCTCTCAATACCTCAATATTCATTCTTGGCACTTCTATATTTATTCAACACAATTCCAGCAAAGTAAATTGGGCAGAATACTCAAATAATATAGGCTCCCATGGCTGCCTAAAATTGGGCAGTCCAATAACTCAACAATTCCATCAATTTTCATCACTAATCGCTAAACATAAACTTTACTTGAGAAAGGAAGTGAATTGGAGCCTTACCTCTTTTTGGAGCTTGCTTAAACCTTAACAAAACTCCTTCTTTTTGCTCCCAATATGCTGCCCAAGGTATGAGGATAAAGTTTAATGAAAGAACCTTGAAGATTTCATGGCTTGATCTTGGTGGATGAGAGCTTGAAGCTTTGGCCATCCATGGAGTTTTTTGGAGGATTGGATTCTGCTTGAAGATGAAATGAAGAAGAATAAGTGGCTAAAGTGGGATATGCTGTCCACTTAATCAATCTAAAAATCCATAGTGCTCCACTAAGGTGGATTAAATGTTTAATAATCTAAATTTTTCCTTAATTATAATGATGCCCTAAACTTCCATCATTTATTTTATGTACCACATTTTTAATTTTCATGACATTTTCAAAGTGTTCTATCACTCATTTTTAATGGACATTAAGGTCAAAAGGCAAGTCCAGGTGTTAATTGACCAAAATGCCCCTATTCGGTTTGTATTCCTAATTTTTCGGTAACACCGATTTTTGTTTGTTTTTTGATTTTTCGTTTTTCTTTGTAATAATTTATTAATTTTTCTTTGACATTTCTAATGTCATTTATACCTCAATAGATGTTTAATAAGTTCCCAAAAATATTTTCTAGGGTTCCTCGCGGTTCAGGGCTAGTCAACGATCCTTGCCGCAACTCCTGGTGCGGTCACCCATCGCTACGATTTTTGGCTCGTTTAACTTAATCACATTTTATTGCTCTTATTTTTCCTTTGTTTTTCTTGTATTTTCCTCTATTGTATTTCATTATTTTATGTCTCCTCACTAACATTTAAGTATAATTCTAAGCATCCTAGCTGTCCGAACAAACACTGGTCATTGGAACAGTAGAACGCACTACCGAATATAGCGGTGTTACAAAATTCTCACTATAGAATGGCCTAATGGAACAGTGAACTCTAGCATCCAAAAACTGAAATTTGGATTTATTCTCCATTGGTTAGAAGTATGGATTGGCAACTAATGCCAATACTTTTGGGAACCAAAATGTGATAAATCTATATGATTAAAACTCATGTAACTATTATATATGAAAAAGTCAATATTTTGACTTAAATGACCAAATGAATAGTAACCTTATATGTTAAGTACAAATATTCAAGAAATAACTTTGTAATATGCCCTAGTAGGCCTAGTGTGATTGGTTTGGATAGGTTAGCATGCCAATAGGGTTCTGATAGCAGTACTGCGTATGGCTTCATGCCATTCTGTGATATAATAGCCTATGGCTATACTGATTATGATGTTATACTTGGCTTTATGCCTTATTGCTTTTATGGCCTATTAGCCATTTTGTTGCACACCGGGAGACACATTGTGACCCATGGTGTGACGGCCCGAGGTACTTGGTACTCAGTGCTAGTTTACCTGTTTATCCAGTTCGGTCAATTTGTATAGGTTACTTGGGCATGGAAAAGTGTAAATGTAATTGAATTGATTATTAAAGAAAGTAAGGAAATTAAATATCAAGATAAATAACAAGAATGATTACAATAGAGTGAGGCTCAAAATCATCAAAGAAAACGATTAATAAAATGCTAGAAAGAATTGAAATGAACTGGACTGATGATAAAAAAAAAAAAGTTATCTATTATTGAATGCACTGAGAACTCTAATTGTTATGAAATAATTTAAGATAACCTAGAAGGTATTGAATTAAATGATACAAAAAGATTAATAATAGAAATACAATTTAAATAAATGTTACAAATGTACCTTTCATAATAATATTAAGTTAAGAATAATGTTATTAGAATATTAGTATATTGTATGTTCTTACTATAACCTTATGAACTAAGCACCTCCAAAGATGACTAAATTAGGAAAAAAAAAAGGATATTAAATTTTAGAAACCCTATTGAAGCATAATTAGATCTAAATTATCTGAACCATGTTTTATTTTCATCTGTATTTTGTATATTTTTTTCTTTATTATATTATTGCACCACTAAGCAGCAATGCTTAGCGCGATGGATTTGTTTCCTCGCGCAGGTAATAAGGTAAAGCCCAACAAATATTAAATTGAGATTTTGGAGTTCTGATCTGCAGAAGTGTTTGAAGTATTCAAGGTTGTCACCTCCTCAGCAATGCATATAGATAGAGCCCATATAGGTCATAATTTGTATGTTGTATAAAATGCTTAGTTATAGTATTGTAATGTAAATTATGAAAATGTAATTAATAGGCATGTCATGTAAATTAATGAAGATTGAAAATTTTCATATATGAGTTGAGCAAGAATGGGAATGTATGGAAATAGATATAAATGAAATTGTATATATTCGAATGCAGAATTGAAATAAATAGATGATGCATGAAATGATGAGATTTTTATTTTAAAAATATTATTGAAATTTTCAAACAGGTGAATAATAAAACATGTCAAACGATAATAAAATAGGGGAAACTAGGTTAGTTTCTCTATCGAAATATAATTGATATTAAAAGATAATAACTTAAAAATAATTAAAGGAATAAAGTAAGATAAGATAGGGTGCTTCGGCACCAAGCGTGATACGCCTTGCTTGGTTACACTATAGTCGGGTGAGGAGTGTCACATTTATTGGTATCAGAGCATGGTTTAGGCATTCCTAGGCATAGAAAGATGGAAAGGAATAGTGTGCATAACATGCATTGCATTCATATGAGTCGAGGTGATATTAATGCAGATATGTTTTCTTTAGTAAGGTGAAGAAATAAGGAAGTAGAAGCTCCTCGACTATTTACACCGAGTAAATTTCGAGAACGGAATTTTTGTTAGAGGGGAAGAATTGTCACACCCTCACTTTAGCTAGTTCGTACATTCGACTATTTCGGTGACCAATGTCTATCCGGACAGCTAAAATGACTGGAACTATATGTAAACTAGAGTGAGGAGTCATAAAGAAACCAAATAAGTGTAAGAAAAATTTAGAAAAAATTTTAGAAATAAAATACAACCAAGTTAAATGAGCCGGTGCCCTAGCGATGGGTAACCCAGTGGGAAGTTGTGCTCCTCGCAGCTAAAAGCCCTAAACCCGGGAGAAAATTCATGAAATAGTTTTTGGGACTCCAGAGAAGAGTTATTGAGGTTTTGATGGCATTAGAATGCCAAGAAAATGCTTAGAAAAATTTTTAGATCGGTACAGACGATTTTGGCTCCTTAAGCCAAACGGAGGGCATTTTGGTCATTTTGTCTTCGGAGATAATTTTAGACTGACTTATCCAGTTAAGTAAATAATTATTATGACATAAAATATGAATAAATATTGCTACAAATTAAATTGAAATTGAGTAGAAAAGAAAAGAAAAGAAAATAAATTAAAATTGCAATTTTGACCTCATGCTTATGTCATTCAAATACTCCCACCCAATCACATTGTGACACATGTTTTTAAACCAATTAAAATGAGTAAATAGGCAGAAATTAAAGAAAAAAAAAACAGATTCTTCTTTCTTTCTTCTTCTTGCCGGGACTCCCTTTCTCCCATCCACCATTTTTCTTTTCTTTAGCTCAATTTCCCTTAGGTTTTCACCATAAAAACCCTAAGTCTCAACACTAAAAATTGTCCTAGAGTCTTGCGAAGGTGATTGGTTGCCAAGAAAGTGAATGAATAATTGAAGTTAGCTAAAAGAAAATTCTGCTCACAAGGTTAGTGCCGTATCTCTTTCTTTTCTCTTTCAAATTGATGTTAGGAGTATGAAATGAGTTAGAAATTTAAAGAATTGAAAAAATATGCTGAGGAATTGAAAGCCATAAATTTTTGTAGCCATGAGGAACCTTGAGGAAATTATGATTTTGATGGAATTAAATTTGATTAGTATTGTTCTTGATGAGTTGCATATAGTAGAAGTTGAATTATAATGTCTTATGCATGAATTGAGGTACTGAAAATTAGGGTTTTGAGCTATATTAGGGTTTGGCCATATTGATGGTAAATGGAAGTTCTAATGGTCAATTAGTGACCATTTGGCTTTGTATAATGAGGAATTGAAGTGAATGGTAGCTTGGGATTTGAGGTTGGGTGTGCTGCCTTGAGTGCCCTGCAGCTCTAGATGAGAGCCCAGCATGTTTGGCCAGCTATAACTTGGGTTGTGTAGGTTCAATTGGTGCAAGGCTAATTAGACATAAAATTAGACACATAATGGCACAACTTTGATGAAGGAACCCTATCCAGAAACTAAACTTAGGGTGTCTTAAAAATTGACCAAATATGGGTAGCACTAATTCTGTCTGGGCAAAATGATCAAATGAACAGTATTCATTCATTTGGTCATAATTTAGTGTAGAAAGGTCCAATTGACCTAAAATTTATATCAATGGAAAGCTGAGGCAATTTAGAACAACTTTCGTGTAGAACACAAACTCAAATTCTGGACTTAACTAAATAAAATTGCTAGCCAAAGTTGGACTACAAAATCTGGCAGAACCAAAAATTACCCAGAAATTCTGGATAAAGGCAATTCGACCAGTTATGGTGCAATAGCCATAACTTGAGTTAGAAAACTCCAAATGGGGTGATTCAAAAAGTGAAATGTAACTAGACACAATAAAAAACAACTTTGATTGAGAACACTTGGCCAAATTCTCACTATAGAATGGCCTAATGGAACAGTGAACTCTAGCACCCAAAAACTGAAATTTGGATTTATTCTCCATTGATTAGAAGTATGGATTGGTAACTAATGCCAACACTTTTGGGAACCAAAATGTGGTAAATCTATATGATTAAAACTCATGCAACTATTATATATGAAAAAGTTAATATTTTGACTTAAATGACCAAATGAATAGTAATCTTACATGTTAAGTACAAATATTCAAGAAATAAACTTTGTAATATGCCCTAGTAGGCCTAGTGTGATTGGTTTAGATTGGTTGGCATGCCAATAGGGTTCTGATAGCAGTACTGCGTATGACTTCATGCCATTCTGTGATATAATAGCTTATGGCTATACTGATTATGATGTTATACTTGGCTTTATGCCTTATTGCTTTTATAGCCTATTAGCTATTCTGTTGCACACCGGGAGACACATTGTGACCGATGGTGTGACGGCCCGAGATACTTGATACTCAGTACTAGTTTACCTGTTTATCCAGTCCGATCAATTTGTATAGGTTACTTGGGCATGAAAAAGTGTAAATGTAATTGAATTAATTATTAAAGGAAGTAAGAAAATTAAATATCAAAATAAAGAACAAGAATGATTACAATAAAGTGAGGCTCAAAATCATCAAAGAAAGTGATTAATAAAATGCTAGAAAGAATTGAAATGAACTAGACTGATGATAAAAAAAAAGTTATCTATTATTGAATGCACTGTAAACTTTAATTATTATGAAATAATTTAAGATAACCTAGAAGGTATTGAATTAAATGATACAAAAAGATTAATAATAGAAACACAATTTAAATAAATGTTACAAATGTACCTTTCATAATAATATTAAGTTAAGAATAATGCTATTAAAATAGTAGTATATTGTATATTCTTACTGTAACCTTATGAACTTAGCACCTCCAAAGATGACTAAATTAGGAAAAAAAAAGGATATTAAATTTTAGAAACCTTATTGAAGCATAATTAGATCTAAATTATTTGAACCATGTTTTATTTCCATTTGTATTTTGTATATTATTTTCTTTGTTATATTATTGCACCACTAAGCAGTAATACTTAGCGCGATGGATTTGTTTCCTCGTGCAGGTACTAAGGTAAAGCCCAATGAATATTAAATAGAGATTTTGGAGTTCTGATCTGCAGAAGTGTCTAAAGTATTCAAGGTTGTCACCTCCTCAGCAATACATGTAGATAGGGTCCATATAAGTCATAATTTGTATATTGTATAAAATACTTAGTTATAGTATTATAATATAAATTATAAAAATGTAATTAATAGGTATGTCATGTAAATTAATGAAGATTGAAAATTTTCATATGTGAGTTGAGCAAGAATGGGAATGTATGGAAATGGATATGAATGAAATTGTATAGATTCGAATGCAGAATTGAAATATATAGATGATGCATGAAATGATGAGATTTTTATTTTAAAAATATTATTGAAATTTTCAAATAGGTGAATAGTAAAACACGTCAAACGATAATAAAATAGGGAAAATTCTGTTGGTTTTTTCGCCGAAATATAATTGATATTAAAAGATAATAACTTGAAAATGATTAAAGGAATAAAGTAAGATAAGCTAGGGTGCTCCGGCACTGAGCATGACACTCCTTACTCGATTACACTGTAGTCGGGTGAGGGGTGTCACACCTGGCCAGGACAGATAAACTTAATCGGAAAAGAGTTTTCTGACAAGAAAGTGTGATTAATCAATAATTAGAATTAAAAGAGAACATAACATTCATAGCAAATGGAGTTTGACATTAACCATAACTCCAACTAGAATTGGGATTTTGTAACGGAGAGATTCTAGTGCATGGTTATATATGATTAAAGGTTTATTTAAGGTATTCCTCATTACTGATTAGGTGGCCATGACATGCTATGCTAGGTGTCAACCATGGTCAATGAGATACCTGAAATGATTTAGAGAAATCATTTACGGTAAGAAAGAGTTCTAATGATATTAAGAGATAACATCATTTCTCATTACCAATTAGTAATGAGCCTAGTAAGTCACACACCTACACAAGTAAATTACCAAGTAAAATGTGATTTAATTGATTAATTAAAGAGTTTAATTAATTAATTAAATAACTTAATTAAAAAGGTTTGGTTTGCAATCAAACCTATTTAATTAATTAAATAGGTTTGATTTGATTGCAAACCAAACCTATTTAATTAATTAATTAAACTTAATTAAATAGGTTTGGTTTGCAATAAGATTGCAAAGTTTCTAGCATGACTTGAAACCAAATCTAGGTTATTGGATGTGTAACATAAATTAAATTTATGTTTAAAGTATTTAAATATAAATTTAATTATGAGATTAATTAATGAAGATTAATTAATTAATTAATTAATTTATATGTGATATAAATTAATTTGAAGAAGAGAAATAATAATTTTAGATTGAGAACTCATGAATATTCATAAGGACAAATTGGTCATTTCACATAATGGCACATGGCACCATGAGATGGTGACACATGGCACCATACAAGCTGACCATTTATCTTACATTCATGAAAGATGATTAGATGGGATTGAATTTAGTTTTGACAAGTGGCTTAATGTGATTAAGTCTTCCAAAAGTGAGATTTTATCCTATGGTGACATGTGGCAAGCAAGCAAGTGACTTTTGTCTTATGCATATAAATGAGGAAGGAAAGAGAAAGACCAATCTTCTTCTTCCTCTTCCATGGTGGACGGCAACTTTGGGTCTTTCTCTCTTCTCTTCATTTCTCATTTAATTCAAGAAGAAAACTTTGATTTCCTTTGAATTAAAATTGCTAGAAAAGGTTTCTGGTACCCTATATTTCCATTAACCCTCACCAAAGTAAACCCCTTTAGTTCCAAGTGGTTGGCAAGAGCTAAAGGGACATCTAAGGGCTACCATTGGTGCAAGTTGGTGAGCTTATGGACAAGCTAGAGGGACTACAATTGGAGTCCTAGGAGCATCCAAGGGAGCAAGATAGTTTGATTCTTCACCTTAGCGGTTATAAATTAAAAACCCCTCTTTTAGTTAGGGTTTAATTAATTAAATTCCTAAAGTTTCAATTTTTGATGGCAAATGAATCTTTGTGTATGCTAAAATGTGTTTTGGTATGCTTTTGGGCATTAGAAATTGATTAGGCACATAACTCATCAAGTATGGTGCATGTAACCCAAGTTTGAATTTTAAATTTCAATGCTCTAATGCCCTAAAATCCATGCTTCCATGCCTTCACAGGTCAGATCCATATCACATTTTACCAGTAGAAGAAATTGAAGTAAACCCAGATTTGACTTATGATGAAGAACCCGTGGGAATTTTGGCACTTGAAGTGAAACAGCTGAGAAACAAGCAGACACCCCTGGTTAAAGTGTTATGGAGGCACCACTCAAGGCAAAAAACCACATGGGAAAGCAAGGATGATGTGAAGAAATAATACCCTCACATATTGATGTGAACCTTCAACTAATTAGTAACTTGAAAACCCACATTCAAGAATTAAATGAACAATATGGAAAGCACCAAATCAAGATGTATGAATTTGATTCTTTGAACCAGCACAATTAGATTGTTGTGTAATTCAAAGAAAATATCAGAAATGGGATTCTTGACCTAATTCATATGGAGAATGAATAAACCAAGAATATTATGCACATTAAACCTTGCAAGATAGAAATCTCAGCAAGTTAATGAGCTTCACAAGAACAAAGGCAACAGCCAATTTACTCACTAAAGGAGCAGAAACAATCTTTCATTAATATTCAAAGTGTGTCCTCCACTCTCTCATTACACTTGTATTTATAGCCTCTTGGCTTCAAAGCTAAAGACAAAAATATCCCTACTTTAGTAACAGCTGTAAGGGGCTTTTAAGTCCAAACAAAAATTAATCTATCAAAAGACTAAAAACTCCATACAAAAAGTAAATTTAATACAGCAGCAAGTAAGGGCATTTAAGTCCAAAAGAGAGGTGGTTATAACAGATGGAATATTCGTTGAAAAAGGTGCCAGCAGATACATGTACATGGATTGGATCTGGTGCATGCATGTCCACAAGTTATTTCATGTAATCTAATGCTCCACATGACACCTGGTCACTTCCAAGCATAATTTTCACCAAATTTAATCCTTTATATTTTTCTTCATGCCATTCCAGCTTATAATCCTTGCTCCTTATGATTTCACAAATTAAATTCTGAAGTGATTTAGCTCTAGCTCTAGTAATTGGTCCTTGGATGAAATCCTTTGGCGTGGATGTAGCTTGATTCTCATCATTCCCCTCCGCTTCAAAAGGATTTGTCCTCGAATCTGTTCCTGCATCAACACAAGGAGATAAATCAGCAACATTGAAGGTGGCACTGACATTATACTCACCAGGCAGATCTATTTTATAGGCGTTTTCATTAATTTTGGCCAGCACTTGGAAAGGTCCATCACATCTTTGTTGTAATTTTGATTTCCTTCGAGAGGGAAACCTTTCTTTGCGCAAGTGAACCCATACCCAATCTCCAGGTTGAAATGTGACTTTCTTCCTTCCTTTGTTGGCTTGACTAGCATATTTTTCACTTTTCTTTTCAATTTGAAGCTTGGCTTGTTCATGGATTTTCTTCACCAATTCTACTTTTCTTTTTCCATCTAAACTAGTAAGCTCATTCACAGGCAAAGGTAAAAGATCCAAAGGAGTTGAAGGATTAAAACCATACACAATTTCAAATGGAGAATAGCCAGTAGAAGAATGCACATTTCTATTGTATGCAAATTCAACAAGTGGAATGCAATTTTCCCATGACTTCAAATTTTGCTTAACCACAGCACGCAAAAGAGTAGTTAGTGTCCTATTTACTACTTCAGTTTGACCATCGGTTTGTGGGTGACAAGTGGTGGAAAATAACAACTTGGTGCCCAATTTTCCCCACAAAACCTTCCAAAAGTAACTAAGGAATTTAACATACCTATCACTAACTAAACTCTTAGGTATGCCATGCAACCTAACAATATCTCTAAAGAATAAATTTGCAACATTTGTAGCATCATCAGTTTTATGGCATGGAATAAAATATGCCATTTTTGAAAACCTGTCAATAACAACAAAAATTGAATCATGGCCTTGTTTAGACCTAGGTAATCCCAACACAAAATCCATAGATAAATGAACCCAAGGATTACTAGGGGTAGGCAAATGATGAAGAAGCACCAGTGCCTATGCCATTATTTAGAGGACCCATCACCAGAGCCAGAGCTAGAGAGCTGCAAGCATTGGTGTTGGAGCATTGTGAGCACAAGGGGTATCAAAATTGCCATGTTGGACTTTCTTGCATATTGTTGGAATCTAGGTGGATCATTCTCACACAAGTTGGCATGGGAGACTTGACAAGTGGCGCCACATCAGCGTGACTTCGCCACATCAGCATGACTTGGCACAAGACCATTTGGCCAAGTGGATTGGAGGAGCTTCTTATGCTTATTTGGATTTGCCATGTGCTGATACCTTTTGTTGGTCCCCACTACATTAAAAAAAGGCTGCTACCACCTAAAGTTTTGCTGCCAACTTATGGTCCCCACTACATAAAGGGCTGCCATAAAGCAAGTGGTCCCAATGGTCCCCCCCCCCCCCTATGGAAACGCCCCAACTGATTGAGGAGCCTTTTATTTTTGTCTTTTTAGCCATGTTGGCACACTTTTAGGGTTTTGGCACACTTTTAGGGTTTTAGAGATGCTATATATAACCCAAGATATTCAGATTGTAGGGGCAGCCTTCATTTTTCTAGTTTAAGTGTGAGTATTAGGGAGAGAACTCCATTGCTGGAGCTTGAGTTTCTTCTATGTTTCTTGAAAGAACTTGGATTCTAGCAGCATGAACCCCTTGCTAGTCTTATTTTGATGATCAATATGCTTTAGCTTGTTACTATTTGTGTATTGACACTTGGGTTTTCAATCTGAAATTCTGCCTTGTTTGGATGATTAAAGATCTTGGTTCCAATATTTAGATGTTGTGTTTCTTGGCATCCTAGGAGTGCTCATCATTTTGGTATCAGAGCCTTGGCATCTAACAAGGTATTTATCCATTAAAACTTCTTTTTCTTTTCTGTTTGGTTAAGTATAATAGTCAGCCATTGTAGGACCTTTATCTATTAGTTTCATCATCTAGTACCTTGTTCTTTGTAGCCAAATCAAATCTGCACTTTAGGGTACTGATTTTTCTTCTTTTTTTTTTTTTTTTTTGAACTCTTGCTGGCTGAAACTTGGTAGTCTTAATTTTAGTGTAGGATTTTGCTTAATCTTAGATTAAATCTCTTGTTCATCTTGTTTTCTTTGAGTTTGTCTGTAGGATTAGAGTTAATCAAGCTGAAACCTATCTTTGACACTAGCTATTTGCCTCTTGAGTTATATGATATCAAGTCTGAGTATGTTAAATTGGGTAATTAATGCTTGGGATGTGCCTGTGTGCTAGTGGGTAGAGCTTGATTTGGATTGCCAAAATACTTGAGTGGTATCAATATTTGATTCTGCAATTTTTATCCTTTGCATCAGTATAAAAAAAAAAAAAGAAAAAAAAAAAGAAAAGGAGATTGGATTGTAAGCTGAGTTGTGTTGTGCTGAAAAAAAAAATTGACAAGCTGACATAAGTGATGAAATTGTGAATTGTGGAGTTAAACATTGAATTTGAGCCTGATAATCTACCAACAACTTTGGGTATTACTAGACACATCACATGCCATATTTGATGTGAAATTTCCACTGTTTGCCTATCGAACCAAAATTTGCGGCAAACCTGATCAAATTGAGTTAACACACCAAACCAACCCAGAAAGCTCCGAAATTTTGCAGGCTGATTATACTCCATCTTAGTAGCTTTTGTGTCAATTTTCAGGGTTTTGTGACATTGTTTGCCTACCGAACCAAAATTTTGTGGCAGACCTAGTCAAATTTCGTTCACCTAGTAAACTCATCCAGAAACTCCTGAAATTTTACCAGTAGTTAGTCAATATTGGGATGCCTATGTCTACCAAATTTCAAATCAAAATATATTCGTTTGTGTGGTGAACCAAAATTGTTGCATATTTTTTGTTAATTGTGTGAACTGCTGGTATTTGTGCAAAGTTGGCTATGAAATTGGAAGTTTGAGCTTGATATCATTCTGTTGGTTTGTCTCTCATACAGTTTTCAAAAATCATACCATTTCGTTCACATTTGCTTCTGCTTTGGCGTCTTCCATTTCTTTGGCTCTAGTGTCACACTCTCTGGTTATTGCAATTTCGTTTCTTCCAGTTTCGTTTGTTGATTATTTTGATAAAATTAGCAAGTATTTGTGCTTGTTTGTGAATTTTAGTTTCCAAAGGAACAAGGGAAGCAAACTCTTGAGTGGTAAAAGGCAAGAGTGTGTGAGTGCCAAAAGAGGGTAAGAGCCTGAAATTTGTGCGAAAACACTTGAGCTAAACACTTGAGAGGGTGAGCCATTTCTACTAACTTCGTTTTCTTGCAGCCAAATCATGTCTCAATTACAAGAGACAAGTGGTAGTAGTGGAGGTAATGAAGAAAAAAGGGAGTTTACTGATGATCGAATTTTTAAAGAATCTGTAGCACAAAGCTTTGAAAGGATGAATGTGCAAATGAATGACTTTAGAGATGAATTGGATGTATTGAGGGGAATGAGAAATGAGATGACCAGGTTTATGGAAGAGATGAGAAGGGACAGAGAAGATAGAAATAGGAGGAATGATGGGGGAGCAAATGTGGGAAATCAGAATAGAAATGAAGGTAGATTTCGGACAGAACATAGGAATGAAGGGTATAAAGAAGCTGAATGGAATGATGATGAGTATGATGAAGCTTATGACTATGGGAACTACCATTATGGTGGAAGAGGGCATAGACCACCTAGGGGTAGAGGGCCTAGGGGAAGAAGGGGTGGCAGAAATTTTAGGCTCGGTGATCATTGGGATAGAGATGGAAATGAGGAGAGAGTTGATGGGAATTTAGCTAGTATAAAGATGCAAATTCCACCTTTTCATGGGAAGGATAATCCAGAAGTTTATTTGGAGTGGGAGAGACAGGTGGAGTTGATTTTTGAGTGCCACCATTATTCTGAAGAAAAGAAAGTGAAGTTAGCAGCTGTAGAATTCAAAGAGTATGCAATTGTATGGTGGGATCAGTTGTTGAGTAGGAGGAGGAGAAATGGGCAACGAATCGTGGAGACATGGGACGAAATGAAGGGAATCTTGCGAAACAGGTTTGTGCCACCTTACTACCACAGAGAGCTGCTTCAAAGGTTACAAAAGCTCACTCAAGGTACTAAAAGTGTCGAAGAATACTACAAGGCCATGGAGATAGTGTTGATTAGAGCTGATGTTGAGAAGGATCGGGAAGCTACAATGGTTCGCTTTTTGAATGGGTTAAATCCTGAAATTGCTAATATTGTGGAGCTGCAACCTTGTGTGGAGGTGGAGGATATGCTACAAATGGCACTTAAAGTGGAGAAGCAACTAAAAAGGAAGAATGTGGCTAGATATGCACCAGCCAACCATTCGGCTCCTAGGAGTAATTGGAAGTCGAATTGGTCTGCTCCTTCAAGGGTGGAGAAAGAAGTTCCCAAATTCAAGAAAGAAGAATGGAAAGGAAAGGAGAAAGTAGAGGAGAAGAACAAGGGAGTTCCTACTAGGACTAGAGAATTGAAGTGTTTTAAGTGTTTGGGAAATGGACATTATGCCTCACAATGTCCAAATAAAAGAGTGATGGTTGTTAGGGAAAATGGAGAGTTAGAAAGTGAAGAGGAAAGGGAGGAAGAATCTGATAATGTTGATAAGCATGAGGATGATTGCTACGATGAGGGAGATCAGCCACCTATGGATGGCAATATCCTTGTCACCATGCGCACACTAAGTGCACAAGTGAGTATGGAGTGTGGTGATGAAATGCAAAGGAGAACATCTTCCATACTAGGTGCTTGGTGAATGACAAGTTGTGTAGTGTGATTGTAGATGGTGGAGCTGTTGTAATGTGGCTAGTTCACTCTTGGTGGACAAGTTGGGTTTGTTTACTACTACACATCCAAAACCATATGGCTTGCAATGGTTGAATGATTGTGGGAAGTTGAGGGTTACAAAACAGGTGGTTGTGCCATTCACCATTGGCAAGTATAATGATGAGGTACTTTGTGATGTTGTGCCTATGGTTGCTACGCATCTTTTGTTGGGCCGTCCATGGCAGTATGATAGAAGTGTTGTGCATGATGGTAGGAAGAACAGTACACAAATACTAAGGAAGGTCGAACATACTCATTGCTTCCTATGACACTGTGTCAAGTGCATGAATATCAAATGAGGATTCTTAGATCCATTGAAGAAAAAAAAGAAACTTTGAGAGAAAAACTTAGAGAGGCCGACATTGATGAGAGTGAAAAGAAAGAGAAGAGAGAAGAAAAAGAGAGAAAAAGAGAAACAAAAGAAAAGAAAATGAGAACAAATGAGAAAAAGGAAAGCTCGAGGCAAAAGGAGAGTGGAGAGAAAAGAATGAGTTTGTATGTGAAGGAAAGAGAAGTTAGAGAGGCTTTACATTCAGGTAGACCTCTTTGTGTACTTATGTACAAGGAGGTTAATTTATGTGTTATCGACCTTGATTCACATTTGCCTAGTGATGCTTTGTCTCTTATACAGAATATGAAGATGTCTTCCCGAATGAGTTGCCACCAGATTGCCACCTATCGAGGGATTGAGCACCAGATCGACTTGGTACCTGGAGCACAAATACCGAATAGACCAAAGATATAGAACAAATCCTAAAGAAACAAAGGAGTTACAAAGGCAAGTGGAGGAGCTTATGGAGAAGGGCTATGTTAGGGAGAGCATGAGCCCATGTGTCAGACTGTGTTGCTAGTGCCTAAGAAGGATGGGAGTTATCGCATGTGTGTGGATTGCAGAGCCATTAATAAAATCATCAGAAAGTATAGACACCCAATCCCTCGCCTTAATGATATGCTTGATGAGTTGCATGGTGCAAGTGTGTTTTCTAAGATAGATTTGAAAATGGTTACCACCAAATAAGAATGAAAATTGGTGATGAGTGGAAAAGCTTTCAAAACTAAATATGGGTTGTATGAATGGATGGTGATGCCATTTGGGCTCACAAATGCTCCTAGCACTTTTATGCGTTTGATGAATCATGTGTTGAGGAATTTCATTGGAAAATTTGTTGTTGTGTATTTTGATGACATTTTGATTTACATCAGAACATAGACGAGCATTTGCATCACTTGAGACTTGTTTTTGATGTGTTGAGAAATGAGAATTTGTATGCGAATGCGAAAAGTGTTCATTTTGCTTGGATAAGGTTGTTTTTCTTGGTTTTGTTGTAAGTAGTAAAGGTGTACAGGTTGATGAAGAGAAAATCAAAGCCATTAGAGATTGGCCAAATCCTAAGAATGTGTCTGAGGTTAGGAGTTTCCATGGATTGGCTAGTTTCTATAGGCGATTTGTGCCTAATTTTAGTACAATTGCTGCTCCTTTGAATGAATTGGTGAAAAAGAATGTTGCATTTGAGTGGAAAAAGAAACATGAACATGCATTTTCTGAACTTAAAGATAGATTGTGTTCTGCACCCTTGTTGAGTTTGCCAGATTTTGATAAAACTTTTGAGATTGAATGTGACGCAAGTGGTGTAGGAATTGGTGCGGTTCTCATGCAAGAGAAACGACCAATAGCATATTTTAGTGAGAAATTGCATGAAGCTGCCTTGAATTACTCTACTTATGATAAGGAGATGTATGCATTAGTTAGGGCCTTGGAAACTTGGCAACATTATTTGTGGCCTAAAGAGTTTGTCATACATTCAGATCATGAATCATTGAAGCATATTAAGAGTCAAAATAAGTTGAGTAGAAGGCATGCTAAGTGGGAAAAAGAGAAACAAAAGAAAAGAAAATGAGAACAAATGAGAAAAAGGAAAGCTCGGGGCAAAAGGAGAGTGGAGAGAAAAGAATGAGTTTGTATGTGAAGGAAAGAGAAGTTAGAGAGGCTTTACATTCAGGTAGACCTCTTTGTGTACTTATGTACAAGGAGGTTAATTTATGTGTTACTGACCTTGATTCACATTTGCCTAGTGATGCTTTGTCTCTTATACAGGAATATGAAGATGTCTTCCCGAATGAGTTGCCACCAGGATTGCCACCTATCAGAGGGATTGAGCACCAGATCGACTTGGTACCTGGAGCACAAATACCGAATAGACCAGCATATAGAACAAATCCTAAAGAAACAAAGGAGTTACAAAGGCAAGTGGAGGAGCTTATGGAGAAGGGCTATGTTAGGGAGAGCATGAGCCCATGTGTCAGACTGTGTTGCTAGTGCCTAAGAAGGATGGGAGTTATCGCCTGAGTGTGGATTCCAGAGCCAACAATAATATCTCTGTAAAGTATAGTCACCCACTCACTCTCCTTGATTATATGCTTGATGAGTTCCATGGTGCAAGTGTGTTTTCTAAGATACATTTGAAAAATTGTTACCACCAAATAAGAATGAAAATTGGTGATGAGTGGAAAACGCTTTCAAAACTAAATATGGGTTGTATGAATGGATGGTGATGCCATTTGGGCTCACAAATGCTCCTAGCACTTTTATGCGTTTGATGAATCATGTGTTGAGGAATTTCATTGGAAAATTTGTTGTTGTGTATTTTGATGACATTTTGATTTACAAAGAACATAGACGAGCATTTGCATCACTTGAGACTTGTTTTTGATGTGTTGAGAAATGAGAATTTGTATGCGAATGCGAAAAAGTGTTCATTTTGCTTGGATAAGGTTGTTTTTCTTGGTTTTGTTGTAAGTAGTAAAGGTGTACAGGTTGATGAAGAGAAAATCAAAGCCATTAGAGATTGGCCAAATCCTAAGAATGTGTCTGAGGTTAGGAGTTTCCATGGATTGGCTAGTTTCTATAGGCGATTTGTGCCTAATTTTAGTACAATTGCTGCTCCTTTGAATGAATTGGTGAAAAAGAATGTTGCATTTGAGTGGAAAAAGAAACATGAACATGCATTTTCTGAACTTAAAGATAGATTGTGTTCTGCACCCTTGTTGAGTTTGCCAGATTTTGATAAAACTTTTGAGATTGAATGTGACGCAAGTGGTGTAGGAATTGGTGCGGTTCTCATGCAAGAGAAACGACCAATAGCATATTTTAGTGAGAAATTGCATGAAGCTGCTTTGAATTACTCTACTTATGATAAGGAGATGTATGCATTAGTTAGGGCCTTGGAAACTTGGCAACATTATTTGTGGCCTAAAGAGTTTGTCATACATTCAGATCATGAATCATTGAAGCATATTAAGAGTCAAAATAAGTTGAGTAGAAGGCATGCTAAGTGGATTGAATTTTTGGAGTCATTTCCATATGTGATTAAATACAAGCAAGGAAAAGAGAATGTTGTAGCTGATGCACTTTCTAGGAGACATGCACTTTTGTCTACACTTGATGCTAAATTGCTTGGTTTTGAGTTCATGAAAGAATTGTATGTTGATGATGCAGATTTTTGTAATGTATATGCTGCTTGTGAGAAAAGTGCATTTCAGAAATTTTATAGGCATGATGGATACTTGTTTAAGGAGAATAAATTGTGTGTGCCTAAATGCTCTATGCGAGACTTGCTTGTTTTGGAGTCACATAGTGGTGGTTTGATGGGACATTTTGGTGTTGCTAAGACTTTAAACATATTGCAAGAACACTTCTTTTGGCCACATATGAGGAAAGATGTTGATTGAATGTGTTCTAGGTGTGTTGAATGTAAGAAAGCAAAGTCTAGAGTAATGCCAAATGGTCTTTACACACCCTTGCCTGTTCCTAAGGAACCTTGGACTGATATTTCTATGGATTTTATTTTGGGTTTGCCTAGGTCTAGGAGAGGTCATGATTCTATATTTGTGGTTGTTGATAGATTTTTCTAAGATGGCACACTTCATATCGTGTCACAAAACAGATGATGCCACATACATAGCCAATTTGTTCTTTAAGGAGATAGTCAGGTTACATGGTATACCTAGGACTATAGTAAGTGATAGAGATGTTAAGTTCCTAAGTCACTTTTGGAGGGTGTTGTGGGGTAAGTTAGGTACTAAACTGTTGTTCTCAACTACTTGTCATCCCTGCATCGATGGACAAACAGTAGTGAATAGAAGCTTAACTACTTTATTGCGTGTGATGGTTAAACAAAATTTGAAATCTTGGGAAGATTGCATTCCTTTGTTGAGTTTGCTTATAATGAGTAGTGCATTCTTCTACCGGATTTTCACCATTTCAGATTGTGTATGGTTTTAATCCATTGACACCATTAGACTTGTTGCCTTTACCTGTTGATCATATTAATAGTCTTGATGGTAAATAGAAAGCAGATTTGGTTAGGAAATTGCATGAGCAAGCTAGGTTACAAATTGAAAAGAAAAATGCACAATATGCTACTCATGCTAATAAAGGCCGAAAGCCTCTTGTGTTTGAACCAGTGACTTTGTTTGGGTGCATTTAAGGAAAGAGCGGTTTCCAAACCTAAGAAAGTCGAAATTACAAAGGTGTGATGGTCCATTCAAAGTGCTAGAAAGGATCAACAACAATGCATACAAGATTGATTTACAGGTGAGTATGGTGTTAGCAATTCTTTTAACATTCTCGATCTTTCCCTTGCATTGATGCAGGACCAAATTCGAGGACGAATTCTTTCAAAGGAGGAGGGGATGATGAAGAAGCACCAGTGCCTATGCCATTATTTAGAGGACCCATCACCAGAGCCAGAGCTAGAGAGCTGCAAGCATTGGTGTTGGAGCATTGTGAGCACAAGGGGGATCAAAATTGCCATGTTGGACTTTCTTGCATATTGTTGGAATCTCGGTGGATCATTCTCACACAAGTTGGCATGGGAGACTTGACAAGTGGCGCCACATCAGCGTGACTTCGCCACATCAGCATGACTTGGCACAAGACCATTTGGCCAAGTGGATTGGAGGAGCTTCTTATGCTTATTTGGATTTGCCATGTCTTGATACCTTTGTTGGTCCCCACTACATTAAAAAGGTGCTACCACCTAAAGTGTTCTCGCCAACTTATGGTCCCCCCTACATAATGGGTGGCCATAATGGATGTGGTCCCAAATGGTCCCCCCCCCCTATGGAAACGCCCCATCTGATTGAGGAGCCTTTTATTTTTGTCTTTTTAGCCATGTTGGCACACTTTTAGGGTTTTGGCACACTTTTAGGGTTTTAGAGATGCTATATAGATTGTATGGGCAGCCTTCATTTTTCTAGTTTAAGTGTGAGTATTAGGGAGAGAACTCCATTGCTGGAGCTTGAGTTTCTTCTATGTTTCTTCCATGTTTCTTGAAAGAACTTGGATTCTAGCAGCATGAACCCCTTGCTAGTCTTATTTTGATGATCAATATGCTTTAGCTTGTTACTATTTGTGTATTGACACTTGGGTTTTCAATCTGAAATTCTGCCTTGTTTGGATGATTAAAGATCTTGGTTCCAATATTTAGATGTTGTGTTTCTTGGCATCCTAGGAGTGCTCATCAGCAAAGGTGTATACAAACCTTGTGGCAAAACTCTAGATTTAACCTTAGCACACACAATGCACCTAATACATACTCTTTCAACATCTCTTTTCATATTCGGCCAATAAAAATGTTCCTTCAATACATCTAAAGTTTTGGCAACACCAAAATGACCCATTAATCCACCAGCATGAGACTCATTCACAAGTAATTCACGCATGGAACTCTTAGGCACACACAATCTATTTTCTCTAAACAAATATCCATCATGCCTATAAAACTTCTCAAAAGCATTCTTTTCACAAGCTGCATACACTCTAGCAAAGTCATCATCTTCAGCATATAATTCTTTCACATATTCGAATCCTAATAACTTTGCATCAAGAAGGGCAAGAAGGTTATACCTTCGAGATAAGGCATCAGCCACCACATTTTCTTTCCCATGTTTGTATTGAATCACATATGGGAAGGTCTCAAGGAACTCAACCCATTTTGCATGACGCCTACTCAACTTATTTTGCCCCTTGATATGCTTCAATACTCATGATCTGTGTGGATGACAAATTGCTTTGGCTAAAGGTAATGTTGCCATGTTTCTAAGGCACGTACCAATGCATACAACTCCTTGTCATATGTAGAATAGTTTAAAGCTGCTCCATTAAGCTTCTCACTAAAGTATGCTATTGGTCTCTTATCCTGCATTAAAACGGCTCCAATACCTATACCTGATGCGTTACACTCAATCTCAAAAGTCTTAGAAAAATCAGGTAAAGCCAACACAGGAGCGGAACATAACATGTCTTTAATTTTGTGAAAAGCATCATCTTGTTTCTGTTCCCAAACAAAGTTAACATTCTTTTTGACAAGATCATTCAATGGTGCTGCAATGGTACTGAAATTCTTAATAAATCTTCTATAGAAAACTAGCTAGTCCATGGAAACTACGCACTTCAGATTTAGACTTTGGAGTGGGCCAGTCTCTAATAGCTCTAATTTTTTCATCATCGACTTCAACACCATTAGCACTAATGACAAATCCCAAAAAGACAACCTTTTCCATGAAAAATGGACATTTCTTCAAGTTAGCATATAATTTTTCCTTTCTCAACACATCGAATACAGCTCTTAAATGATGCATATGTTCATTCATGCCTCTACTGTAAACCAATATATCATCAAAATAAACAACAACAAATTTTCCAATAAAAGCACGCAACACATGATTCATCAATCTCATAAAAGTGCTAGGAGCATTAGTTAGCCCAAAAGGCATCACTAACCACTCATATAGTCTATGCTTTGTTTTAAATGCAGTCTTCCATTCATCACCTACTTTCATGCGAATTTGATGATATCCGCTTTTCAAGTCAATTTTGGTAAACACACAAGCACCACAAAGTTCATCCAACATATCATCCAATCTAGGTATAGGGTGGCGATACTTTACAGTGATTTTGTTGACCGCCCTACAATCCACACACATGCGCCATGTGCCATCTTTCTTTGGTACCAAAAGGATGGGTACAGCACAAGGACTCATACTTTCTCTCACGTAACCCTTAGCTAGCAGTTCCTCAACTTGCCTTTGTAATTCTTTGGTTTTTTCAGGATTAGTTCTATAGGCTGGACGGTTGGGAATAACTGCTCCAGGTACAAAATCAATCTGGTGCTCAATCCCTCGAATAGGTGGTAGTCCAGCTGGCATCTCCTCAGGTAGCACATCCTCATATTCCTGCAAAAGGGAGACAACAACACTAGGCAAATTGGGGTCAAGGTCAGATGTGGATAAACAAGAGTCCTTAAACACAATTAATAATATTTGCTTGGTGGCAAACATGGCATTCCTCACATCTCTTCCTTTAGCATACAAGCTTAATTTTCTCTCCCCTCTTTCCGCACAGAGCCTTTTGCGCCGAAGTTTCACCTTTTTCAAGCACTCTTGGAATGTTTTCTTTACTCTCTTTTCTTTCCTCACAACCTCCCTTGTCTTGCTCACTCACAACATTTTCAATCAATTTCTTTTCACTCCTTCTTTTCTTCTCTGCTCTCTTTTCGGCCACTCTTGATTTTACCTCACCCATTGCTTGCTTAAGCCTTGTTTGGTCTTCATAAATCTGTTTTGGTGTCATAGGTGCCAAAATGATTTTCCTTCCATTCATTTCAAAAGAATACTTATTTTTATACCCATCGTGGATCACCTTTCTTGTTTAAACATGGCTTCTAGAGAGTTAATTTGTTCTTCAGTATTAGAAGAATCTTCAGATTCAGTTTCTTCTTGTCCTTGACTTAAAGGAGCAATGTTAAGATTTTTTAACCTTTCCTCTAGTTCTTCTTGAAAACTTAAAGTTTTGGTTAAAGGGGCTATAGTCTTCTTTTTAGAATCTTTAGCATCTAATCCTAATTCAGCTAACCTTTTAGTTAGTTCGTTAACTATTTCTGAATGATCTCCTAGTTTAATAGGTGATTGTTCAATTTCCATTGGTTTAAATAAAACCCTTTTTTCTGTGGTTTGTTTTGAAGTTTCTCCCTTTTTAGGTTTGTATTCCCTTGATTTAAAGGTTTGTAGTTGAGTTTCTACCCTGCTTAGTTGTTGTCCTATGGTGTATAAGCTAAGGTTGGCATAGTTACCTTGCTTATCTGACCTAGAGAAGGGTGAACACTCATACTCTTGATTGTCTGATATCTTATAAGATATCTCTGTCAAAGGTGGATGGACACCTCTTAGAGTTTTTCCTTTAGGAGTGATATAATTCCTATAGGCTGACTCTAGAGTGACTAAGAATTGTTGATTTTCAAAGTCTCGATAAGACTGTTTTTTGCAGGTTAAGATAAACCTTACAAATTCTGGGAAGCTTTTAATTCCTTCTTTGCTTTTATATTTTGCATATTCTTTTAGATATGCTTGCTGTTTTTCTAATGAGAAAGTTATTTGAAACCATTTTTCAAATGGGCTTTCTTCTTTGGTTAGGGCCATAATCCTTTTAGGTTGTTGGGTCCTAACGCTTTCTTTATCATAACCCATGTCTGAAGGTGTTGGGCTTTCTGGCCTTTTAAGGCTTACTGTTTCTATTGGGCTTGAAACTGTGCTTTCTGGGCCATAAATGGGTTGAGCTACTTGTTCTTCAGTTCTATGGATTCCAATAGAGCTGAATCTATCTAGGTTTATTCCTGATAAGGAAGTTCTAGGAATAACGGGTTCTGAAACTACAGTTCTTCCTGAGAACGAGTTTCTCGACCTAGTTCTAACAAATGATATTGCTACAGTTCCATTGTTTGTTTCAATAATGGATTCTACATCTTCAGATTCTTCCTTTTTAGGAGGAATAGCTTCTTCTAAAATCCAGTTGTCAGGTAGTTTAACCTGTTCCCACTCAATTGATCTTGGAACTACTAGGTTTCCCTTTTGTAAGTCTATGACGAAGAAAGTAGTGGTTCCTTTTGGGGTGATCAATTTAGTTGTATCCTCCCTAAGATTAGGGACTACGGTATTCATGGCTTTATAGTGAATCCTATAAATAAGGATAATATTTTCAGATCCTGGCAACATATTGTATCCTGAGGTTTTTATATCTAAGGATAATGCTTGCATAATATTAGGATCCCTAATTGAGATTGTGAAATTGGGGTAGCACGAAAAATATATCGGGCCATCACACAGAGATGATTCTATGATTCCTAATAAAGAATCATTAAAGTCTTTATGTCTTTTATCTCTGACACAGACTAAGGCTGAGGTGTTTAAGCCTAATCTAGTTGCAGGTTTAAGAGCAACTTTTATCATTCCTATGTGTAGGAATTGATACATTTTCTGGTGTTCTTTTAAGAGTTCTTTTGAAAATAGACTCCTTGAACTTAATCCTTCATGGATAGGAGTGGCTTGTTCTACAGTTTTAACTATGTAGTCTGATCTAAACTTAAAACTATTAGTGGACTTATATATTAGACTTCACAAAATAGGAGGTAAATTCCAATTATTTAATTTATTTTCTATATTTGACATTAATAATATTTCCTTATTTTTATTTTTTAATTTTTTATTTTCCTCGGTTTCGAATCTAGCGCTTCTAGAGCTACCAGGTAAGCGAGAAAATAATTTGTCCATAGGTTCTAGATCACTGTCAACGACTTACTCCAAATGCCTAAAACGCCTGACTGCGGCTAAACGGCTGACGGATACGCGACTTGGGGTTCACTAGAACTTTCTAACCAAACTATTTCCTAACTTGGCTCTGATACCAACTGAGACGCCGGACACTTCGATGCAAGGATCGATTTTAATTTTTTCTTTTTAGACAATTAATTAATATTCCTAAGATAACAGCTAGACAGACTATTCCTAATATTATTTCTAGGTTGCTTTTAGGTATTCTAGACGCTTTATGTTCTTGATTATATTCAAACCTATTCTTATAGACTGGACTCTCAGGATTATACATATAGTAGTACGTGGCGTTGTAGCTAGCAGGTGCTCTACCTTCCAGCAATGAAGGGCTCAAGCGGTTACTAGTTTCCAGCCAATATACCACTTACTTGACACAGGAGAAGAAGAGTCTTAAAAATTATTATTATTATTAAGTAATATATCTAAAAACTGAATAATAATAACTCTAAACAGGGTTAATAATCTTATATGTTCTCTACAATCACACCAGTCGTTATGGGTTTCAGCGTGATAATTACACAAATCATTACCATTTTCTACCAAAGCTTGTCTAAACAATTCTACTTCACTTCTATTAGTTAAATCAAGAGTGCGTAAATAAAATAGCAAACGATTAATATATACAGACATAAATAGTAAACATGAACAGTTTCTGATGCACAGGATCTTTTTAAGGGCAAGTGCAGAGCATACTTAAATAGTAATGATGCTTACAATGCTTCCAATAATTAAACAGTAATATAAATAGTGATACTTACAGAGAGGTTCCAACCAGTAGGTTTAATAGAAGACTTCGGAATGGAGGCTGATGGTGGCGGTGAATAGTACACTTGGTAGTCAAACTTACCAGAGGACTGTCCAAGAAGATCCACAATGTCATAGGACTTAGCTTCTAGTTCTTTGTTTAAACTTTTAGCTTGATCTATTAAAATATCTATTTCGTTACCCACTTTGTTAAGAGAAGATTCAAGAGAAGATGTAGATGAAAAACTCATATATTTTATTGATATATGAAAACAGTACACTCAAATACACTTTGAACAAAACAGTAGCAAAGCAGAGAAAACAAATTGAGAAAAGCTCACACTATTTTACAATTTAGTATCTAAGATACATTCTGCTTCATAAGCTAGTCGGGAGGCCTTCTTATACAAGTTAGAAGGAATCTTTAGTCGTCATGGCATGCGTCACTTTAAGTGGCAGACAGAGTGAGGTGGAGATTGACAGAGGCTACTTTTATAGCTGGCAGGAATCTTTGAACCCTTTACAGCTGATAAGGGTCTTGGCTGTCTTCCCAATATTGGTTGTCCATGTCAGTGTCGCTGTCGCTGTCTTCCTTTCGGTGCGATTTGGAGCACTCAGCAGCATCTTTTACTTTTGAGGTGGATGCTTTTGAGCTGTCTTCTTTGTCGTCTTCTTGTAGTGCGCTAAAAAGTTGTCGGCGAAGTTCTTCTTTCGGCACTGATTTGAGTAGGTCTTTGAACAGATCTGACAATCCTGATGAGATTGATGGAATAGGCAGTGATGGCTTTTTAGCCAAAGTAATTAGTCCTTTGGAGGAGTAAATAGAGGGTGGCTCAAAAAAGTCACATTTATCCCACCATTTAATTAGGACTCTTCTGGTTAACCAGGGGACATGGTCGGTAGAGAATTCACCGAACCTTTTCATTTTCTTTTTTGAGATAATATAATCCCATCTGACTATCCATGGAATTTTATAAAGGATAGTAAAAAGTAATCTTGAATCCTTTAAGGATTTATTTGAATCGGTAAACTGTTCATAAACAGTCCGAACCTTATTAGGTAGAGAAATGGGATATAATCCCCAGTTAAAGAACCATCCATAGAACCATGAGGGAAATTCCCATGATTCTTTGTCTAACTGGAATTGAATGAACCAGCTAAACTTCTTCTGCCTATTCTCATAGATTAAGGCACCAGACCAGGCAATCATATAATCAAAATAATTAAAGTACCTGGGTTTACCGAAATTCAACTCCTTTTGTTTAAAGAGTGAATCTCCCCAATCATCGTAGGATATAACCCTTTTGATGATAAATTTGCTGAATGCCCACTCATTAGCGGACCTTTCTGTTGGAGAGAAGACCACTGAGTCGGTCTCTGCTAAAATAGCTTAATAATAAATATAGTCCTTGGGTAAATAAGGATTCACTGTATGATGTTCAGTGTAAAAATTGACAACCTCATAAGGTTTCAAATCTTTGTGTTTCCTGTCTATGGGCATAAGGAAACAGTAACTGATTGGGATGTAGGGGTAATTAACCTCTTTAGCATTATTTGCTTCGACACTGATAGCATAAGCGTCGTCTCTGAGTTTGTCCATCATTTTAGACGGAGGTGGAGATACCTCGTGAGTCCGTTTTGACGGAGTTACTGAGGCCTTTGAACTCATGTCCTGTAAGGAATTCACGTGTCAAGAAATCAGGCAATGAGTTAGTTTCTCCTTCAATAAACTCAATTTCAAAATCGAATACAGACAAAATAGCCTGCCATCTTGCAAATATCTGTTTAGATGCGATGTTTTTAACATCTTTCATTAATATTTCTTTTGCGCTTTTACAATCAACCCTTATAAGGAATTTCTAATTCAATAAATCAGATTCGAACTTTTGTACACAGAGAACTATAGATAAGATCTCTTTTTTAACCGTAGAGTAATTAACTCTAGGTCCTGTCCATATTCCACTTATAAATCTGACTAGGGTTTCTTTGTCATCTAGTCTTTGTTTTAAGATGCCTCCGTACCTGATGTCAGATGCATCTGTCTCCACTACCTTTAAGGCAGAAGGATGAGGAATTGCTAGATAGGAAAGGGTTTTAATCTTCTGTTTTATCCGTTTAACAGATAAAGTATGTTCTTTGGTCCATGGGCTTGGGTTTTTTCTGGGTATTTGGAATAAAGGTTTTGCATCATGGGCCAGGTTTTTATAGAAGTCTGAGATACAGTTAAGGCTTCCTAAAAACCGTTGAAGTTGGGTCTTTTCTTTTATTTCATCAGGAAATTTACTCGCAAATTCTATGGCTCGATCAATAGGAATAATTGATCCTTGTTCAATGTTGTGACCTAAGAATCTAACTTTAGTTTGAAAGAGTTTAATCTTTCTGGCCGAGACTACCAGGCCATTTCTTTTGACAATTTTCATGAACACATTTAAGTGTTTAAAATGTTGATCAATTGTCCTGGAGAAAATAAGGACATCATCAATATAAACAATTGAAAATGCTGAATAAGCATTAAATATTTCATTCATTATTTTTTGAAATTCTGATGGGGCATTTTTAAGCCCAAAGGGCATTACGTTCCATTCGTAATGGCCAAATGGTACAGTAAAGGCAGTTTTATACCTGTCTGTTTCGGCTATCTGGATTTGCCAATATCCTGACTTCATATCAAATTTTGAAAAGATTTGGGCCTCAAAGAGCCTGTTTAACAGATCTCTTTTATTAGGCAATGGGTATCTAATCCATCTCAAGGCCTTATTTAAAGGCTTGTAATTAATAACCAATCTTGGTACTCCTCTTTCTAGTTCAGCAGCATTTTCAACATAAAACGCTGGACAACTCCATGGGCTTTGACTTTTTCTAATTAGCCCTTTTGACTCGAGGTCAGCAATTTCTTTTTTACAGATCTCCAAATGTCTTGGTCCCATAGCAATGGGCCGGGCTTTAGTAGGAATCATTTTTTCATTAAAATCAGGTTCATATGGTAAATTAACCACATGACTTTTTCTAGCCCAAAAGGCATTGGGTATTTCTGCACAGATGCTATTAGTCATCTCATTCTGAAGCTGTTTTATTTTTTCTTGTATCAAAGGTTCATTAACCTTTTCTTGAACTGTTTTATAATTTATTTCTCTTTTAAGAGAATAAATAAATTTTTCTTTTGTTTTGATGTTACCTTTAAGCACATCAATTTCTCTTTCTATTGGCAAGGAGATAAATTCAAAAATAATTTCTCTCCCATCTATCTCAGTAGTTATCCCTTTCTCAGTTATTGACTTGATAGGGTATAACATATGAAGAAATGGATTCCCTAATATAACTGGATGAGATAATCCTTTTACCATTATAAATGGTATTTCAAAACATATTCCCTGATTACAAACTACCGTATCAGATAATTTGTACTTTATGTTCATTTTAGAACTATCTGCTGTATGGAGTTCTTCTACTGTTTTAGAGAAGTACTTTGAAGGTACAAGTCCTTCATCAATACAACATAAATCTGCTCCTGAATCTATTAGGGCAATAGTACTAAATAAGTACTCTTTCTGAACAATTATCGTGACTTTAGTATGCCATTTGTGAGTTATAACTGAAGACTATTTATTTCTACGGGTTCCTTTTCTTCTTCCTTTTCTGCCAATTCCATAATTAATGGAGATTCTTGTTTTACTTCTAGTAAAACTAATCTTTCTTTTAAAGATTGTATTTCAGATTTTACTGAATTTATTTCTTGCCTTAACTCTTTTAGAGTCGGTTCTCTTGGCATTTTAGCTCTTTTTATTCTTTCCATAATTTCTTTAAGGTCATATGGATTTTCTCTTCCTTCCATTTTCTTTTCTAAAGGACTTTTATCCTTGCACATATTTAAATATTCCTCTAATTTTTCTCTTTTTTCTTCCTGATTTTCTATCTTGTCAATAAGATCTAACATCAGGTTTTGTTCTTTTGTTAAGACACATAAACCATTTAAGGTGCAGAGTGATTTATAATAATCACATTTTCCATTACAATCTGATTTTTTATCAGATTCTGTTGAGGATTCTTCAGAAGTATAATCTAATGCGTTGACTTCTAAATCTTCTGGTTCTGACTCATTTAAGAGTATTTTAATTAATGAATCTTTAAGATTTTCATCAATTGCTAAAGCTTGTATCTGCTGTTTGACTCTACACTTATTAGCGTAATGTCCAGTTTTGCCACATTTGTAGCAGACTATATTAGTCTCCTTTTTCTTCTGTTTAGAAGTTGTAACAGATTTCCTCTTTACTGGTCTTTTAAGTCTTTTTTCTTTCTGAGGGTAAAAGGTTCTGTGTTTTTTAAACTGTCTTTTACTTCCTCTCCCCAGTTTTTTAACTTTGCCTTTATTAGGAAAAGTTACTAGCGGTAAACCGTATTGTTCACAGAAATCACCGAGTAATCTTTTACCCGTGATCCTTTCTTTGTGTAACTGGCGCTGAAGTCTTAATTCATTGCACAATGTTACTCCTGCAGTAACTACTTCAGAGGCTAATTCGCCAAAGGTGTAGTGACTGTATGGTAGGGCACCGTTGTTTTTATCCCTTATTTGTTTTTTGACAGCCAATGAGATGTTGAAAACACATCAAAGACCATTGAATAAATATAAGAAATCTCTTCCTCTTTCCTTCCCAAAATCTGCCGGCCAAACTTCCCAAGTTCTTTCCTCTTTTCTTTCTTTCTTCCATAGCCATTTTCTCTCAAAATTAAAGAGAAAATCCAAAGCTAAAACCCTAAATCCTACCAATTTTTAGAAGCCAAGCAAAGGGAGCATGAAGAACTAGTGAATTAAGCTTGCAGAATCTATTTCCTTTGAAGATTCTGTTCTGGTAGAGGCTTAAAGAGAAGGGGAAAATTCTTATTTTTCCAACTAAGGTTAGTGCTATATCTTCCCTCTTTTACCATATTAAGATAGAGACTTTTTGAATTTGATAAATTAGAAGCATTAGGGATTTATAAGTGAGCTGAAAATCTGAAACTGTTAGTGAGGCAGCAGGATTAGTCAATTTTAAAAATTCATAACTTGAGTGCTCTACAAACTTTGTAGTTTCGTGCTATACCTCATTCTCATGTTAAGATTGTGTTTGAGGGCAAAACATTTTACTGTTCAAATCTAGAAAACTGATCTGATGGTTTATAGAACAGGACAGTTAATTTTATAAATTCATATCTTGTGCTACAAAATTTTAAGTATTGTGATTCTTGAGCCATTGGAAAGCTTGATGAATGCCCTAAAACTTTATAGTTATGGCCAAGAACTAATTTTGCTGTTTGTATAGGAAATTGTTACATGTCCTGTCACTGCTCTAAGTGTGAATGAAACTGGAACAGGTTGCACATTTTTATTTATATCTTGAAGTGTAGATATGATTTTATGTGATTCAAATTGTAAAGTGAAATTGACATATAAAAGTTGAATTCTAGAAAATATGGTAATGAAACTCTGTTTCTATAATTTTTGGTAGAATTTTGAATTCACTGTATCTAGCTGCCAGAATTGACTGAAAAATCTCATTTATGGAACTTTAATGAATTTGCTTATGTATGAGTGATAATTAAGGGGAAATTAACAAGTGTTGCTCTAGTTGAGCTAAATACATGCAGTATTGAAAGCGTGTATACCCATTATAAGTCTAGGAATAGGTGACATGAGGAATTGACTAGTCAATAATTGAGATTGTGCACAATGACTTGGCTACATGCCTTGAGCACTATACATGGCTACATGCCATGAGGATTTTACTTGGCTATATGCCATGAAGATCATACAACCACATGCCGTGAGGATTATGCTTGGCTTTATGTTAAGAGGATGGTGCTTAGCTAAGAGCCATGAGAATACTTGTCACATATATTGTCTAGACATTGTACGTGGGCTAAGGAAAATAAATGAAAAAGGTTATGTAACCATGATATTATAAATGTTTTACCTTGAATGTGGATAATTATTATATTGAATAGGTAAGGTTTATGTGACCATATACTATGGCATATCATGCTGAATTGTGGAAATTGTGCATCTTACCATTCCATTAGACTTGTTGGAAATATAGTTACACAATTATTATCAATCTTTATATATATATATATATATATATTGCATGACATAACATCATCAAATTATAGCACCACTAAGCATTTTGCTTAGAGGAGAGCTGTTTGAACTTTTTATAGGTAATAAAAGTAAAGATCAAGAATCGGCACGGGGGTAAAGGCAAAGAGGGACATTTTGCTCAAGATAAGAGAAGACTTGATATTATTTTATACACATTAGAAGATTACATTGTACTAGATTTTTTATTATGGAATGTAATTCTTTAATGTGTAACTATTTAGATTGTACAAACCACATGGATGTGAAAAAAACAAGTCTTGTGTTTTGTAAATATTTTCATATATTATATAATGTAAATTTTTCCAAGTATAATAGATACTTTTAATTGATGAGATGTTATATACATTATGGGTATTTGTGAGATAAGTTGTGAGTGAAACCACATAGGTTTCACATGTGTAGTGGAGTAATATGTAGTGGAGTAATATGATAAATATTGACAGGGATATTAATAGGTCACTTATAATTACTAAATTTTAAAGGAAACTCTGTCCGATTCTGTTAGAAATTTTAAATTAAATTTCACTATTTGAGAAATTCCAAATAAATAGAGAATTTATGAGTTGGTTTTTCTTAGGACTTAAATAAATTTGAAAATGTTTAAATCTTCTGCTATTTTCTCTAAAACAAAACATAACTAGAATTAAGGAAATCAAATATTATCAGAGGGAGAGTGATAACTCTTGAGATATACTCTTGGGTATGTCTCGGGGGCATGTACATGCTACTCTAGCTGCAGATAGGGTTTGGGTGTTACAACTAACTTCTAAGTGTATTAAAATGTTAAAGACTAAAATGCTTGATTTTGAAAATACATGGATTAAGTTACAGGTTTAATCAAACCTCATGGACTAAATTGTTGTTTACCATAAAAAAGAAACATGAATTTAGACGCAATTTGTTAATAAAATAAAACCTATATGACTAAATTATTTTCAAATTAAAAATAGAGTTAAGGGTATTTTAATCATTTTTGCTAAATTTAATATGGAATTAATAGTGTTTCTAACAGCAGAGATTAACATATGGGTTTATTAAAATGTCATGGACTAAATTATTTGGTTTTAAAACTACAAGTATTAAGTTGTAAATTTAGTCAAATCCCATAGATTAAATTATTAATAAAATAAAACCTTAGAAACAAAATTATTTTCATATTGAAAATATAATTAAGAGCATTTTGATCATTTTTGTTAGAACTAATGGCAAGTTAACTGAAATTCTAATGGTAGCGACTAATTTATAGATTTATTATAATAATAAGGATTGAATTACTTGATTTTAAAACTATATAGACTGAGTAAGTGTTTGGTTCATCTTTTGAATATAACTGATAGTTAATAGACACACAAATAAGTGAATCAAGGCATTTGATAAATAGAGTTGATAGCAAATAGGCAACTGATAGGATACTCATCACTACAGTTTGAATCAACTCTTTTTTTATAGTTGTTTCTCATCAGCTGATAGCTAATTTTATTTTATTTTTTGTTTAGACCAAATTATAAAATTTTGTCTTTAAAATAATTTTTTATACCAATAGATTATTTAAAATTATAATAAATAATAAATAAATATAAAATATTATAAATATAATAATTATGATGTTTATTTTTATATATACTTAAAAAATAATTATATTTTTAATATGTTGCATAATAAATTAACATTATATGTCTATTTTAATAGTAAAATAAATAATATAATATATACCTTTATTAGTCATTTTACATATAATAATAACATTTATACATATTTTTACCAATTGCTTAAGTTTCTAACCAAACAGACCCATAGTTGTACTAAATTATGCTTCACCCTTCCTTTTATCACTCAATTTTTATGAAGATTATGTTATGATCTGGTGCATTTTGTTATGAATAAATGATTCGGTACACGTTGGATTTTCTTTACCTTCTTTAGATAGCCACTTCACCAATAGATTATTTAAAATTATAATAAATAATAAATAAATATAAAATATTATAAATATAATAATTATGATGTTGATTTTTATATATACTTAAAAAATAGTTATATTTTTAATATGTTGCATAATAAATTAACATTATATATTTATTTCAATAGTAAAATAAATACCCTTATTAGTCATTTTACATATAACAAGTTACATTTATATATATTTTTACCAAACGCTTAAGTTGTATCAGCTACAATCAGCAATTAGCTATCAGCAATCACTATCATTTATCAATTATCAGTTGTATCTAACAGCTAAACTAAATAAACCCTAAGTTGTACCAAATTATACTTCACCCTTCCTTTTATGACTCAATTTTTATGAAGTTTATGTTATGATTTGGTGTGTTTTATTATGAATAAATGATCTAGTACATGTTGGATCTTCTTTACCTTCTTTAGCTAGCCATTGAGAAAGACATTATTAGGATGGGTGAGAATTGTGGGGAAGTTATAACTGTTTCTATAGACATTAGACACATGTAATCACATTCTTAGCTTATTATAATTACGTGGATTGATGCTTTGTAATGCATGCTTGATTTTTTGTTGTTAATGAGAATTTCCTCTCTAAGTTTCTTCTTTATTCTATCCTTCATTTCCTTCTTAATCTCTCTTTCGCTGTGATTCTTTTCTTTTTTATAACAATTGGTATCAGAGCATTGATCCTCGAAAATAGCCAAGGGTATGCATTCGCAAGAATGGTATAAAGAGATAACTACATTAGTTCTTGAAACTAAGCATCATTAAGAAGCTAGATTATAAGATATGGTTACTATGCTTAAAGCTATGATAGCAAGCATGTGTAAGCAAAATGTCGAGAAAGTGGGAAATAAAGATAAGGGAAGTGTTAGAACTTTGCAAGAAGGTGTACCAGTAAACCAATGGGGAAGTAACACTGAGATGGAATTTCATCATTTTCAATGGGGATGGATTAGAGGATGGTTAATGTGAGTGGACCAAAGAATCATGTGAATGTAGCTACAATGCATTTGGAGGTAGGGCTACACAGTGGCATTAAGGATTTGTGAAGGTTGAAGGAAATGAAGCTTATGTGAATTATAAAGAGTATGTTGTAGCATTGAAGCAAGATTTAGGAGTCAAGAATTTAATGATCACATTGTTGAATCAAAGAGCCTGAGGCAATCTAACACATCTTAGATGCTTTTTAATGAATTGTACCCTAAGGCAAGCATAACTGAATTTTTTTTTTCTTGTAGGGCTTAATGATGAATTATAGATGCCTAAGAGAATGTTTCAACCAAAATCTCTGGCTGAAGCATATTCTCTTGCAAGACTACAAGAGTTAACTGTTGTCGCCATTCAAAAAAAAAAAAAAACCCAGACCCTTATCTAAACCACTTTTCAACAATTTTGATAACCATCCACAAATCCTATCTCAAAATAAACCTAATTTTGTTTCAAAGGATTAAGGCCTTTTGCTAATCACAAATTTACAAAAATTACCTTAAACCCAAAACCAAGCTCAACTAAGATTTCTAGGAAACATAACCAACAAAATGATTGATGAGAAAAGGGCATAAAAACTTATGTTACTAGTGCGATGAAAAGTATATGCTAGGTCACCAATGTAAGAAGATGCAATTATATGTGTTACAATTAAAATAAGTTATTTATGAGGATGAGTTGGAAGTGGTGGTAGTAGAAGATGTGATGAGGAAACGCTAACACTGGAGCCACTTCCATTGTTCAAGGGTCCAATTACAAGAGCAAAGGCAAGGGAGTTGCAAAGCTTGGTTAGTAGACTTTGGAGGTGCCAAGAGGATTAGATTGGGCTTGGGCTTGGGCCTTTGGAGGACAAACGGATCAGTTTGACACAATTGGACCTTGGAGAAGCAAGTGCTGCCACATCAGCAATTGGGCTTTGACATGGCGTGTGAGGGAGCATTCGGGCAGCCATTTAATTTGATGATTTGGAGCCTATGTGGACGTGACATCACTTGTCCACTTGTCTTTATGCTATTTGGCTAGTTGGATCCCAAAGGAACTAGATTTACGCCACTTATCAAGGAAGGAGAGAGCATTTTTTTTTGTCCCAATTTCAGCTTTTGCAAATATTGGTCCCCACTCTTATTTTGCCACCACCTAGTGATGAAAAAGCACCAGTGCCTATGCCATTATTTAGAGGACCCATCACCAGAGCCAGAGCTAGAGAGCTGCAAGCATTGGTGTTGGAGCATTGTGAGCACAAAGGGGATCAAAATTGCCATGTTGGACTTTCTTGCATGTTGTTGGAATCTAGGTGGATCGTTCTCACACAAGTTGGCATGGGAGACTTGACAAGTGACGCCACATCAGCATGACTTCGCCACATCAGCATGACTTGGCACAAGACCATTCGGCCAAGTGGATTGGAGGAGCTTCTTATGCTTATTTGGATTTGCCATGTGCTGACACCTTTTATTGGTCCCCACTACATTAAAAAAAGGCTGCTACCACCTAAAGTGTTGCTGCCACCATATGGTCCCCACTACATAAAGGGCTGCCATAAAGCAAGTGGTCCCAAATGGTCCCCCCCCTATGGAGACGCCCCATCTGATTAAGGAGCCTTGTATTTTTGTCTATTTAGCCATGTTGGCACACTTTTAGGGTTTTAGAGATGCTATATATAACCCAAGATATTCATATTGTATTGGTAGCCTTCATTTTTTCTAGTTTAAGTGTCAGCATTAGGGAGGAAACTCCATTGCTGGAGCTTGAGTTTCTTCTATGTTTCTTCCATGTTTCTTGAAAGAACTTGGATTCTAGCAGCATGAACCCCTTGCTAGTCTTATTTTGATGATCAATATGCTTTAGCTTGTTACTATTTGTGTATTGACACTTGGGTTTTCAATCTGAAATTCTGCCTTGGTTGGATGATTAAAGATCTTGGTTCCAATATTTAGATGTTGTGTTTCTTGGCATCCTAGGAGTGCTCATCATTTTGGTATCAGAGCCTTGGCATCTAACAAGGTATTTATCCATTAAAACTACTTTTTCTTTTCTGTTTGGTTAACTATAATAGTCAGCCATTGTAGGACCTTTAGATATCTATTAGTTTCTTCATCTAGTACCTTGTTCTTTGTAGCCAAATCAAAATTGCATTTTAGGGTACTGATTTTTCTTCTTTTTTTTTGTTTGAACTCTTGCTGGCTGAAACTTGGCAGTGTTAATTTTAGTGTAGGATTTTGCTTAATCTTAGATTAAATCTCTTATTCATCTTGTTTTCCTTGAGTTTGTCTGTAGGATTAGAGTTAATCAAGCTGAAACCTACCTTTGACACTAGCGCTTTGCCTCTTGAGTTATATGATATCAAGTCTGAGTATGTTAAATTGGGTAATTAATGCTTGGGATGTGCTTGTGTGCTAGTGGGTAGAGCTTGATTTGGATTGCCAAAGTACTTGAGTGGTATTAGTAGTTGATTCTGCAAATTTTATCCTTTGCATCAGTATAAAAGGAAAAGAAAAAAAAAAGGAGATTGGATTGTAAGCTGAGTTGTGCTGTGCTGAAAAAAATTGACAAGTTGACATAAATGATGAAATTGTGAATTGTGAAGTTAAACATTGAATTTGAGCCTGATAATCTACCAACATCTTTGGGCATTACTAGACACCTCACATGCCATATTTGATGTGAAAATTCCACTGTTTGCATATCGAACCAAATTTTGCGGCAAACTTGATCAAATGTAGTTAACACACCAAACCAACCCTGAAAACTCCGAAATTTTACAGGCTGATTATACTCCATTTCAGTAGCTTTTGTGTCAATTTTCAGGGTTTTGTGACATTGTTTGCCTACCGAACCAAAATTTTGCGGCAGACCTAGTCAAATTTCGTTCACCTAGTAAACCCATCCAGAAACTCCTGAAATTTTACCAGTTGTTAGTCAGTATTGGGATGCCTATGTCTACCAAATTTAAGATCAAAATATATTGTTTGTGTGGTGAACCAAAATTGTTGCATATTTTTGGTTAATTGTGTGAACTGCTGGTATTTGTGCAAAGTTGGCTATGAAATTGGAAGTTTGAGCATGATATCATTCTATTGGGCTGTCTCTCATACAGTTTTCAAAAATCATACCATTTAGTTCACATTTGCTTCTACTTTTGGTGTCTTCCATTTCTTTGGCTCTAGTGTCACACTCTCTGGTTATTGCTATTTCGTTTCTTCCAGTTTCGTTTGTTGATTGTTTTTTATAAAATTAGCAAGTATTTATGCTTGTTTGTGAATTTTAGTTCCCAAAGGAACAAGGGAAGCAAACTGTTGAGTGGCAAAAGGCAAGAGTGTGTGAGTGCCAAAAGAGGATAAGAGCCTGAAATTTGTGCGAAAACACTTGAGCTAAACACTTGAGAGGGTGAGCCATTTCCACTAACTTCGTTTTCTTGCAGCAAAATCATGTCTTAATTCCAAGAGACAAGTGGTAGTAGAGGTAATGAAGAAAAAAGGGAGTTTCCTGATGATCGAATTTTTAAAGAATTCGTAGCACAAAGCTTTGAAATGATGAATTTGCAAATGAATGACTTTAGAGATGAATTGGATGTATTTAGGGGAATGAGAAATGAGATGACCAGGTTTATGGAAGAGATGAGAAGGGACAGAGAAGATAGAAATAGGAGGAATGATGGGGGAGCAAATGTGGGAAATCAGAATAGAAATGATGGTAGATTTCGGGCAGAACATAGGAATGAAGGGTATGAAGAAGCTGAATGGAATGATGATGAGTATGATGAAGCTTATGACTATGGCAACTACCGTTATGGTGGAAGAGGGTATAGACCACCTAGGGGTAGAGGGCCTAGGGGAAGAATGGGTGGCTGAAATTTTAGGTTCGGTGATCATTGGGATAGAGATGGGAATGAGGAGAGAGTTGATGGGAATTTAGCTAGTATAAAAACGCAAATTCCACCTTTTCATGGGAAGGATAATCCAGATGTTTATTTGGAGTGGGAGAGACAGGTGGAGTTGATTTTTGAGTGCCACCATTATTCTGAAGAGAATAAAGTGAAGTTAGCAGCTGTAGAATTCAAAGAGTATGCAATTGTATGGTGGGATCAGTTGTTAAGTAGGAGGAGGAGAAATGGGCAACGAACCGTGGAGACATGGGACGAAATGAAGGGAATCGTGAGAAACAGGTTTGTGCCACCTTACTACCACAGAGAGCTGCTTCAAAGGTTACAAAAACTCACTCAAGGTACTAAAAGTGTCGAAGAATACTACAAGGCCATGGAGATAACGTTGATTAGAGCTGATGTTGAGGAGGATCGGGAAGCTACAATGGTTCGCTTTTTGAATGGGTTAAATCCTAAAATTGCTGATATTGTGGAGCTGCAACCTTGTGTGGACGGGGAGGATATGCTACAAATGGCACTTAAAGTGGAGAAGCAACTTAAAAGGAAAAATGTGGCGAGATATGCACCAGCCAACCATTCGGCTCCTAGGAGTAATTGGAAGTCAAATTGGTCTGCTCCTTTAAGGGTGGAGAAAGAAGTTCCCAAATTCAAGAAAGAAGAATGGAAAGGAAAGGAGAAAGTAGAGGAGAAGAACAAGGGAGTTCCTACTAGGACTAGAGAATTGAAGTGTTTTAAGTGTTTGGGAAATGGACATTATGCCTCACAATGTCCAAATAAAAGAGTGATGGTTGTTAGGGAAAATGGAGAGTTAGAAAGTGAAGAGGAAAGGGAGGAAGAATCTGATAATGTTGATGAGCATGAGGATGATTTGATGTGAACCTTCAAGCAATTGGTAACTTGAAAACCCACATTCAAGAATTAAATGAATAATATGGAAAGCACCAAATCAAGATGTATGAATTTGATTCTTTGAACCAGCACAATCAGATTATTGTGTAATTCAAGGAAAATATCAAAAATTGGATTCTTGACCTAATTCATATGGAGAATGAATAAACCAAGAATATTATGCACATTAAACCTTGCAAGATAGAAATCTTAGCAAGTTAATGAGCTTCACAAGAACAAATGCAACAGCCAATTTACTCACTAAAGGAGCTGAAACAATCTTTCATTAATATTCAAAGTGTGTCCTCCACTCTCTCATTACACTTGTATTTATAGCCTCTTGGCTTCAAAGCTAAAGACAAAAATATCCCTACTTTAGTAACAGCTGTAAGGAGCTTTAAGTCCAAATAAAAATTAATCTATCAAAAGATTAAAAACTCCTTACAAAAAGTAAATTTAATACAGCAGCAAGTAAGGGCATTCAAGTCCAAAAGAGAGGTAGTTATAACAGCAAGGAATATTCCATGAAAAAGGTGCCAGCTGCATGTACATAGGTTGGATCTGGTACATGCATGTCCACAGGTTATTCCATGTAACCTAATGCTCCACATGACACCTGGTCACTTCCAAGCTTAATTTTCACCAAATTTAATCCTTTATAATTTTCTTCATGGCATTCCAGCTTATAATCCTTGCTCCTTATGATTTCACAAATTAAATTCTGAAGTGATTTAGCTCTAGCTCTAGTAATTGGACCTTGGATGAAATCCTTTGGCGTGGATGTAGCTTGATTCTCATCATTACCCTCCGCTTCAAAAGGATTCGTCCTCGAATCTGTTCCTGCATTAACACAAGGAGATAAATCAGAAATATTGAAGGTGGCACTGACATTATACTCACCGGGCAGGTTTATTTTGCAGGCGTTGTCATTAATTTTGGTCAGCACTTGGGAAGGTCCATCACATCTTGGTTGTAATTTTGATTTCCTTCGAGAGGGAAACCTTTCTTTGCGCAAGTGAACCCATACCCAATCTCCAGGTTGAAATGTGACTTTCTTCCTTCCTTTGTTGGCTTGACTTGCATATTTTTCATTTTTCTTTTCAATTTGAAGCTTGGCTTGTTCATGGATTTTCTTCACCAATTCTGCTTTTCTTTTTCCATCTAAACTAGTAAGCTCGTTCACAGGCAAAGGTAAAAGATCCAAAGGAGTTGAAGGATTGAAACCATACACAATTTCAAATGGAGAATAGCCAGTAGAAGAATGCACATTTCTATTGTACGCAAATTCAACAAGTGGAATGCAATCTTCCCATGACTTCAAATTTTGCTTAACCATAGCACGCAAAAGAGTAGTTAGTGTCCTATTTACTACTTCAGTTTGACCATCAGTTTGTGGGTGACAAGTGGTGGAAAATAACAACTTGGTGCCCAATTTTCCCCACAAAACCTTCCAAAAGTGACTAAGGAATTTAACATCCCTATCACTAACTAAACTCTTAGGTATGCCATGCAACCTAACAATATCTCTAAAGAATAAATTTGCAACATTTGTAGCATCATCAGTTTTATGGCATGGAATAAAATGTGCCATTTTTGAAAACTTGTCAACAACAACAAAAATTGAATCATGGTCTTGTTTAGACCTAGGTAATCCCAACACAAAATCCATAGACAAATGAACCCAAGGATCACTAGGGGTAGGCAAAGGTGTATACAAACCTTGTGGCAAAACTCTAGATTTAGCCTTAGCACACACAACGCACCTAACACATACTCTTTCAACATCTCTTCTCATATTCGGCCAACAAAAATGTTCCTTCAACACATCTAAAGTTTTGGCAACGCCAAAATGACCCATTAATCCACCAGCATGAGACTCATTCACAAGTAATTCATGCATGGAACTCTTAGGCACACACAATCTATTTTCTCTAAACAAATATCCATCATGCCTATAAAACTTCTCAAAAGCATTCTTTTCACAAGCTGCATACACTCTAGCAAAGTCATCATCTTCAGCATATAATTCGAGATAAGGCATCAACCACCACATTTTCTTTCCCATGTTTGTATCGAATCACATATGGGAAGGTCTCAAGGAACTGAACCTATTTTGTATGATGCCTACTCAACTTATTTTGCCCCTTGATATGCTTCAATGACTCATGATCTGTGTGGATGACAAATTGCTTTGGCCAAAGGTAATGTTGCCATGTTTCCAAGGCACGTACCAATGCATACAACTCCATGTCATATGTAGAATAGTTTAAAGCTGCTCCATTAAGCTTCTCACTAAAGTATGCTATTGGTCTCTTTTCCTGCATTAAAACGGCTCCAATACCTATACCTGATGCGTCACACTCAATTTCAAAAGTCTTAGAAAAATCAGGTAAAGCCAACACAGGAGCGGAACATAACGTGTCTTTAATTTTGTGAAAAGCATCATCTTGTTTCTGTTCCCAAACAAAATTAACATTCTTTTTGACAAGATCATTCAATGGTGTTGCAATGGTATTGAAATTCTTAATAAATCTTCTATAGAAACTAGCTAGTCCATGGAAACTACGCACTTCAGATGCAGACTTTGGAGTGGGCCAGTCTCTAATAGCTCTAATTTTTTCATCATCGACTTCAACACCATTAGCACTAATGACAAATCCTAAAAAGACAACCTTTTCCATGCAAAATGAACATTTGTTCAAGTTAGCATATAATTTTTCCTTTCTTAACACATCGAATACATCTCTTAAATGATGCATATGTTGATTCATGCCTCTACTGTAAACCAATATATCATCAAAATAAACAACAACAAATCTTCCAATAAAAGCACGCAACACATGATTCATCAATCTCATAAAAGTGCTAGGAGCATTAGTTAGCCCAAAAGGCATCACTAGCCACTCATATAGTCCATGCTTTGTTTTAAATGCAGTCTTCCATTCATCACCTACTTTCATACGAATTTGATGATATCCGCTTTTCAAGTCAATTTTGGTAAACACACAAGCACCACAAAGTTCATCCAACATATCATCCAATCTAGGTATAGAGTAGCGATACTTTACAGTGATTTTGTTGACCGCCCTACAATCCACACACATGCGCCATGTGCCATCTTTCTTTGGTACCAAAAGGACGGGTACAGCACAAGGGCTCATACTTTCTCTCACATAACCCTTAGCTAGCAATTCCTCAACTTGCCTTTATAATTCTTTGGTTTCTTCAGGGTTACTTCTATAGGCTGGACGGTTGGGAATAACTGCTCCAGGTACAAAATCAATATGGTGCTCAATCCCTCGAATAGGTGGTAGTCCAGCTGGCATCTCCTCAGGTAGTACATCCTCATATTCCTGCAAAAGGGAGACAACAACACTAGGCAAATTGGGGTCAAGGTCAGATGTGGATAAACAAGAGTCCTTAAACACAATTAATAACATTTGCTTGTTGGCAAACATGGCATTCCTCACATCTCTTCCTTTAGCATACAAGCTTAATTTTCTCTCCCCTCTTTCCGCACTGCTCTCCTTTTGCGTCGAAGATTCACCTTTTTCAAGCACTCTTGGAATGTTTTCTTTACTCTCTTTTCTTTCCTCACAACCACCCTTGTCTTGCTCACTCGCAACATTTTCAGTCAATTTCTTTTCACTCCTTTTCTTCTCTGCTCTATTTTTGGCCACTCTTGATTTTACCTCACCCATTGCTTGCTTAAGCCTTGTTTGGTCTTCATAAATCTGTTTTGGTGTCATAGGTGCCAAAATGATTTTCCTTCCATTCATTTCAAAAGAATACTTATTTTTATACCCATCGTGGATCACCTTTCTATCAAATTGCCATGGTCGGCCAAGTAATAAATGGCCAGCTTGCGTTGGAACCACGTCACACATAAACCTCATCTTGATACTTTCCTATTGCAAAGGAAATCAGCACTCGTTTTGTTACTTTCACCTCACCGCATTCATTCAACCACTGCAATTTATAGGGTCTAGGGTGTTTTAAAGTCCTCAACCCTAATCTCTGCACCAAAATAGTACTCACAACATTGGCACCAAAATACTACAAGCTTTGTCTTGGATAAGACACCTTGTATGGAAAATTGTTTCTCTTTGTAATTCATCACCAACGTCCTCCTTTACTTGAGTATTTAATGCTCTCATAATCACTAGAGTTCAGCAGCATATTCTACCTCTGCATCCTCCTCCACTGAAGATGTGGAATCACTCACAATTTCCTCCTCCGTTTCTATCTCACCATTTTCTCTCATGACCATGACTCTCTTGTTAGGGCATTAAGAAGCTATGTGTCCACTGCCCAAACTCCTAAAACACTTCACATCTCTATTTCGGGTAGTAGTTGCAACCTCCTTTCCTTTACTTTCTACAAATTTCTTCTCCACCTTCTTTTCCTTTTCCTCATTTTTCTTATAGTTGCTAACAGCCTTTTCCCCATCCTCCTTCTTCCAGTTAGACTTCCAAGATGAAGAAGTACCTGCATTTCCTCCAAATTTTGACTTGCTTTTAAGTTGCCTTTCTACCTTCATAGCCATGTGGACCATATCCTCCAACTCAACATAGTGATGTAACTCGACAATATGAGCAATCTCCTTGTTTAGCCCATTCAAGAATCTGGCCATCGTGGCTTCTCTATCCTCCTCTACGTTTGCTCTAATCATAGTAATTTCCATTTCTTTATGATAATCTTCAAGACTTTTAGAACCTTGAGTCAATCTTTGTAACCTCTGATGTAGCTCTCTATAGTAATGACCAGGAACAAATCTCCTTCTCATTATAGATTTCATCTCACCCCAGGTTGCAATTGATTGCTCATAATTTCTCCTTCTACTAATCAACACTTGATCCCACCATACCAAAGCATAATCAGTAAATTCTACTGCTGCTAACTTTACTTCCTTCTCCTCTGAATAGTGATGACAATCAAACACAGCTTCTACCTTCCTTTCTCATTCTAGATACACATCCGGATCATTTTTCCCTTGGAAAGAAGGAATGCTCATTTTAATACTTTTGATATTGTCATCTACCCTATTCCTCTCTCTTTCCTCTCTTCTTATCCTCCTATCTCCATTCCTCTTATCTTAAGCTCTTCTCTCATATCTACCGCTCCTAGGTCTTTCAACCTCAAAATTGTAGTTATCAACCTCATCTTCATCAGATTCAACTACTGGAGGTACAAGATCCCTCCTATTTGGCCTTCTCTCATTTTGCCTATCTCTTTGCTCCAATCTTTCCAACCTATCTATGATTCCATTGCACACAACATTCATTCTTTCAAATTGTTGTCTGACAGCCTGCATGTAGAATGGATTTTCACCTTCCCCCTCACTACCATCACCCCTTCTAGACATGTTTTCAGACCTGCAAGAAAATGGTTAGTGTAAAGAAAACACCTCACTCACTCCCTTACGTGTTTACACTCAACAGGGGACACTCCACTCGTGTTTAACTCAACAAGGCTTTTCCCCACTTATGAACTCACCACTCTGTGCCTTTTACCTCTCTTGGCTATGTCCACAAGTTCTTATCAAACTCAAGTAACTCAAACCAAGACTGTACTCACAAAAATTTAACACACAATAAAATTCTTGAACGTGACGGATCAAAACGAGTAAAAAATAGCAATAATGTGACTCAAGAAATCAAGAAAAGAAAAGCTCAAGTATGGAAATGTAATGCAATAAGGAATCAAGAAAGAAGACACCAAAATAAAAGAGTAGTAAGCTGGAAAAGAGACAACCTAAAGAAGAGATATCAAGCTTAAATATCCATGTTTGCCACCAACTTATCACAATTACCAGTAGTTCACACAATACACCAAGAATTGCATAAATTTAGGATCAGCAAGCAAACGAGTGTATTTTGATCTGAAATTGAGTAGGCAAATGCAACCCAATGCAGACTAATTGCTGCGAGAATTTCAGGCTTTTCTTGATAGACTTACTATGTAAATCAAATGTAATCTTGTCTGTCGCAAAATTTTGGTTCCCAACACAAACGATTAAATTTTGAGATGAAATTTAATTTGAGAATAGCTCAAATGTGGCACAAACAACCTGTAAATTTGCAGGAATTTATGGGCTCATTTACTATGTGAACTTAATTTGATCAGGTCTGCCGCAAAATTTTGGTTCCCCACACAAACGGATGAATTTTAAGCTGAAATTTAATTTGGGAACTACTGATATTGGGTATAAACACTCGGTAAATTTTTAGAAATTTCTGGGTATATTTGCTATGTGAACATATTTTGATTGATTCTGCCGCAAAATTTTGGTTCCCCACACAAATGGTTGAATTTTAAGCTGAAATTTAATGTGGGAACTACTGAAGTGGGGACTACAATGTTCATGGCTTTGTAATGAATCCTATAAATAAGGATTATATTTTCAGATCCTGGCAACATGTTATATCCTGAAGTTATAATAGACTCCACATCATCAGATTCTTCCTTTTTAGGAGGAATGGCTTCTTCTAAAATCCAATTTTCAGGTAGTTTAACCTGTTCCCAAGCAATTGATTTTGGCACTACCAGGTTTCCCTTTTCTAAGTCAGTGACAAAGAAGTGTCCGGCGTCTCAGTTGGTATCAGAGCCTAGTTAGTTAATAGTTTGGCCAGAAAGTTCTAGTGAAACCCCAAGTCACGTATCCGTCAGCCGTTTAGCCGCAGACAGGCGTTTTAGGCATTTGGACTAAGTCGTTGACAGTGATCTAGAACCTATGGACAAGTTATTTTCTCGCTTACCTGGTAGCTCTAGAAGCGCTAGATTCGAGTCCGAGGAAAGTAAAAAAATAAAAATAAGGAAATATTATTAATGTCAAATATAGAAAATAAATTAAGTAATTGGAATTTACCTCCTATTTCGTCAGGTCTAATATATAAGTCCACTAATAGTTTTAAGTTTAGGTCAGATTATATAGTAAAAACAGTTGAACAGGCAACTCCTATCCATGAAGGATTAAGCTCTAGGAGTTTATTTTCCAAAAATCTTCTTAAAGAACATCAGAAAATCTATCAATTCCTCCATATAGGAATGATACAAGTTGCTCTAAAACCAGCAACTAGGTTAGGTTTAAATACCTCAGCCTTGGTATGTGTCAGAGATAAAAGACACAAAGACTTCAACGATTCCTTATTAGGAATCATAGAATCATCTTTATGTGATGGCCCGATATATTTTTCGTGCTACCCTAATTTCACCATTTCGATTAGGGATCCTAATATTATGCAGGCATTATCCTTAGACATAAAAACCTCAGGATATAATATGTTGCCAGGATCTGAAAACATTATCCTTATTTATAGGATTCATTACAAAGCCATGAACACGGTAGTTCCCAATCTTAGGGAAGACACCACTAAGTTGATTACACCAAAAGGAACAACTACTTTCTTTGTCACCGATTTGCAGAAAGGGAATTTGGTAGTTCCTAGGTCAATTGAATGGGAACAGGTTAAATTACCTGACAATTGGATTTTAGAAAAAGCGATTCCTCCTAAAAAGGAAGAATCAGAAGATGTGGAATCCATTATTGAAACAAACAATGGAACTATAGCAATATCATTTGCTAGAACTAGGTCGAGAAACTCATTTTCAGGAAGAACTGTAGTTTCAGAACCTATTATTCCTAGGTTTGTAGTTCAGTTTCTACCCTGCTTAGTTGTTGTCCTATGGTGTATAAGCTAAGGTTGGCATAATTACCTTGCTTATCTGACCTAGAGAAGGGTGAACACTCATATTCTTGATTGTCTGATACCTTATAAGATATTTCTGTCAAAGGTGGATGTACACCTCTTAGAGTTTTTCCTTTAGGAGTGACATAATTCCTATAGGCTGACTCTAGAGTGACTAAGAATTGTTGATCTTCAAAGTCTGGATAAGCCTGTTTTTTGCAGGTTAAGATAAATCTTACAAATTCTGGGAAACTCTTAATTCCTTCTTTGCTTTTATACTTTGCATATTCTTTTAGATATGCTTGTTGTTTTTCTAATGAGAAAGTCATTTGAAATTATCCCACCATTTAATTAGGACTCTTCTGGTTAACCAGGGCACATGGTCGGTAGAGAACTCACCGAACCTTTTCATTTTCTTTTTTGAGATAATATAATCCCATCTGACTATCCATGGAATTTTGTAAAGAATAGTAAAAAGTAATCTTGAATCCTTTAAGGATTTATTTGAATCGGTAAACTGCTCATAAACAGTCCGAACCTTATTAGGTAAAGAAATGGGATATAATCCCCAGTTAAAGAACCATTCATAGAACCATGAGGAAAATTCCCATGATTCTTTGTCTAACTGGAATTGAATGAACCAGCTAAACTTTTTCTGCCTATTCTCGTAGATTAAGGCACCTGACCAGGCAATCATATAATCAAAATAATTAAAGTACCTGGGTTTTCCGAAATTCAACTCCTTTTGTTTAAAGAGTGAATCTCCCCAATCATCATAGGATATAACCCTTTTGATGATAAACTTGCTAAAAGCCTACTCATTAGCGGATCTTTCTGTAGGAGAGAAGACCACTGAACCGGTCTCAGCTAGGATAGCTTGATAATAAGTGTAGTCCTTTGGTAAATAAGGATTCACTGTGTGGTGTTCAGTGTAAAAATTGGCAACCTCATAAGGTTCAAATCTTTATGTTTCCTGTCTATGGGCATAAGGAAACAGTAACTGATTGGAATGTAGGGGTAATTAACCTCTTTTGCATTATTTGCCTCGACACTGATAGCATAAGCGTCGTCTCTGAGTTTGTTCATCATTTTAGACGGAGGTGGAGATACCTCGTGTGTCCGTTTTGACGGAGTTACTGAGGCCTTTGAACTCATGTCCTGTAGGGAATTCACGTGTCAAGAAATCAGGCAATGAGTTAGTTTCTCCTTTAATAAACTCAATTTCAAAATCGAATACAGACAAAATAGCCTTCCATCTTGCAAATATCTGTTTAGATGCGATGTTTTTAACATCTTTCATTAATATTTCTTTTGCACTTTTACAATCAACTCTTATAAGAAATTTCTGATTCAATAAATCAGATTCGAACTTTTGTACACAGAGAACTATAGATAATATCTCTTTTTTAACCGTAGAGTAATTAACTCTAGGTCCTGTCCAAATTCCACTGGTAAATCTGACTAGGGTTTCTTTGGCATCTAGTTTTTGTTTTAAGATTCCTCCATACCCAATATCAGATGCGTCAATTTCCACTACTTTTAAGGCAGATGGATGAGGAATTGCCAGACAGGGAAGGGTTTTAACCTTCTGTTTTATTCGTTTAACAGATAAAGTATGTTCTTTGGTCCATGGACTTGGGTTTTTTCTGAGCCTTTGGAATAAAGGTTTTGCATCATGGCCCAGGTTTTTATAGAATCTGAGACATAGTTAAGGCTTCCTAAAAACCTTTGAAGTTGGGTTTTTTCTTTTATTTCATCAGGAAATTTACTTGCAAATTCTATGGCTCGATCAATAGGAATAATTGATCCTTGTTCAATGTTGTGACCTAAGAATCTGACTTTAGTCTGAAAGAGTTTAATCTTTCTGGCCGAGACTACCAGGCCATTTCTTTTGACAATTTTCATGAACACATTTAAGTGTTTAAAATGTTGATCAATTGTCCTGGAGAAAATAAGGACATCATCAATGTAAACAATTGAGAATGCTAAATAAGCATTAAATATTTCATTCATTATTTTTTGAAATTCTGATGGGGAATTTTTAAGCCCAAAAGGCATTACGTTCCATTCGTAATGGCCAAATGGTACAGTAAAGGCAGTTTTATACCTGTCTGTTTCAGCTATCTGGATTCGCCAATACCCTGACTTCATATCAAATTTTGAAAAGATTTGGGCCTCAAAGAGCCTGTTTAACAGATCTCTTTTATTAGGCAATGGGTATCTAATCCATCTCAAGGCCTTATTTAAAGGCTTGTAATTGATAACTAATCTTGGAACTCCTCTTTCTAGTTCAGCAGCATTTTCAACACAAAACGCTGGACAACTCCATGGGCTTTGACTTTTTCTAATTAGCCCTTTTGACTCGAGGTCAACAATTTCTTTTTTACATATTTCCAAATGTCTTGGTCCCATAGCAATGGGCCGGGCTTTAGTAGGAATCATTTTTTCAGAAAAATCAGGTTCATATAGTAAATTAACCACATGGCTTTTTCTAGCCCAAAAGGCATTGGGTATTTCTGCACAGATGCTATTAGTCATCTCATTTTGAAGCTGTTTTATTTTTTCTTGTATCAAAGGTTCATTAACCTTTTCTTGAATTGTTTTATAATCTATTTCTCTTTTAAGAGAATACATAAATTTTTCTTTATTTTTGATGTTACCTTTAAGCACATCAATCTCTCTTTCTATTGGCAAGGAGATAAATTCAAAAATAATTTCTCTCCCCTCTATCTTAGTAGTTATTCCTTTCTCAGTAATTGACTTGATAGGGTATAACATATGAAGAAATGGGTTTCCTAAGATAACTGGATGAGATAATCCTTTTACCATTATAAATGGTATTTCAAAACATATTCCCTGATTACAAACTACCGTATCAGATAATTTGTATTTAATGTCCATTTTAGAACTGTCTGCTGTATGTAGTTCTTCTACTGTTTTAGAGAAGTACTTTGAAGGTACAAGTCCTTCATCTATACAACATAAATCTGCTCCTGAATCTATTAGGGCAATAGTACTAAATAAGTACTCTTTCTGAACAATTATCGTGACTTTAGTATGCCATTTGTGAGTTATAACTCTATATATTCTATTGACATACTGAAGACTATTTATTTTTACAGGTTCTTTTTCTTCTTCCTGTTCTGCCAATTCCATAATTAATGGAGATTCTTGTTTTACTTCTAGTAAAACTAATCTTTCTTTTAAAGATTGTATTTCAGATTTTACTGAATTCATTTCTTGCCTTAACTCTTTCAGAGTTGGTTCTCTTGGCATTTTAGCTCTTTTTATTCTTTCCATAATTTCTTTAAGGTCATACGGATTTTCTCTTTCTTCCATTTTCTTTTCTAAAGGACTTTTACCCTTGCACATATTTAAATATTCTTCTAATTTTTCTCTTTTTTCTTCCTGATTTTCTATTTTATCTATAAGATCTAACATTAGGTTTTGTTCTCTTGTTAACACATAAACCATTTAAGGTACAGAGTGATTTGTAATAATCACATTTTCCTTTACAATCTAATTTTTTATCAGATTCTGTTGAGGATTCTTCAGAAGTATAGTAGAATGCGTTGACTTCTAAGTCTTCTGGTTCTGACTCATTTAAGAGTATTTTAATTAATGAATCTTTAAGATTTTCATCAATTGCTAAAGCTTGTATCTGCTGTTTGACTCTACACTTATTAGCGTAATGTCCAGTTTTGCCACATTTGTAGCAGACTACATTAGTCTCCCTTTTCTTCTGTTTAGAAGTTGTGACAGATTTTCTTTTGACTGGTCTTTTAGGTCTTTTTTCCTTTTGAGGGTAAAAGGTTCTGTGTTTTTTAAACTGTCTCTTACTTCCTCTCCCCATCAGAATTTCAAAAAATAATGAATGAAATATTTAATGCTTATTCAGCATTCTCAATTGTTTACATTGATGATGTCCTTATTTTCTCCAGGACAATTGATCAACATTTTAAACACTTAAATGTGTTCATGAAAATTGTCAAAAGAAATGGCCTGGTAGTCTCGGCCAGAAAGATTAAACTCTTTCAGACTAAAGTCAGATTCTTAGGTCACAACATTGAACAGGGATCAATTGGCTATTGATCGAGCCATAGAATTTGCAAGTAAATTTCCTGATGAAATAAAAGAAAAAACCCAACTTCAACGGTTTTTAGGAAGCCTTAACTATGTCTCAGACTTCTATAAAAACCTGGCCCATGATGCAAAACCTTTATTCCAAAGACTCAGAAAAAAACCCAAGCCCATGGACCAAAGAACATACTTTATCTGTTAAACGGATAAAACAGAAGGTTAAAACCCTTCCCTGTCTGGCAATTCCTCATCCATCTGCCTCAAACATGGCTTCTAGAGTGTTAATTTGTTCTTCTGTATTAGAGGAATCTTCATATTCAATTTCAGACTCAGTTTCTTTTTGTCCTTGACTTAAAGGAGCAATGTTAAGCTTTTTTAACCTTTCCTCTAGTTCTTCCTGAAAACTTAAAGTTTTGGTTAAAGGGGCTATAGTTTTCTTTTTAGAATCTTTAGCATCCAATCCTAATTCAGCTAACCTTTTAGTTAGTTCATTAACTATCTCTGAATGATCTCCTAGTTTAATAGGTGATTGTTCAGTTTCCATTGGTTTGAATAAAACCCTTTTTTCTGTGGTTTATTTTGAGGTTTCTCCCTTTTCAGGTTTGTTGTCCTATGGTGTATAAGCTAAGGTTGGCATAATTACCTTGCTTATCTGACCTAGAGAAGGGTGAACACTCATATTCTTGATTATCTGATACCTTATAAGATATCTCTGTCAAAGGTGGATGTACACCTCTTAGAGTTTTTCCTTTAGGAGTGATATAATTCCTATAGGCTGACTCTAGAGTGATTAAGAACTGTCGGTCTTCAAAGTCTGGATAAGACTGTTTTTTGCAAGTTAAGATAAACCTTACAAATTCTGGGAAACTTTTAAGTCCTTTTTTGCTTTTGTATTTTGCATATTCTTTGAGATATGCTTGCTGCTTTTCTAATGAGAAAGTCATCTGAATCCATTTTTCAAATGGGCTTTCTTCTTTAGTTAGGGCCATAATCCTTTTAGGTTGTTGGGTCCTTACGCTTTCTTTCTCATAACCCATATCTGAAGGTGTTGGGCTTTCTGGCTTTCTAAGGCTTTCCTTTTCTATTGGGCTTGAAACTGTGCTTTCTAGGCCATAAATGGGTTGAGCTACTTGTTCCTCAGTTCTATGGATTCCAATAGAGCTAAATCTATCTAAAGGCAATTTTATACCTATCTGTTTCAGCTATCTGGATTTGCCAATATCCATACTTCATATCGAATTTTGAAAAGATTTGAGCCTCAAAGAGTCTGTTTTACAGATCTCTTTTATTAGGCAATGGATATCTAATCCATCTCAAGGCCTTATTTAAAGGCTTGTAATTAATAACTAATCTTGGAACTCCTCTTTCTAGTTCAGCAGCATTTTCAACATAAAATGCTGGACAACTCCATGGGCTTTGACTTTTTCTAATTAGCCCTTTTGACTCGAGGTCAGCAATTTCTTTTTTACAGATTTCCAAATGTCTTGGTCCCATAGCAATGGGCCGGGCTTTAGTAGGAATCATTTTTTCAGAAAAATTAAAGAGTGTTAATTTGTTCTTCTGTATTAGAAGAATCTTCAGATTCAATTTCAGACTCAGTTTCTTTTTGTCCTTGACTTAAAGGAGCAATGTTAAGCTTTTTTAACCTTTCCTCTAGTTCTTCCTGAAAACTTAAAGTTTTGGTTAAAGGGGCTATAGATTTCTTTTTAGAATCTTTAGCATCCAATCCTAATTCAGCTAACCTTTTAGTTAGTTCATTAACTATCTCTGAATGATCTCCTAGTTTAATAGGTGATTGTTCAGTTTCCATTGGTTTGAATAAAACCCTTTTTTTCTGTGGTTTGTTTTGAGGTTTCTCCCTTTTCAGGTTTGTACTCCCTTGATTTAAAGGTTTGTAGTTGAGTTTCTACCCTACTTAGTTGTTGTCCTATGGTGTATAAGCTAAGGTTGGCATAATTACCTTGCTTATCTGACCTAGAGAAGGGTGAACACTCATATTCTTGATTATCTCTATGAGTTTGTACCTAGATAGATCTCAGGAACAACTAATGAACTTAAGATGTCCTGATCTTTCTCATTTTAAATGGTATAAAGATACCTTCTTTTCCCTTATATTCATCAGGGAAGATAATCAGTATGATTTCTGGAAAGAAAAATTTCTTTCTGGATTACCCTCGTTATTTTCTGAACGGGTCAAAAAACAAATAAGGGATAAAAACAACGGTGCCCTCCCTTACAGTCACTACACCTTTGGCGAATTAGCCTCTGAAGTAGTTACTGCAGGAGTAACATTGTGCAATGAATTAAGACTTCAGCGCCAATTACATAAAGAAAGAATCACGGGTAAAAGATTACTCGGTGATTTCTGTGAACAATACGGTTTACCGCCAGTAACTTTTCCTAATAAAGGCAAAGTTAAAAAACTGGGGAGAGGAAGTAAGAGACAGTTTAAAAAACACAGAACCTTTTACCCTCAAAAGGAAAAAAGACCAGTCAAAAGAAAATCTGTCACAACTTCTGAACAGAAGAAATAGGAGACTAATGTAGTCTGCTACAAATGTGGCAAAACTGGACATTACGCTAATAAGTGTAGAGTCAAACAGCAGATACAAGCTTTAAAGATTCATTAATTAAAATAGTCTTAAATAAGTCAGAACCAAAAGACTTAGAAGTCAATGCATTAGACTATACTTCTGAAGAATCCTCAACAGAATCTGATAAAAAATCAGATTGTAATGGAAAATGTGATTATTACAAATCACTCTGTACCTTAAATGGTTTATGTGTCTTAACAAGAGAACAAAACCTAATGTTAGATCTTATAGATAAAATAGAAAATCAGGAAGAAAAAAGAGAAAAATTAGAAGAATATTTAAATACGTGCAAGGATAAAAGTCCTTTAGAAAAGAAAATGGAAGAAAGAGAAAATCCGTATGACCTTAAAGAAATTATGGAAAGAATAAAAAGAGCTAAAATGCCAAGAGAACCAACTCTGAAAGAGTTAAGGCAAGAAATAAATTCAGTAAAATCCGAAATACAATCTTTAAAAGAAAGATTAGTTTTACTAGAAGTAAAACAAGAATCTCCATTAATTATGGAATTGGCAGAACAGGAAGAAGAAAAAGAACCTGTAGAAATAAATAGTCTTCAGTATGTCAATAGAATAGATAGAGTTATAACGCACAAATGGCATACTAAAGTCACGATAATTGTTCAGAAAGAGTACTTATTTAGTACTATTGCCCTAATAGATTCAGGAGCAGATTTATGTTGTATAGATGAAGGACTTGTACCTTCAAAGCACTTCTCTAAAACAGTAGAATAACTACATACAGCAGACAGTTCTAAAATGGACATTAAATACAAATTATCTGATACGGTAGTTTGTAATCAGGGAATATGTTTTGAAATACCATTTATAATGGTAAAAGGATTATCTCATCCAGTTATCTTAGAAAACCCATTTCTTCATATGTTATACCCTATCAAGTCAATTACTGAGAAAGGAATAACTACTGAGATAGAGGGGAGAGAAATTATTTTTGAATTTATCTCCTTGCCAATAGAAAGAGAGATTGATGTGCTTAAAGGTAACATCAAAAATAAAGAAAAATTTATTTATTCTCTTAAAAGAGAAATAGATTATAAAACAATTCAAGAAAAGGTTAATAAACCTTTGATACAAGAAAAAATAAAACAGCTTCAAAATGAGATGACTAATAGCATCTGTGCAGAAATACCCAATGCCTTTTGGGCTAGAAAAAGCCATGTGGTTAATTTACCATATGAACCTGATTTTTCTGAAAAAATGATTCCTACTAAAGCCCGGCCCATTGCTACGGGACCAAGACATTTGGAAATCTGTAAAAAAGAAATTGTTGACCTCGAGTCAAAAGGGCTAATTAGAAAAAGTCAAAACCCATGGAGTTGTCCAGCGTTTTATGTTGAAAATGCTGCTGAACGAGAAAGAGGAGTTCCAAGATTAGTTATTAATTACAAGCCTTTAAATAAGGCCTTGAGATGGATTAGATACCCATTGCCTAATAAAAGAGATCTGTTAAACAGACTCTTTGAGGCTCAAATCTTTTCAAAATTCGATATGAAGTCTGGATATTGGCAAATCCAGATAGCTGAAACAGATAGGTATAAAACTGCCTTTACTGTACCATTTGGCCATTACGAATGGAACGTAATGCCCTTTGGGCTTAAAAATGCCCCATCAGAATTTCAAAAAATAATGAATGAAATATTTAATGCTTATTCAGCATTCTCAATTGTTTACATTGATGATGTCCTTATTTTCTCCAGGACAATTGATCAACATTTTAAACACTTAAATGTGTTCATGAAAATTGTCAAAAGAAATGGCCTAGTAGTCTCGGCCAGAAAGATTAAACTCTTTCAGACTAAAGTCAGATTCTTAGGTCACAACATTGAACAGGGATCAATTATTCCTATTGATCAAGCCATAGAATTTGCAAGTAAATTTCCTGATGAAATAAAAGAAAAACCCAACTTCAACGGTTTTTAGGAAGCCTTAACTATGTCTCAGACCTTTATAAAAACCTGGCCCATGATGCAAAACCTTTATTCCAAAGACTCAGAAAAAACCCAAGCCCATGGACCAAAGAACATACTTTATCTGTTAAACGGATAAAACAGAAGGTTAAAACCCTTCCCTGTCTGGCAATTCCTCATCCATCTGCCTTAAAGGTAGTGGAAACTGACGCATCTGACATCGGGTACGGAGGCATCTTAAAACAAAGACTAGATGACAAAGAAACCCTAGTCAGATTCACAAGTGGAATTTGGACAGGACCTAGAGTTAATTACTCCACGGTTAAAAAGGAGATCTTATCCATAGTTCTTTGTGAACAAAAGTTCGAATCTGATTTATTGAATCAGAAATTCCTTATAAGGGTAGATTGTAAAAGTGCAAAAGAAATATTAATGAAAGATGTTAAAAACATCGCATCTAAACAGATATTTGCAAGATGGCAGGCTATTTTGTCTGTATTCGATTTTGAAATTGAGTTTATTAAAGGAGAAACTAACTCATTGCCTGATTTCTTGACACGTGAATTCCTCACAGGACATGAGTTCAAAGGCCTCAAGAATCTGGCCAAACGGACACACGAGGTATCTCCACCTCCGTCTAAAATGATGGACAAACTCAGAGACGACGCTTATGCTATCAGTGTCGAGGCAAATAATGCAAAAGAGGTTAATTACCCCTACATTCCAATCAGTTACTGTTTCCTTATGCCCATAGACAAGAAACATAAAGATTTGAAACCTTATGAGGTTGCCAACTTTTACACTGAACATCACACAGTGAATCCTTATTTACCCAAGGACTACACTTATTACCAAGCTATCCTAGCAGAGACCAACTCAGTGGTCTTCTCTCCAACAGAAAGGTCCGCTAATGAGTTGGCATTCAGCAAATTTATCATCAAAAGGGTTATATCCTACGATGATTGGGGAGATTCACTCTTTAAACAAAAGGAGTTGAATTTCGGAAAACCCAGGTACTTTAATTATTTTGATTATATGATTGCCTGGTCTGGAGCCTTAATCTACGAAAATAGGCAGAAAAAGTTTAGCTGGTTCATTCAATTCCAGTTAGACAAAGAATCATGGGAATTTCCTTCATGGTTCTATGAATGGTTCTTTAACTGGGGATTATATCCCATTTCTTTACCTAATAAGGTTCGGACTGTTTATGAACAGTTTACCGATTCAAATAAATCCTTAAAGGATTCAAGATTACTTTTCACTATCCTTTATAAAATTCCATGGATAGTCAGATGGGATTATATTATCTCAAAAAAGAAAATAAAAAGGTTCGGTGAGTTCTCTACCGACCATGTTCCCTGGTTAACCAGAAGAGTCCTAATTAAATGGTGGGATAAATGTGACTTTTTTGAGCCACCCTCTATTTACTCCTCCGAAGGATTAATCACTATGGCTAAAAAGCCATCCCTGCCAAGTCCATCAGTCTCATCTGGCCTGTCAGATTTATTCAAGGATCTACTCAAATCAGTGCCGAAAGAAGAACTTCGCCGACAACTTTTTAGCGCACTGCAAGAAGACGACAAAGAAGCCAGCTCAAAAGCATCCACTTCAAAAGCAAAAGATGTTGCGGAGTGCTCTAAGTCTCATCAAAAGGACGACAGCGACAGCGATACTGACATGGAAGGACACTATTGGGAAGACAGCCAAGACCCTTATGCGCTGTAAAGGGTACGAAAAGATTCCTACCAGCTATAAAAGTAGCTTCTGCCAACTCCACCTTATCTTGTCTGCCACTTAAAGTGACGCACGCCATGACGATTAAAGATTCCTTCTAACTTGTATAAGAAGGCCTCCCGACTTGCTAATGAAGCAGAATGCATAGAATGTATCTTAGAAACTAAGTTGTAAAATAGTGTAAGCTTTTCTCAATTTGTTTTCTCTGCTTTGCTACTGTTTTGTTCAAAGTGTTCTTGAGTATACTGTTTTCATATATCAATAAAATATATGAGTTTTTCATCTACTTCTTCTCTTTAATGTTCTCTTAACAAAGTAGGTAATGAAATAGACGTCTTAATAGATCAAGCAAAAAATTTAAACAAAGAATTAGAAGCTAAGTCCCGTAACATTGTGGATCTTCTCGGACAACCCTCTGGTAAGTTTGATTATCAAGTGTACTATTCACCTCCACCATCTCCGTCCATTCCATTATCCTCAATCAAGCCTACTGGTTGGAAAAGCTCTGTAAGTATTACTATTTAAATACTGTTTTATATTATTAGAAGCACTGTAAGCATCATAACTGTTTAAGTATGCTCTGCACTTGCCCTTAAAGGGATCCTGTGCATCAGAAACTGTTCATGTTTACTATTTATGTCTGTTTATATTAATCGTCTTTTATTTTATTTACGCACTCTAGATTTAACTAATAGACGAGAAGTAGAATTGCTTAGACAAGCTTTGGTAGAAACGGTAATGATTTGCGTAATTATCATGCTGAAACCCATAATGACTGGTGTGATTGTAGAGAACATATAAGATTGTTAACCCTGTTTAGAGTTATTATTCAGTTTTTAGATATTTTGCTTAATAATAATAATAATTTCTAATTTTGTATTAAATGTTTTAAACCTTTTTCTCCATTACTGATTTAGAGGTTTCTCCCTTTTCTGGTCTGTATTCTCTTGATTTAAAAGTCTGGAGTTGTGTTTCTACCCTGGTCAATTGTTGACCTATGGTGTATAAGCTAAGGTTGGCATAATTACCCTGCTTATCGGATCTGGAGAACGGAGAACATTCAAATTCTACTAACTGCTTAAGCCCTTCATTGGTGGAAGGTAGAGCAACCTGTAGCCACAACGCCACGTACTACTGAAATAGCATGTCAAATACTACTATATGTATAACCCTGAAAGTCCAGTCTATAAGAATAGGTTTGAATATAATCAAGATCATAAAGCGTCTGATCAGATTAAATCCATCTATGTTCCATTCTACAATTGAAGCACCGTCGTATTGGACATAATTATACGTGGTATCTTCAAATTGCAAATTAATGGGTGAAGGCCTAGGATAATAAGGCTTCATCTCAATGGTCGCTCTATGTTTAGGATACATAATCCTATTGACTTCTAGAGGCTGGGGTTCTGATTGTTTAAACATAGCTTCTATGTTTTTTAGTTGTTCTTCTGTATTAGAAGAATACTCAGGTTCATATTCAGACTCAGAGTGTTCATTTTTTTGTGCTTGACTTAAAGGAGCAATACTAAGATTATTTAATCTTTGTTCGAGTTCCTCTTGAAAACTTAAGGGTTTAGTTAGTGGCGCAATGGATTTCTTTTTAGAATCCTCAGGTTCTAACCCTAATTCTGTTAACCTTTTAGTTAACTCTTCGATCATTTCTGAATGGTCTCCTAATTTTACAGGTGACTTTTCCATTTCTACAGGTTTAAATAAAACTCTTTTTTCCACTGATGTTTTGGATGTCTCACCCTTTTCTGGCTTGTAATCTTTTGATTTGAATTGTTGGAGTTGTGTTTCTACCTTGTTCAATTGCTACTATGGTGTATAGGCTTAAATTAGCAAAATTTCCTTGTTTATCTGTTCTGGAAAAGGGTAAACACTCGACTTCCTGTCCTTCAGTTGCCTTATAAGATAACTCTACCAATGGAGGGTGGACTCCTCTTAATGTTTTTACCTTTTGAGGTAATATAGTTTCTATAGGCTGATTCTAGAGTTGCTAAAACCATCCTAATGTTTTACCTTTTGAGGTAATGTTTTACCTCTTAATGTTCTTCTTCCTTTTCCGCTATTTCCATCATTAATGGAGATTCATGTTTTATTTCTAATAAAACTACTCTTTCTTTTAGGAATTGTATTTCAGTCTTAACTGAATTTATTTCTTGTCTGAGTTCTTTTACTGTTGGTTCTCTCGGCATTTTAGCCTTCTTAAGTCTATCCATTATTTCTTTAAGATCATATGGATTTCCTCTTTCCTCAATTTTCTTTTCTAAGGGACTCTTTTCTTTGAATACATTTAAGTATTCTTCCAGTCTTTTTCTTTTTTCTTCTGGACTTTCTATATTATCTATTAAATCTAGAATTAGATTTTGTTCTTTGTTAATGTACACAAACCATTTAAGGTACAAAGTGATTTATAATAATCACATTTTCCATTACATTCTGATTTTTTATCAGACTCAGTTGACTCTGTTGAAGATTCTTCTGAAGTATAATCTACAGCATTTATTTCTAAATCTTCTGATTCTGACTCATTTAAGAGTATCTTTATCAAAGAATCTTTAAGATTTTCATCAATTGCTAAAGCTTGTATTTGTTGCTTTACTTTACACTTATTAGCGTAATGACCAGTTTTTCCACATTTGTAACACACTACATTAGTTTCTCTGGTTTCTCTTTTCTTCTTTTTAGATGTTACAGATTTTTTCTTTGGAGTTTTCCTATATGGCTTATCCTTTTTCAGCTATCTGGATTTGCCAGTAACCAGACTTCATATCAAATTTTGAAAAGATTTGGGCCTCATAGAGTCTGTTTAACAGATCTCTTTTATTAGGCAATGGATATCTAATCCGTCTGAGGGCCTTATTTAAAGGCTTATAATTAATTACCAATCTAGGTACTCCTCTTTCTAATTCAGCAGCATTTTCAACATAAAACGCTGGACAACTCCATGGGCTTTGACTTTTTCTAATTAGCCCTTTTGACTCGAGGTCAGCAATTTCTTTTTTACAGATCTCCAAATGTCTTGGTCCCATAGCTATGGGCCGTGCCTTTGTAGGGCTAAGTGGTATTTGGTGGGCTTACTGGGCAAGATATCCTTTTCAGATCAAGTGGTATCAGAGCCACTGGACGGTCCATGAGGTCTCGGGTTCGAGTGCCTCCGTTGTAAGACTGCGCCGAAAAGCGTAGCATCGTTGTAAGTTTGCGCGAAAGCGTAGCGTGGTGGGCTAAGTGGTATTTGGTGGGCTTACTGGGTAGGATATCCTTTTCAGATTTTTTCTTTGGAGTTTTCCTATATGGCTTATCCTTTTTAGGACAAAAAGTTCTATGTTTTTTAAAACTTTTCTTACCTTCTCTTCTCCCCCTTTTAACTTTGCCTTTATAAGGAAAAGTTATAGGTGGTAAACCATATTGTTCACAGAAATCACCGAGTAATCTTTTACCCGTGACTCGTTCCTTTTGTAACTGGCGTTGAAGTCTTAATTCATTGCACAAAGTTACTCCTGCAGTAACTACCTCAGAGGCTAATTCTCCATAGGTATAGTTGCTGTAGGGTAAGGCTCCATCGTTACAATCTCGAATTTGTTTTTTGACCCGTTCAGAAAATAACGAGGGTAATCCAGAAAGAAATTTTTCTTTCCAGAAGTCAAACTGATTATCTTCCCTAATGAAAATAAGGGAAAAGAAGGTATCTTTATACCATCTGAAATGAGATAAATCAGGACACCTAAGATTCATTAGCTGTTCCTGGGATCTATCGAGGTAAAGACTCATGGATCCTATGAAGTGCAATCCTATAGTATATAAGAGGGTATTTATACAATCTGGTACTTGGGCTGGACCTTCATTTCTTTGTTCTGTTTTAACAGCATCATATATTTGTCTTTTTCCTTCTTCTGATAAGGAAAAATCCCACCAACCTTTTAGTTGGCCGGTAAATCCTGACACAATAGCATGAGCTATTTGCCGATCTTGATTACCTTTAGACTTTGCTGCCATTGCATACAGTCATAAAATGCCACCACCCTCCATTTCTACAGGTTTAAATAAAACTCTTTTTTCCACTGATGTTTTGGATGTCTCTCCCTTTTCTGGCTTGTAATCTTTTGATTTGAATTGTTGGAGTTGTGTTTCTACCCTGTTCAATTGCTGTCCTATGGTGTATAGGCTTAAATTAGCAAAATTTCCTTGTTTATCTGTTCTGGAAAAGGGTAAACACTCGACTTCATGTCCTTCAGTTACTTTATAAGATAACTCTACCAATGGAGGGTGGACTCCTCTTAATGTTTTACCTTTTGAGGTAATATAGTTTCTATAGCCTGATTCTAGAGTTGCTAAAACCATCCTATCTTCAAAGTTTGGAAAAGGCTGTTTCTTACAATCCATCATGAACTTCATAAATCCTGGGAAATCTTTATTTCCGCCTTTCTCTTGGTACCTAGCATATTCTTTTAGAAATTCTTGTTGTTTAGTAATGGAGAAAGTCATTTGAAACCATTTTTCAAATGGGCTTTCTTCTTTAGTGAGGGCCATTATCCTTTTTGATGTGATTTAGCTCTAGCCCTAGTAATTAGACCTTGGATGAAATCCTTTGTTATGGATGTAGCTTGATTCTCATCATTCCCCTCCGCTTCAAAAGGATTCGTCCTCGAATCTGTTCCTGCATCAACACGAGGAGATAAATCAGCAACATTGAAGGTGGCACTGACATTATACTCACCGGGCAGGTTTATTTTGTAAGCGTTATCATTAATTTTGGTCAGCACTTGGAAAGGTCCATCACATCTTGGTTGTAATTTTGATTTCCTTCGAGAGGGAAACCTTTCTTTGCGCAAGTGAACCCATACCCAATCTCCAGGTTGAAATGTGACTTTCTTCCTTCCTTTGTTGGCTTGACTAGCATATTTTTCATTGTTCTTTTCAATTTGAAGCTTGGCTTGTTCATGGATTTTCTTCACTAATTCTGCTTTTCTTTTTCCATCTAAACTAGCAAGCTCGTTCACAGGCAAAGGTAAAAGATCCAAAGGAGTTGAAGGATTGAAACCATACACAATTTCAAATGGAGAATAGCCAGTAGAAGAATGCACATTTCTATTGTATGCAAATTCAACAAGTGGAATTGATGAAGAAGCACCAGTGCCTATGCCATTATTTAGAGGACCCATCACCAGAGCCAGAGCTAGAGAGCTGCAAGCATTGGTGTTGGAGCATTGTGAGCACAAGGGGGATCAAAATTGCCATGTTGGACTTTCTTGCATATTGTTGGAATCTAGGTGGATCATTCTCACACAAGTTGGCATGGGAGACTTGACAAGTGGCGCCACATCAGCGTGACTTCGCCACATCAGCATGACTTGGCACAAGACTATTTGGCCAAGTGGATTGGAGGAGCTTCTTATGCTTATTTGAATTTGCCATGTGCTGATACCTTTTGTTGGTCCCCACTACATTAAAAAAAGGCTGCTACCACCTAAAGTGTTGCTGCCAACTTATGGTCCCCACTACATAAAGGGCTGCCATAAAGCAAGTGGTCCCAAATGGTCCCCCCCCCCTATGGAAACGCCCCATCTGATTGAGGAGCCTTTTATTTTTGTCTTTTTAGCCATGTTGGCACACTTTTAGGGTTTTGGCACACTTTTAGGGTTTTAGAGATGCTATATATAACCCAAGATATTCAGATTGTATGGGAGCCTTCATTTTTCTAGTTTAAGTGTGAGTATTAGGGAGAGAACTCTATTGCTGGAGCTTGAGTTTCTTCTATGTTTCTTCCATGTTTCTTGAAAGAACTTGGATTCTAGCAGCATGAACCCCTTGCTAGTCTTATTTTGATGATCAATATGCTTTAGCTTGTTACTATTTGTGTATTGACACTTGGGTTTTCAATCTGAAATTCTGCCTTGTTTGGATGATTAAAGATCTTGGTTCCAATATTTAGATGTTGTGTTTCTTGGCATCCTAGGAGTGCTCATCATTTTGGTATCAGAGCCTTGGCATCTAACAAGGTATTTATCCATTAAAACTACTTTTTCTTTTCTGTTTGGTTAACTATAATAGTCAGCCATTGTAGGACCTTTAGATATCTATTAGTTTCTTCATCTAGTACCTTGTTCTTTGTAGCCAAATCAAATTTGCATTTTAGGGTACTGATTTTTCTTCTTTTTTTTTGTTTGAACTCTTGCTGGCTGAAACTTGACAGTCTTAATTTTAGTGTAGGATTTTGCTTAATCTTAGATTAAATCTCTTGTTCATCTTGTTTTCCTTGAGTTTGTCTGTAGGATTAGAGTTAATCAAGCTGAAACCTATCTTTGACACTAGCTATTTGCCTCTTGAGTTATATGATATCAAGTCTGAGTATGTTAAACTGGGTAATTAATGCTTGGGATGTGCCTGTGTGCTAGTGGGTAGAGCTTGATTTGGATTGCCAAAATACTTGAGTGGAATCAGTATTTGATTCTGCAATTTTTATCCTTTGCATCCGTATAAAAAAAAAAAAAGAAAAAAAAAAAAAGAAAAGGAGATTGGATTGTAAGCTGAGTTGTGTTGTGCTGAAAAAAAAAATTGACAAGCTGACATAAGTGATGAAATTGTGAATTGTGGAGTTAAACATTGAATTTGAGCCTGATAATCTACCAACAACTTTGGGTATTACTAGACACATCACATGCCATATTTGATGTGAAAATTCTACTGTTTGCCTATCGAACCAAAATTTGCGGCAAACCTGATCAAATTGAGTTAACACACCAAACCAACCCAGAAAGCTCCGAAATTTTGCAGGCTGATTATAATCAATCTCAGTAGCTTTTGTGTCAATTTTCAGGGTTTTGTGACATTGTTTGCCTACTGAACCAAAATTTGCGGCAAACCTGATCAAATTGAGTTAACACACCAAACCAACCCAGAAAGCTCCGAAATTTTGCAGGCTGATTATACTCCATCTCAGTAGCTTTTTTGTCAATTTTCAGGGTTTTGTGACATTGTTTGCCTACCGAACCAAAATTTTGCGGCAGACCTAGTCAAATTTCGTTCACCTAGTAAACTCATCCAGAAACTCCTGAAATTTTACCAGTAGTTAGTCAGTATTGGGATGCCTATGTCTACCAAATTTCAGATCAAAATATATTCGTTTGTGTGGTGAACCAAAATTGTTGCATATTTTTTGTTAATTGTGTGAACTGCTGGTATTTGTGCAAAGTTGGCTATGAAATTGGAAGTTTGAGCTTGATATCATTCTGTTGGGTTGTCTCTCATACAGTTTTCAAAAATCATACCATTTCGTTCACATTTGCTTCTACTTTGGCGTCTTCCATTTCTTTGGCTCTAGTGTCACACTCTCTGGTTATTGCAATTTCGTTTCTTCCAGTTTCGTTTGTTGATTATTTTGATAAAATTAGCAAGTATTTGTGCTTGTTTGTGTATTTTAGTTCCCAAAGGAACAAGGGAAGCAAACTCTTGAGTGGTAAAAGGCAAGAGTGTGTGAGTGCCAAAAGAGGGTAAGATCCTGAAATTTGTGCGAAAACTCTTGAGCTAAACACTTGAGAGGGTGAGCCATTTCTACTAACTTCGTTTTCTTGCAGCCAAATCATGTCTCAATTACAAGAGACAAGTGGTAGTAGCGGAGGTAATGAAGAAAAAAGGGAGTTTCCTGATGATCGAATTTTTAAAGAATCTGTAGCACAAAGCTTTGAAAGGATGAATGTGCAAATGAATGACTTTAGAGATGAATTGGATGTATTGAGGGGAATGAGAAATGAGATGACCAGGTTTATGGAAGAGATGAGAAGGGACAGAGAAGATAGAAATAGGAGGAATGATGGGGGAGCAAATGTGGGAAATCAGAATAGAAATGAAGGTAGATTTCGGGCAGAACATAGGAATGAAGGGTATGAAGAAGCTGAATGGAATGATGATGAGTATGATGAAGCTTATGACTATGGGAACTACCATTATGGTGGAAGAGGGCATAGACCACCTAGGGGTAGAGGGCCTAGGGGAAGAAGGGGTGGCAGAAATTTTAGGCTCGGTGATCATTGGGATAGAGATGGAAATGAGGAGAGAGTTGATGGGAATTTAGCTAGTATAAAGATGCAAATTCCACCTTTTCATGGGAAGGATAATCCAGAAGTTTATTTGGAGTGGGAGAGACAGGTGGAGTTGATTTTTGAGTGCCACCATTATTCTGAAGAAAAGAAAGTGAAGTTAGCAGCTGTAGAATTCAAAGAGTATGCAATTGTATGGTGGGATCAGTTGTTGAGTAGGAGGAGGAGAAATGGGCAACGAATCGTGGAGACATGGGACGAAATGAAGGGAATCTTGCGAAACCGGTTTGTGCCACCTTACTACCAGAGAGCTGCTTCAAAGGTTACAAAAACTCACTCAAGGTACTAAAAGTGTCGAAGAATACTACAAGGCCATGGAGATAGCGTTGATTAGAGCTGATGTTGAGGAGGATCGGGAAGCTACAATGGTTCGCTTTTTGAATGGGTTAAATCCTGAAATTGCTAATATTGTGGAGCTGCAACCTTGTGTGGAGGTGGAGGATATGCTACAAATGGCACTTAAAGTGGAGAAGCAACTAAAAAGGAAGAATGTGGCTAGATATGCACCAGCCAACCATTCGGCTCCTAGGAGTAATTGGAAGTCGAATTGGTCTGCTCCTTCAAGGGTGGAGAAAGAAGTTCCCAAATTCAAGAAAGAAGAATGGAAAGGAAAGGAGAAAGTAGAGGAGAAGAACAAGGGAGTTCCTACTAGGACTAGAGAATTGAAGTGTTTTAAGTGCTTGGGAAATGGACATTATGCCTCACAATGTCCAAATAAAAGAGTGATGGTTGTTAGGGAAAATGGAGAGTTAGAAAGTGAAGAGGAAAGGGAGGAAGAATCTCATAATGTTGATGAGCATGAGGATGATTGCTACGATGAGGGAGATCAGCCACCTATGGATGGCAATATCCTTGTCACCATGCGCACACTTAGTGCACAAGTGAGTATGGAGTGTGGTGATGAAATGCAAAGGGAGAACATCTTCCATACTAGGTGCTTGGTGAATGACAAGTTGTGTAGTGTGATTGTAGATGGTGGGAGTTGTTGTAATGTGGACAAGTTGGGTTTGCCTACTACCACATATCCAAAACCATATGGCTTGCAATGGTTGAATGATTGTGGGAAGTTGAGGTTTACAAAACAGGTGGTTGTGCCATTCACCATTGGCAAGTATAATGATGAGGTACTTTGTGATGTTGTGCCTATGGTTGCTACGCATCTTTTGTTGGGCCGTCCATGGCAGTATGATAGAAGTGTTGTGCATGATGGTAGGAAGAACAGGTACACGGTCACTAAGGAAGGTCGAACATACTCATTGCTTCCTATGACACCAGGTCAAGTGCATGAAGATCAAATGAGGATTCTTAGATCCATTGAAGAAAAGAAAGAAACTTGGAGAGAAAAACTTAGAGAGGCCGAGCTGGATGAGAGTGAAAAGAAAGAGAAAAGAGAAACAAAAGAAAAGAAAATGAGAACAAATGAGAAAAAGGAAAGCTCGGGGCAAAAGGAGAGTGGAGAGAAAAGAATGAGTTTGTATGTGAAGGAAAGAGAAGTTAGAGAGGCTTTACATTCAGGAAGACCTCTTTGTGTACTTATGTACAAGGAGGTTAATTTATGTGTTACTGACCTTGATTCACATTTGCCTAGTGATGCTTTGTCTCTTATACAGGAATATGAAGATGTCTTCCCGGATGAGTTGCCACCAGGAGTGCCACCTATCAGAGGGATTGAGCACCAGATTGACTTAGTACCTGGAGCACAAATACCGAATAGACCAGCATACAGAACAAATCCTAAAGAAACAAAGGAGTTACAAAGGCAAGTGGAGGAGCTTATGGAGAAGGGCTATGTTAGGGAGAGCATGAGCCCATGTGCTGTACCTGTGTTGCTAGTGCCTAAGAAGGATGGGAGTTATCGCATGTGTGTGGATTGCAGAACCATCAATAAAATCACTGTAAAGTATAGACACCCAATCCCTCGCCTTGATGATATGCTTGATGAGTTGCATGGTGCAAGTGTGTTTTCTAAGATAGATTTGAAAAGTGGTTACCACCAAATAAGAATGAAAATTGGTGATGAGTGGAAAACTGCTTTCAAAACTAAATATGGGTTGTATGAATGGATGGTGATGCCATTTGGGCTCACAAATGCTCCTAGCACTTTTATGCGTTTAATGAATCATGTGTTGAGGAATTTCATTGGAAAATTTGTTGTTGTGTATTTTGATGACATTTTGATTTACAGCAGTAACATAGACGAGCATTTGCATCACTTGAGACTTGTTTTTGATGTGTTGAGAAATGAGAAATTGTATGCGAATGCAAAATTTGTTCATTTTGCTTGGATAAGGTTGTTTTTCTTGGTTTTGTTGTAAGTAGTAAAGGTGTACAGGTTGATGAAGAGAAAATCAAAGCCATTAGAGATTGGCCAATTCCTAAGAATGTGTCTGAGGTTAGGAGTTTCCATAGATTGGCTAGTTTCTATAGGCGATTTGTGCCTAATTTTAGTACAATTGCTGCTCCTTTGAATGAATTGGTGAAAAAGAATGTTGCATTTGAGTGGAAAAAGAAATATGAACATGCATTTTCTGAACTTAAAGATAGATTGTGTTCTGCACCCTTATTGAGTTTGCCAGATTTTGATAAGACTTTTGAGATTGAATGTGACGCAAGTGGTGTAGGAATTGGTGCGGTTCTCATGCAAGAGAAACGACCAATAGCATATTTTAGTGAGAAATTGCATGGAGCTGCCTTGAATTACTCTACTTGTGATAAGGAGATGTATGCATTAGTTAGGGCCTTGGAAACTTGGCAACATTATTTGTGGCCTAAAGAGTTTGTCATACATTCAGATCATGAATCATTGAAGCATATTAAGAGTCAAAATAAGTTGAGTAGAAGGCATGCTAAATGGATTGAATTTTTGGAGTCATTTCCATATGTGATTAAATACAAGCAAGGAAAAGAGAATGTTGTAGCTGATGCACTTTCTAGGAGACATGCACTTTTGTCTACACTTGATGCTAAATTGCTTGGTTTTGAGTTCATGAAAGAATTGTATGTTGATGATGCAGATTTTTGTAATGTATATGCTGCTTGTGAGAAAAGTGCATCTCAGAAATTTTATAGGCATGATGGATACTTGTTTAAGGAAAATAAATTGTGTGTGCCTAAATGCTCTATGCGAGACTTGCTTGTTTTGGAGTCACATAGTGGTGGTTTGATGGGACATTTTGGTGTTGCTAATACTTTAAACATATTGCAAGAAAACTTCTTTTGGCCAAATATGAGGAAAGATGTTGATCGAATGTGTTCTAGGTGTGTTGAATGTAAGAAAGCAAAGTCTAGAGTAATGCCAAATGGTCTTTACACACCCTTGCCTGTTCCTAAGGAACCTTGGACTGATATTTCTATGGATTTTATTTTGGGTTTGCCTAGGTCTAGGAGAGGTCATGATTCTATATTTGTGGTTGTTGATAGATTTTCTAAGATGGTACACTTCATACCGTGTCACAAAACAGATGATGCCACATACATAGCCAATTTGTTCTTTAAGGAGATAGTCAGGTTACATGGTATACCTAGGACTATAGTAAGTGATAGAGATGTTAAGTTCCTAAGTCACTTTTGGAGGGTGTTGTGGGGTAAGTTAGGTACTAAACTGTTGTTCTCAACTACTTGTCATCCCCAAACTGATGGACAAACAGAAGTTGTGAATAGAAGCTTAACTACTTTATTGCGTGTGATGGTTAAACAAAATTTGAAATCTTGGGAAGATTGCATTCCTTTTGTTGAGTTTGCTTATAACAGAGTAGTGCATTCTTCTACCGGATTTTCACCATTTCAGATTGTGTATGGTTTAAATCCATTAACACCATTAGACTTGTTGCCTTTACCTGTTGATCATATTAATAGTCTTGATGGTAAAAAGAAAGCAGATTTGGTTAGGAAATTGCATGAGCAAGCTAGGTTACAAATTGAAAAGAAAAATGCACAATATGCTACTCATGCTAGGCCGAAAGCCTCTTGTGTTTGAACCAGGTGACTTTGTTTGGGTGCATTTAAGGAAAGAGCGGTTTCCAAACCTAAGAAAGTCGAAATTACAGCCAAGGTGTGATGGTCCATTCAAAGTGCTAGAAAGGATCAACAACAATGCATACAAGATTGATTTACCAGGTGAGTATGGTGTTAGCAATTCTTTTAACATTCGATCTTTCCCCTTGCATTGATGCAGGACCAAATTCGAGGACGAATTCTTTCAAAGGAGGAGGGGATGATGAAGAAGCACCAGTGCCTATGCCATTATTTAGAGGACCCATCACCAGAGCCAGAGCTAGAGAGCTGCAAGCATTGGTGTTGGAGCATTGTGAGCACAAGGGGGATCAAAATTGCCATGTTGGACTTTCTTGCATATTGTTGGAATCTAGGTGGATCATTCTCACACAAGTTGGCATGGGAGACTTGACAAGTGGCGCCACATCAGCGTGACTTCGCCACATCAGCATGACTTGGCACAAGACCATTTGGCCAAGTGGATTGGAGGAGCTTCTTATGCTTATTTGGATTTGCCATGTGCTTGCTGATACCTTTTGTTGGTCCCCACTACATTAAAAAGGTGCTACCACCTAAAGTGTTCTCGCTAACTTATGGTCCCCAATACAAAAAGGGGTGCCATAAAGCAAGTGGTCCCAAATGGTCCCCCATGGAAACGCCCCATCTGATTGAGGAGCCTTTTATTTTTGTCTTTTTAGCCATGTTGGCACACTTTTAGGGTTTTGGCACACTTTTAGGGTTTTAGAGATGCTATATATAACCCAAGATATTCAGATTGTATGGGAGCCTTCATTTTTCTAGTTTAAGTGTGAGTATTAGGGAGAGAACTCCATTGCTGGAGCTTGAGTTTCTTCTATGTTTCTTCCATGTTTCTTGAAAGAACTTGGATTCTAGCAGCATGAACCCCTTGCTAGTCTTATTTTGATGATCAATATGCTTTAGCTTGTTACTATTTGTGTATTGACACTTGGGTTTTCAATCTGAAATTCTGCCTTGTTTGGATGAATAAAGATCTTGGTTCCAATATTTAGATGTTGTGTTTCTTGGCATCCTAGGAGTGCTCATCAGGAATGCAATCTTCCCATGACTTCAAATTTTGCCTAACCACAGCACGCAAAAGAGTTGTTAGTGTCCTATTTACTACTTCAGTTTGACCATCGGTTTGTGGGTGACAAGTGGTGGAGAGTAACAACTTGGTGCCCAATTTTCCCCACAAAACCTTCCAAAAGTGACTAAGGAATTTAACATCCCTATCACTAACTAAACTCTTAGGTATGCCATGCAACCTAACAATATCTCTAAAAAATAAATTTGCAACATTTGTAGCATCATCAGTTTTATGGCATGGAATAAAATGTGCCATTTTTGAAAACCTGTCAACAACAACAAAAATTGAATCATGGCCTTGTTTAGACCTAGGTAATCCCAACACAAAATCCATAGACAAATGAACCCAAGGATCACTAGGGGTAGGCAAAGGTGTATACAAACCTTGTGGCAAAACTCTAGATTTAGCCTTAGCACACACAATGCACCTAGCACATACTCTTTCAACATCTCTTTTCATATTCGGCCAGTAAAAATGTTCCTTCTATACATCTAAAGTTTTGGCAACACCAAAATGACCCATTAATCCACCAGCATGAGACTCATTCACAAGTAATTCAAGCATGGAACTCTTAGGCACACACAATCTATTTTCTCTAAACAAATATCCATCATGCCTATAAAACTTCTCAAAAGCATTCTTTTCACAAGCTGCATACACTCTAGCAAAGTCATCATCTTCAGCATATAATTCTTTCACATATTTGAATCCTAATAACTTTGCATCAAGAAGGGCAAGAAGGTTTGATGAGAATCAAGCTACATCCACAACAAAGGATTTCATCCAAGGTCCAATTACTAGAGCTAGAGCTAAATCACTTCAGAATTTAATTTGTGATAAGGAGCAAGGATTATAAGCTGGAATGGCATGAAGAAAAATATAAATGATTAAATTTGGTGAAAATTATGCTTAGAAGTGACCAGGTGTCATGTGGAGCATTAGATTACATGGAATAACCTGTGGACATGCATGCACCAGATCCAACCCATGTACATGTATCTGCTGGCACCTTTTTCAAGGAATATTCCATCTGTTATAACCACTTCTCTTTTGGACTTAAATGCCCTTATTTGCTGCTGCATTAAATTTACTTTTTGTAAGGAGTTTTTAGTCTTTTGATAGATTAATTCTTGTTTGGACTTAAAGCTCCTTACAGCTGTTACTAAAGTAGGGATATTTTTGTCTTTAGTTTTGAAGCCAAGAGGCTATAAATACAAGTGTAATGAGAGAGTGGAGGACACACTTGAATATTAATGAGAGATTGTTTCTGCTCCTCTAGTGAGTAAATTGGCTGTTGCCTTTGTTCTTGTGAAGCTCATTAACTTGCTGAGATTCTATCTTGCAAGGTTTAATGTGCATAATATTCTTGGTTTATTCATTCTCCATATGAATTAGGTCAAGAATCCCATTTCTGATATTTTCTTTGAATTACACAACAATCTGATTGTGCTGATTCAAAGATTCAAATTCATACATCTTGATTTGGTGCTTTCCATATTGTTCATTTAATTCTTGAATGTGGGTTTTCAAGTTACCAATTACTTGAAGGTTCACATCAGTTTTGGTATCAGAGCAAAGGAATGTCCAAACAAGGTAGATTCTCTATTTGCCTTTTATTCTTTGTGTTTCTTACCTTCTTCATATTTGCTGTTTAGCTCTTGGGGTTTAGTTGGACCTGTTTGTTTAAAAATTTGTTTTGTTGGGTTTGTCTTAGGGTTTTGGGTTAATCAAGCTAAAACGATTATTCTAGCCATCCATTTGCTTCCTTCATTTTGATATTAAGCATGGGAGATTATCTGGTTCATTGAGTTCGACTTACCAATTTCGCCTGAAACTGTACCAGCATTATTTGGATGTGTTTAAGACGTTGGGTGTAAATTTTGGGGGTTGTTTGATATCATTTGCCTGCTGAACCAAAATTTTGCGGCAGACCCGATCAAATTATGTTCACAAAGCAAATAGACCCAGAAATTCCTGAAAATTTACAAGGTGTTTATACCCCATATCAGTAGTTCCCATATTAAATTTCAGCTTAAAATTCAACCATTTGTGTAGGGAACCAAAATTTTGCGGCAGAATCGATCAAAATATGTTCACATAGCAAATATACCCAGAAATTTCTGAAAATTTACCGAGTGTTATACACCATATGAGTAGTACCCAAATTAAATTTCAGCTTAAAATTCATCTGTTTGTGTGGGGAACCAAAATTTTGCGGCAGACCCGATCAAATTATGTTTACATAGCAAATCAGCCCTGAAATTCCTGAAAATTTACAGGCCATTTGTGCCACATTTGAGCTATTCTCAAATTAAATTTCAGCTCAAAATTTAATCGTTTGTGTGGGTAAACAAAATTTTGCGTCAGACATGATTATATTTGATTTACATAGTAAGTCTGTCAAGAAAAGGCTGAAATTCTTGCAGCAATTAGTCAGTATTGGGTTGCATTTGCCTACTCAATTTCAGATCAAAATACACTCATTTGCTTGGTGATCCTAAATTTATGCAATTCTTGGTGTATTGTGTGAACTGCTGGTAATTGTGATAAGTTGGTGGCAAACTTGGATATTTAAGCTTAATATCTCTACTTTAGGTTGTCTCTTTTCCAGCTTACTACTCTTTTATTTTGGTGTCTTCTTTCTTGATTCCTATTGCATTACATTTCCATACTTGAGCTTTTCTTTTCTTGACTTCTTGAATCACATTATTGTTTTCTTGATTACTAATTTTGATCCGTCACGTCCAAGAATTTTATTGTGTGTTAAATTTTTGTGGGTACAGTCTTGGTTTGAGTTACTTGAGTTTGATAAGAACTTGTGGACATAGCCAAGAGAGGTAAAAGGCACAGAGTGGTGAGTTTATAAGAGGGAAAAAGCCTTGTTGAGTTAAACACGAGTGGAGTGTCCTCTGTTGAGTGTAAACACGTAAGGGAGTGAGTGAGGTGTTTTCTTTACACTAACCATTTTCTTGCAGGTCTGAAAACATGTCTAGAAGGGGTGATGGTAGTGAGGGGGAAGGTGAAAATCCATTCTACATGCAGGCTGTCAGACAACAATTTGAAAGAATGAATGTTGTGTGCAATGAAATCATAGATAGGTTGGAAAGATTGGAGCAAAGAGATAGGCAAAATGAGAGAAGGCCAAATAGGAGGGATCTTGTACCTCCAGTAGTTGAATCTGATGAAGTTGAGGTTGATAACTATGATTTTGAGGTTGAAAGACCTAGGAGGGGTAGATATGAGAGAAGAGCTGAAGATAGGAGGAATGGGGATAGGAGGATAAGAAGAGAGGAAAGAGAGCATCCCTTCTTTCCAAGGGAAAAATGATCCGGATGTGTATCTTGAATGGGAAAGGAAGGTAGAAGCTGTGTTTGATTGTCATCACTATTCAGAGGAAAAGAAAGTAAAGTTAGCAGCAGTAGAATTTACTGATTATGCTTTGGTATTGATGCGTCCCACATCGGTTCTGCAGGGAGGTCTTGGGTGTTATATATATGAGTTTGCAAACCTCCCCTTGTGAGCTAGCTTTTGAGGTGGAGTTAGGCAGGTTCATATCATTTGGTATCAGAGTCTCACTCTGTATGGGTCTGTGGGCCATGTACAAAGGTTTCCTGATGTTCCTCGAGAGAGGTCGGGGTGAACGAGTCATGACCCCGGTTACTTCACGAGGACGTTCAGTCTAAAGGGGTCGGGAATGATGCGTCCCACATCGGTTCTGCAGGGAGGTCTTGGGTGTTATATATATGAGTTTGCAAACCTCCCATTGTGAGCTAGCTTTTGAGGTGGAGTTAGGCAGGTTCATATCAGGTATGGTGGGATCAAGTGTTGATTAGTAGAAGGAGAAATTATGAGCAATCAATTGCAACCTGGGGTGAGATTAAAACTATAATGAGGAAGAGATTTGTTCCTAGTCATTACTATAGAGAGCTACATCAGAGGTTACAAAAATTGACTCAAGGTTCTAAAAGTGTTGAAGATTATCATAAAGAAATGGAAATTGCTATGATTAGAGCAAATGTGAAGGAGGATAGAGAAGCCACCATGGCTAGATTCTTGAATGGGCTAAACAAGGAGATTGCTCATATTGTTGAGTTACATCACTATGTTGAGTTGGAGGATATGGTCCACATGGCTATGAAGGTAGAAAGGCAACTTAAAAGCAAGTCAAAATTTGGAGGAAATGCAGGTACTTCTTCATCTTGGAAGTCTAACTGGAAGAAGGAGGATAGGGAAAAGGCTTTTAGCAACTATAAGAAAAATGAGGATAAGGATAAGGAAAAGAAGGTGGAGAAGAAATTTGTAGAAAGTAAAGGAAAGGAGGTTGCAACTACTACCTGAAATAGAGACGTGAAGTGCTTTAGGTGTTTGGGCAGTGGACACATAGCTTCTCAATGCCCTAACAAGAGAGTCATGGTCATGAGAGAAAATGGTGAGATAGAAACAGAGGAGGAAATTGTGAGTGATTCCACATCTTCAGGGGAGGAGGATGCAGAGGTAGAATATGCTGCTGAAGGAAGTGCTCTAGTGATTATGAGAGCATTAAATACTCAAGTAAAGGAGGATGTTGGTGATGAATTTGCAAAGAGAAACAATTTTTCATACAAGGTGTCTTATCCAAGACAAAGCTTGTAGTGTCATCATTGATGGGGGAAGTTGTGCCAATGTTGCTAGTACTATTTTGGTGCAGAGATTAAGGTTGAGGACTTCGAAACACCCTAGACCCTATAAATTGCAGTGGTTGAATGAATGTGGTGAGGTGAAAGTAACAAAATGAGTGATGAAGAAGCACCAGTGCCTATGCCATTATTTAGAGGACCCATCACCAGAGCCAGAGCTAGAGAGCTGCAAGCATTGGTGTTGGAGCATTGTGAGCACAAGGGGGATCAAAATTGCCATGTTGGACTTTCTTGCATATTGTTGGAATCTAGGTGGATCATTCTCACACAAGTTGGCATGGGAGACTTGACAAGTGGCGCCACATCAGCGTGACTTCACCACATCAGCATGACTTGGCACAAGACCATTTGGCCAAGTGGATTGGAGGAGCTTCTTATGCTTATTTGGATTTGCCATGTGCTGATGCCTTTTGTTGGTCCCCACTACATTAAAAAAAGGCTTCTACCACCTAAAGTGTTGCTGCCAACTTATGGTCCCCACTACATAAAGGGCTGCCATAAAGCAAGTGGTCCCAAATGGTCACCCCCCCCCCCCCCTATGGAAACGCCCCATCTGATTGAGGAGCCTTTTATTTTTGTCTTTTTAGCCATGTTGGCACACTTTTAGGGTTTTGGCACACTTTTAGGGTTTTAGAGATGCTATATATAACCCAAGATATTCAGATTGTAGGGGCAGCCTTCATTTTTCTAGTTTAAGTGTGAGTATTAGGGAGAGAACTCCATTGCTGGAGCTTGAGTTTCTTCTATGTTTCTTGAAAAAACTTGGATTCTAGCAGCATGAACCCCTTGCTAGTCTTATTTTGATGATCAATATGCTTTAGCTTGTTACTATTTGTGTATTGACACTTGGGTTTTCAATCTGAAATTCTGCCTTGTTTGGATGATTAAAGATCTTGGTTCCAATATTTAGATGTTGTGTTTCTTGGCATCCTAGGAGTGCTCATCATTTTGGTATCAGAGCCTTGGCATCTAACAAGGTATTTATCCATCTAACATCTTTTTCTTCTTTTTCTTTCAAGAAACCTAGAAGAAACTCAAGCTCCAGCAATGGAGTTCTCTCCCTAATACTCACACTTAAACTAGAAAAATGAAGGCTGCCCATACAATCTGAATATCTTGGGTTATATATAGCATCTCTAAAACCCTAAAAGTGTGCCAACATGGCTAAAAAGACAAAAATACAAGGCTCCTCAATCAGATGGGGCGTTTCCATAGGGGGGGGGGGACCATTTGGGACCACTTGCTTTATGGCAGCCCTTTATGTAGTGGGGACCATAAGGTGGCAGCAATACTTTAGGTGGTAGCAGCCTCTTTTTAATGTAGTGGGGACCAATAAAAGGTGTCAGCACATGGCAAATCCAAATAAGCATAAGAAGCTCCTCCAATCCACTTGGCCGAATGGTCTTGTGCCAAGTCATGCTGATGTGGCGAAGTCACGCTGATGTGGCGCTACTTGTCAAGTCTCCCATGCCAACTTGTGTGAGAACGATCCACCTAGATTCCAACAATATGCAAGAAATTCCAACATGGCAATTTTGATCCCCCTTGTGCTCACAATGCTCCAACACCAATGCTTGCAGCTCCCTAGCTCTAGCTCTGGTGATGGGTTCTCTAAATAATGGCATAGGCACTGGTGCTTCTTCATCATCCTCTCCTCCTTTGAAAGAATTCGTCCTCGAATTTGGTCCTGCATCAATGCAAGGGGAAAGATCAGTAATGTTAAAAGAATTGCTAACACCATACTCACCAGGTAAATCAATCTTGTATGCATTGTTGTTGATCCTTTCTAGCACTTTGAATGGACCATCACACCTTGGCTGTAATTTCGACTTTCTTAGGTTTGGAAACCGCTCTTTCCTTAAATGCACCCAAACAAAGTCACCTGGTTCAAAAACAAGAGGCTTTCGGCCTTTATTAGCATGAGTAGCATATTGTGCATTTTTCTTTTCAATTTGTAACCTAGCTTGCTCATGCAATTTCCTAACCAAATCTGCTTTCTTTTTACCATCAAGACTATTAATATGATCAACAGGTAAAGGCAACAAGTCTAATGGTGTCAATGGATTAAATCCATACACAATCTGAAATGGTGAAAATCCGGTAGAAGAATGCACTACTCTGTTATAAGCAAACTCAACAAAAGGAATGCAATCTTCCCAAGATTTCAAATTTTGTTTAACCATCACACGCAATAAAGTAGTTAAGCTTCTATTCACTACTTGTTTGTCCATCGATCTGGGATGACAAGTAGTTGAGAACAACAGTTTAGTACCTAACTTACCCCACAACACCCTCCAAATGTGACTTAGGAACTTAACATCTCTATCACTCACTATAGTCCTAGGTATACCATGTAACCTGACTATCTCCTTAAAGAACAAATTGGCTATGTATGTGGCATCATCTGTTTTGTGACACGGTATGAAGTGTGCCATCTTAGAAAATCTATCAACAACCACAAATATAGAATCATGACCTCTCCTAGACCTAGGCAAACCCAAAATAAAATCCATAGAAATATCAGTCCAAGGTTCCTTAGGAACAGGCAAGGGTGTGTAAAGACCATTTGGCATTACTCTAGACTTTGCTTTCTTACATTCAACACACCTAGAACACATTCGATCAACATCTTTCCTCATAGGTGGCCAAAAGAAGTGTTCTTGCAATATGTTTAAAGTCTTAGCAACACCAAAATGTCCCATCAAACCACCACTATGTGACTCCAAAACAAGCAACTCTCGCATAGAGCATTTAGGCACACATAATTTATTCTCCTTAAACAAGTATCCATCATGCCTATAAAATTTCTGAAATGCACTTTTCTCACAAGCAGCATATACATTACAAAAATCAGCATCATCAACATACAATTCTTTCATGAACTCAAAACCAAGCAATTTAGCATCAAGTGTAGACAAAAGTGCATGTCTCCTAGAAAGTGCATCAGCTACAACATTCTCTTTTCCTTGCTTGTATTTAATCACATATGGAAATGACTCCAAAAATTCAATCCATTTAGCATGCCTTCTACTCAACTTATTTTGACTCTTAATATGCTTCAATGATTCATGATCTGAATGTATGACAAACTCTTTAGGCCACAAATAATGTTGCCAAGTTTCCAACGCCCTAACTAATGCATACATCTCCTTATCACAAGTAGAGTAATTCAAGGCAGCTCCATGCAATTTCTCACTAAAATATGCTATTGGTCGTTTCTCTTGCATGAGAACCGCACCAATTCCTACACCACTTGCGTCACATTCAATCTCAAAAGTCTTATCAAAATCTGGCAAACTCAACAAGGGTGCAGAACACAATCTATCTTTAAGTTCAGAAAATGCATGTTCATATTTCTTTTTCCACTCAAATGCAACATTCTTTTTCACCAATTCATTCAAAGGAGCAGCAATTGTACTAAAATTAGGCACAAATCGCCTATAGAAACTAGCCAATCCATGGAAACTCCTAACCTCAGACACATTCTTAGGAATTGGCCAATCTCTAATGGCTTTGATTTTCTCTTCATCAACCTGTACACCTTTACTACTTACAACAAAACCAAGAAAAACAACCTTATCCAAGCAAAATGAACACTTTTTCGCATTCGCATACAATTTCTCATTTCTCAACACATCAAAAACAAGTCTCAAGTGATGCAAATGCTCGTCTATGTTACTGCTGTAAATCAAAATGTCATCAAAATACACAACAACAAATTTTCCAATGAAATTCCTCAACACATGATTCATCAAACGCATAAAAGTGCTAGGAGCATTTGTGAGCCCAAATGGCATCACCATCCATTCATACAACCCATATTTAGTTTTGAAAGCAGTTTTCCACTCATCACCAATTTTCATTCTTATTTGGTGGTAACCACTTTTCAAATCTATCTTAGAAAACACACTTGCACCATGCAACTCATCAAGCATATCATCAAGGCGAGGGATTGGGTGTCTATACTTTCTGATGATTTTATTGATGGCTCTGCAATCCACACACATGCGATAACTCCCATCCTTCTTTGGCACTAGCAACACAGGTACAGCACATGGGCTCATGCTCTCCCTAACATAGCCCTTCTCCATAAGCTCCTCCACTTGCCTTTGTAACTCCTTTGTTTCTTTAGGATTTGTTCTATATGCTGGTCTATTCGGTATTTGTGCTCCAGGTACCAAGGTCAGTAACACATAAATTAACCTCCTTGTACATAAGTATACAAAGAGGTCTTCCTGAATGTAAAGCCTCTCTAACTTCTCTTTCCTTCACATACAAACTCATTCTCTTCTCTCCACTCTCCTTTTGCCCTGAGCTTTCCTTTTTCTCATTTGCTCTCATTTTCTTTTCTTTTATTTCTCTTTTTCTCTCTTTTTCTTCTCTCTTCTCTTTCTTTTCACTCTCATCCAGCTCAGCCTCTCTAAGTTTTTCTCTCCAAGTTTCTTTCTTTACTTCAATGGATCTAAGAATCCTTATTTGATCTTCATGCACTTGAGCTGGTGTCATAGGAAGCAATGAGTATGTTCGACCTTCCTTAGTGACCGTGTACCTGTTCTTCCTACCATCATGCACAACACTTCTATCATACTGCCATGGACGGCCCAACAAAAGATGCGTAGCAACCATAGGTACAACATCACAAAGTACCTCATCATTATACTTGCCAATGGTGAATGGCACCACCACCTGTTTTGTAACCCTCAACTTCCCACAATCATTTAACCATTGCAAGCCATATGGTTTTGGATGTGTAGCAGTAGGCAAACCCAACTTGTCCACTAAGAGTGAACTAGCCACATTACAATAGCTCCCACCATCTACAATCACACTACACAACTTGTCATTCACCAAGCACCTAGTATGGAAGATGTTCTCCCTTTGCATTTCATCACCAAACTCCATACTCACTTGTGCACTAAGTGTGCGCATGGTGACAAGGATATTGCCATCCATAGGTGGCTGATCTCCCTCATCGTAGCAATCATCCTCATGCTCATCAACATTATCAGATTCTTCCTCCCTTTCCTCTTCACTTTCTAACTCTCCATTTTCCCTAACAACCATCACTCTTTTATTTGGACATTGTGAGGCATAATGTCCATTTCCCAAACACTTAAAACACTTCAATTCTCTAGTCCTAGTAGGAACTCCCTTGTTCTTCTCCTCTACTTTCTCCTTTCCTTTCCATTCTTCTTTCTTGAATTTGGGAACTTCTTTCTCCACCCTTGAAGGAGCAGACCAATTTGACTTCCAATTACTCCTAGGAGCCGAATGGTTGGCTGGTGCATATCTAGCCACATTTTTCCTTTTTAGTTGCTTCTCCACTTTAAGTGCCATTTGTAGCATATCCTCCACCTCCACACAAGGTTGCAGCTCCACAATATTAGCAATTTCAGGATTTAACCCATTTAAAAAGCGAACCATTGTAGCTTCCCGATCCTCCTCAACATCAGCTCTAATCAACGCTATCTCCATGGCCTTGTAGTATTCTTCGACACTTTTAGTACCTTGAGTGAGTTTTTGTAACCTTTGAAGCAGCTCTCTGTGGTAGTAAGGTGGCACAAACCTGTTTCTCAAGATTCCCTTCATTTCGTCCCATGTCTCCACGGTTCGTTGCCCATTTCTCCTCCTCCTACTCAACAACTGATCCCACCATACAATTGCATACTCTTTGAATTCTACAGCTGCTAACTTCACTTTCTTTTCTTCAGAATAATGGTGGCACTCAAAAATCAACTCCACCAGTCTCTCCCACTCCAAATAAACTTCTGGATTATCCTTCCCATGAAAAGGTGGAATTTGCATTTTTATACTAGCTAAATTCCCATCAACTCTCTCCTCATTCCCATCTCTATCCCAATGATCACCGAACCTAAAATTTCTGCCACCCCTTCTTCCCCTAGGCCCTCTACCCCTAGGTGGTCTATACCCTCTTCCACCATAATGGTAGTTGCCATAGTCATAAGCCTCATCATATTCATCATCATTCCATTCAGCTTCTTGATACCCTTCATTCCTATGTTCTGCTCGAAGTCTACCTTCATTTCTATTCTGATTTCCCACATTTGCTCCCCCATCATTCCTCCTATTTCTATCTTCTCTGTCCCTTCTCATCTCTTCCATAAACCTGGTCATCTCATTTCTCATTCCCCTCAATACATCCAATTCATCTCTGAAGACATTCATTTGCAAATTCATCCTTTCAAAGCTTTGTGCTACGGATTCTTTAAAAATTCGATCATCAGGAAACTCCCTTTTTTCTTCATTACCTCCACTACTACCACTTGTCTCTTGGAATTGAGACATGATTTGGCTGCAAGAAAATGAAGTTAGTAGAAATGGCTCACCCTCTCAAGTGTTTAGCTCAAGTGTTTTCGCACAAATTTCAGGCTCTTACCCTCTTTTGGCACTCACACACTCTTGCCTTTTACCACTCAACAGTTTGCTTCCCTTGTTCCTTTGGGAACTAAAATTCACAAACAAGCACAAATACTTGCTAATTTTATAAAAAAAACAATCAACAAACGAAACTGGAAGAAACGAAATAGCAATAACCAGAAAGTGTGACACTAGAGCCAAAGAAATGGAAGACACCAAAAGTAGAAGCAAATGTGAACTAAATGGTATGATTTTTGAAAACTGTATGAGAGACAACCCAATAGAATGATATCAAGCTCAAACTTCCAATTTCATAGCCAACTTTGCACAAATACCAGCAGTTCACACAATTAACCAAAAATATGCAACAATTTTGGTTCACCACACAAACGAATATATTTTGATCTGAAATTTGGTAGACATAGGCATCCCAATACTGACTAACTACTGGTAAAATTTCAGGAGCTTCTGGATGAGTTTACTAGGTGAACGAAATTTGACTAGGTCTGCCACAAAATTTTGGTTCGGTAGGCAAACAATGTCACAAAACCCTGAAAATTGACACAAAAGCTACTGAGATGGTGTATAATCAGCCTGCTAAATTTCGGAGCTTTCTGGGTTGGTTTGGTGTGTTAACTCAATTTGATCAGGTTTGCCGCAAATTTTGGTTCGATTGGCAAACAGTGGAATTTTCACATCAAATATGGCATGTGATGTGTCTAGTAATACCCAAAGTTGTTGGTAGATTATCAGGCTCAAATTCAATGTTTAACTCCACAATTCACAATTTCATCACTTATGTCAGCTTGTCAATTTTTTTTTTTCAACACAACACAACTCAGCTTACAATCCAATCACCTTTTCTTTTTTTTTTTCTTCTTTTTTTTTTTTTATACTGATGCAAAGGATAAAAATTGCAGAATCAAATACTGATACCACTCAAGTATTTTGGCAATCCAAATCAAGCTCTACCCACTAGCACACAAGCACATCCCAAGCATTAATTACCCAATTTAACATACTCAGACTTGATATCATATAACTCAAGAGGCAAATAGCTAGTGTCAAAGATAGGTTTCAGCTTGATTAACTCTAACACTACAGACAAACTCAAGGAAAACAAGATGAACAAGAGATTTAATCTAAGATTAAGCAAAATCCTACACTAAAATTAACACTGCCAAGTTTCAGCCAGCAAGAGTTCAAACAAAAAAAAGAAGAAAAATCAGTACCCAAAAATGCAAATTTGATTTGGCTACAAAGAACAAGGTACTAGATGAAGAAACTAATAGATATCTAAAGGTCCTACAATGGCTGACAATTATAGTTAACCACACAGAAAAGAAAAAGTAGTTTTAATGGATAAATACCTTGTTAGATGCCAAGGCTCTGATACCAAAATGATGAGCACTCCTAGGATGCCAAGAAACACAACATCTAAATATTGGAACCAAGATCTTTAATCATCCAAACAAGGCAGAATTTCAGATTGAAAACCCAAGTGTCAATACACAAATAGTAACAAGCTAAAGCATATTGATCATCAAAATAAGACTAGCAAGGGGTTCATGCTGCTAGAATCCAAGTTCTTTCAAGAAACATGGAAGAAACCGAGAAGAAACTCAAGCTCTAGCAATGGAGTTCTCTCCCTAATACTCACACTTAAACTAGAAAAATGAAGGCTGCCCATACAATCTGAATATCTTGGGTTATATATAGCATCTCTAAAACCCTAAAAGTGTGCCAACATGGCTAAAAAGACAAAAATACAAGGCTCCTCAATCAGATGGGGCGTTTCCATAGGGGGGGGGACCATTTGGGACCACTTGCTTTATGGCGTTCTTATGTAGTGGGGACCATAAGGTGGCAAAGAATACTTTAGGTGGTAGCAGCCTCTTTTTAATGTAGTGGGGACCAATAAAGGTGTCGACATGGCAAATCCAAATAAGCATAAGAAGCTCCTCCAATCCACTTGGCGAATGGTCTTGTGCCAAGTCATGCTTGATGTGGCGAAGTCAGTCGATGTGGCGCCACTTGTCAAGTCTCCCATGCCAACTTGTGTGAGAACGATCCACCTAGATTCCAACAATATGCAAGAAAGTCCAACATGGCAATTTTGATCCCCCTTGTGCTCACAATGCTCCAACACCAATGCTTGCAGCTCCCTAGCTCTGGCTCTGGTGATGGGTCCTCTAAATGATGGCATAGGCACTGGTGCTTCTTCATCAGGGATGCTCATTTTAATACTTTTGATATTGTCATCTACCCAATTCCTCTCTCTTTCCTCTCTTCTTATCCTCCTATCCCCATTCCTCCTATCTTCAGCTCTTCTCTCATATCTACCCCTCCTAGGTCTTTCAACCTCAAAATCATAGTTATCAACCTCAACTTCATCAGATTCAACTACTGGAGGTACAAGATCCCTCCTATTTGGCCTTCTCTCATTTTGCCTATCTCTTTGCTCCAATCTTTCCAACCTATCTATGATTTCATTGCACACAACATTCATTCTTTCAAATTGATGTCTGACTGTAACACCCTCCCGGTAGCGATTCCGTACATTCTACTGTTCCGGTGACCGGTGTCGGTCCGGACAGCTAGAACGTTCGGAAAAATATTTAAACTTAAGTGAGGAACCATAATTAACTCAAATATTAATAAGAAAAATTTAGTAAAAATTTTAGAAACAAAATACAACCAAGTTAAGCAGTAGGTGCCCAAGCGATGGGTAACCAGAGGGAAGTTGCGGTTCTATAACGAGGAGCCCTAGACCAGGAAAAATTCATAAAATAATTATTGGGACTCCAGAGAAGGGTCATTGAGGTTCCTATGGCATTAGAATGCCAAGAAAATATTTAGAAAAATTTTTCAATCGGTACAGACAATTTTGTCCCGTTAAGCCAAACGGAGGGCATTTTGGTCATTTCGCCTTCAGAGGTGATTTTCGGCTGACTTGTCCAGTTAAGTAAATAATTATTATGACATAAAATATGAATTAATATTGATAAAAAATTAATTGAAAGTGAGTAGAGAAGAAGAGAAAAGAAAATACAATAAAATGCCAATTATGACATATTATGAGGTCATTTAAAACTGTCCACCAATCACAATTAAGTAACCATTTGACTAATTAATAAAAGAGATAAATAAAGACCAAGGAAGACCAAAAACAAGCAGCCATCTTCTTCTTCAAAACGTGATCCTCTCCTCCATAACCCTCCAGGGAAGTTTTCTTTAATTACTTCCATTTTCCCATGAATTTGCACTATAAAACCCTAAGTCCCTTCACTAAAAGCTTGTCTCTACCTCTTGGGAAGTGTTTGGCAGCCTAGAAAGTGAAGGAAAGTGAAGTTTTGAGTTGGGAAAAATCTGCCTACAAGAGGTTAGTGCTTCCTTTTACAAATATTTCTTTATTTCTATGTTAGGGACTTGAACTTAGTATGAAATTGTAAATTAAATGGACTAAACTCATGTGTATCTATACCATGAATTTTGGCTGCCCTAAGGAAGGAATAGGATTAATTGTTTTGATGGACTTAGAGTGGACTAAATATGATGTTTAAGGTATTTATATACATGGATAATGAGTTAGTGTATTAACTAGGGTAACTAGTGTGAATCACAATGGGAAACTAGGGTTTTGGAGAGTGAAATTTGGTTTTGGCTTATGAAGTGGTAAGTGAACCTTATAAGGGTCAATTAGTGACCATTTGAGGTAAGTTCACCATAATTTGAAGAGATTTAGAGTGATGCAAACTGAATTGGTAGGCTGCCTAGGGTAACTAGTAGGGAGGCTGTGATTCCAGCCCACTTGGACTGCCATAAGTGTTGGTCCAATTGGTATTTGGCCAATTGGACATGAAACTAGGCTTATAATGTCACATTTTTGCTGAAGAAACCATGCCCAAAAGACTAAATCAAGAGAACCAAAAGTTGGCCCCAATCCGGATACTCTGCAACAGCACCTGCAGAAATGACCAAATAAACAGACTGTTCATTTGGCCATAACTCACTGTAGAATGGTCAAATTGACCTGAAATTTTTACAGCAACAAGATAGGATATAGACAAACAACTTTTATGAAGAACATTACCCCAAATTATGCCATTAACCCATTCAAATTATTGGGAAAAGTTAAGTTATCAAACCTGCAACTCTGCAGATTTTCACTTGAGCAGTAATGTTTGGATGGCTATAACTCTCTATAGAAAACTCGGATTTAGGCGATTCTTGAACCGGTGGAAACCTAAGGTATGGTAGAACGTTTCATAAGGAGAAAGTTAGACCAAATTATGAACTTAACTTGATCAAATTACTGACCAAAGTTGGACCAAAAATCTGCCAGACCCAAAATCTCAGCATGAACAGTGCTCGTGAACAGTAAACTTATTTTGGCCATAACTTGAGCTACAAAACTCCAAATGGAGTGATTCAAAAAAAGAAATTCAACTAGACGAAATAAGAAACAACTTTCATGTTTATCATTTCCTCAAATTCTCACTGTAACAGTGCTTAATGGAATAGTAAAGTTAAGCTTCAAAAACTGAAAATTTTGTTTCCCTTGGTTTAAGCCTAGAAATGGTAATGGTGAACACTTCCAACAAGTTTTAAATGAAAAATGTGGTATGTTTGAAGTGCCAAAGCCAATGTACCTACTTTCTATGCAAAAGCCAACTTTTTGTTTGACTAATGAAGTGAATAGTGACACCAAAACTTGAAATTCAAAAATGTGAAACTAAAAAATGCAAAATGCCCTAGTAGGCCAAATGTGATTGGTTTGGATAGTTTGGCATGCCAATAGGGTATTGTTTTAGCAGTACTGCGAAAGGCTTTATGCCCGTATTCATGGCTTTTATGCCCGTACTCATAGCTTTTATGCCCGATTATGCGATATCATGGCTTTTTAGCCATACTGACTGCATACATGGTTGACGTTCTGCGTCCCATGGTATGACGGCCCGAGGCACCGCGGTGTCCAGTGCCAACGACCCGTTATCCAGTCCAGTCGTCCAGTATAGATTACTTGGGCATTGAAAAGTATAACTGTGATTGAACTGATTATTAAAGAAAATACGAAAATTAAGTATCAGGAATGATTACAAAAAATACAAAGAAGCTCAAGATCATAAAGAAAATAATTAACGAAATACATGAAGAAGTTAATATCATAAAACATGATTAGCCCTCGACTAAACAATAAGTTAGTAATTAGTCAATTCTTATGAACACAATAGCAAGGAAATTATGATTTTTATTTGCATATTATATTTTCTTGTATTATTGGCACCACTAAGCTTTATGCTTAGCGCGTCGCTTTTGCCTCGCGTAGGTACTGAAGATTTGGACAGAGGGCCCAGTAGACCACAGATTGGGTAAGGCCATTCACAGTTCTGCATAGTGTCCGTGTCGCCTCACCATCCACAGTGCATTGGTAGGACACTAGGTCCCATTTTGCATTTTGAGATTTTTGTAAATTTGGTAATTAAACTCTTATTTTAACATATGTATTTGAACAAATGTAATATAATTTTGTATTAATGTAAGTACTTGTAATTTGTGATTATAAATCACATGTGAGAATTTATTTATGATTTGAGTCTAATGATGATGTGAAATGATAAATAGAGGAATCGTTAAGAAATTGCTGTAACTTGATGTGATACAAAATGTGAATTGTATATGAGTACCATGAGATGAATGATTGAGAAATAAATGAAATTGATGAAATTATTCTGAGACTTTGTTGATAATTGGAGTTGGGATTGATTGAATATGATCATAGGAAGTGTTTTTCACAGGTTCCGAAGAACTGTTTTCTCCATTTTTAGCCGGTACTCCGCCGGATTTTCTATAAAATTTTCGGAACCTCAAATAAATTACAATTTCAATAAATGAATTATATTTCACAAGTTATTTTCAAAACTATGATAAAAATGAAATAAGATAAAATCGGTGCTTCGGCACCGAGTGTGACACACTTCGCTCGGCATGTAGAATGGATTTTCACCTTCCCCCTCACTACCATCACCCCTTCTAGACATGTTTTCAGAGATGATTCTATAATTCCTAATAAGGAATCATTGAAGTCCTTGTGTCTTTTGTCTCTGACACAGACTAAGGCTGAGGCGTTTAATCCTAGTCTAGTTGCAGGTTTTAATGCAACTTGTATCATTCCTATGTGTAGGAATTGATAGGTTTTTTGGTGTTCTTTTAAGAGTTCTTTGGAAAACAGACTCCTAGAACTTAATCCTTCATGGATAGGAGTGGCTTGTTCTACAGTTTTTACAATATAATCTGACCTAAATTTAAAACTATTAGTAGACTTATATATTAAACTTGACGAAATAGGTGGTAGGTTCCAATTATTTAACTTATTTTCTATATTAGACACTAATAATATTTCTTTATTTTTATTTTTTGATTTTTTGTTTTCCTCTGTCTCGAATCTAGCGCTTCTAGAGCTACCAGGTAAGCGAGAAAATAATTTGTCCATAGGTTCTAGATCACTGTCAACGACTTACTCCAAATGCCTAAAACGCCTGTCTACGGCTAAACGGCTGACGGATACACGACTTGGGGTTTCACTAGAACTTTTGACCAAACTATTTCCTAACTAGGCTCTGATACCAAATAAAACGCCAGACACTTCGACGCAAGGATCGCTTTTAATTTTTTCTTTTTAAACAGAAAATTAAAACTCCTATAATAACACCTAGGCAGACTATACCAACTATTATTTCTAGACTGCTTTTAGATACTCTAGACGCTCTATGATCTTGATTATATTCAAACCTATTCTTATAGACTGGACTTTCAGGATTATACATATGGTATTTCAGCAGTACGTGGCGTTGTGGCTAGTGATTGCTCTACCTTCCACCAGTGAAGGGCTCAAGCGGTTACTAGTTTCCAGCCGATATACTACTTACTTACAGGAGAAGAAGAGTCTTAAAAATTATTATTATTAAGTAAAATATCTAAAAACTGAATAATAACACTAAACAAATTCAACAATCTAATATGTTCTCTACAATCACACCAGTCATTATGGGTTTCTGCATGATAATTACACAAATCATTACCGTTTTCTACCAAAGCGTGTCTGAATAGTTCTACTTCACGTTTATTAGTTAAATCAAGCGTGCGCAAATAAAACAACAAACGATTAATATAAACAGACATAAATAGTAAACATGAACAGTTTTCTGATGCACAGGATCCCTTTAAGGACAGGTGCAGAGCATACTTAAACAGTAATGATGCTTATAGTGCTTCAAATGGTAATAGTATTTAAATAGTAATACTTACAGTGCTGTTCCAACCAGTAGGCTTAATGGATGATACAGGAATGCTTGCTGAGGGTGGAGGTGAATAGTATACTTTATAGTCAAACTTACCAGAGGGCTGTCCAAGAAGATCCACTATGTCACAGGACTTAGACTCTAGTTCTTTGTTTAATTGTTTAGCTTGATCAATTAAAACATCTATTTCACTTCCTACTTTGTTTAGAGCAGATTCAAGAGAAGAGGTTGAAGAAAAACTCATATATTTTATTGATATATGAAAACAGTACACTCAAGAACACTTTGCACAGAACAGTAACAAAGCAGAGAAAACAAATTGAAAAGCTCACACTATTTTACAACTTAGTTTCTAAGATACATTCTGCTTCATAAGCAAGTCGGGAGGCTTTCTTATATAAGTTAGAAGGAATCTTCAATCGTCATGGCGTGCGTCACTTTAAGTGGCAGACAAGATAAGGTGGAGTTGGCAGTAGCTACTTTTATAGCTTGTCAAGAATCTTTTGTACCCTTTACAGTGCATAAGGGTCTTGGCTGTCGTCCCAGTACTGTCCTTCCATGTCAGTGTAGCTGTCGCTTTCTTCCTTTCGGTTTGTCTTGGAGCTTTCAGCAGCATCTTTTGCTTTTGACGTGGATGCTTTTGAGTTGGCTTCTTTGTCGTCTTCTTGTAGTGCGCTAAAAAGTTGTCGGCGAAGCTCTTCTTTTGGCACTGACTTGAGTAGGTCCTTGAATAGATCTGAAAGACCCAAAGAGATGGATGGACTAGGTAATGATGGCTTTTTAGCCAGAGTAATCAGTCCTTTGGAGGAGTAAATAGAGGGTGGCTCAAAAAAGTCACATTTATCCCACCACTTGATTAGGACTCTTCTGGTTAACCAGGGTACGTGTTCAGTTGAGAATTCACCGAATCTTTTTATTTTCTTTTTTGAGATAATATAATCCCATCTGACTATCCATGGAATTTTGTAGAGGATAGTAAATAGTAATCTCGAATCCTTTAAGGATTTGTTTGAATCGGTAAACTGTTCATAAACAGTCCGAACCTTATTAGGTAAAGAAATGGGATATAATCCCCAGTTAAAGAACCATTCATAGAACCATGAGGGGAATTCCCATGATTCTTTGTCTAACTGGAACTGTATGAACCAGCTAAACTTGCGCTGCGTCCAGGCAATCATATAATCAAAATAATTAAAGTACCTGGGTTTACCGAAATTCAACTCCTTTTGTTTAAAGAGTGAATCTCCCCAATCATCGTAGGATATAATCCTTTTGATGATAAACTTACTGAATGCCCACTCATTAGCGGACCTTTCTGTAGGTGAGAAGACCACTGAGTCGGTCTCTGCTAGAATAGCTTGGTAATAAGTGTGGTCCTTTGGTAAATAAGGATTCACTGTATGATGTTCTGTGTAGAAGTTCGCAATTTCATAGGGCTTTAAGTCCTGGTGTTTCCTGTCTATAGGCATAAGGAAACAGTAACTGATTGGAATATAGGGGTAGTTAACCTCCTTTGCATTATTTGCCTCGACACTGATAGCATAAGCGTCGTCTCTGAGTTTGTCCATCATTTTAGACGGAGGTGGAGATACCTCGTGTGTCCGTTTTGACGGAGTTACTGAGGCTTTTGAACTCATGTCCTGTAAGGAATTCACGTGTCAAGAAAATCAGGCAATGAGTTAGTTTCTCCTTTAATAAACTCAATATCAAAATCAAATACAGACAAAATAGCCTGCCATCTTGCAAATATCTGTTTAGATGCGATGTTTTTAACATCTTTCAGTAATATTTCTTTTGCACTTTTACAATCTACCCTTTTAAGGAATTTCTGATTCAATAAATCAGATTCAAACTTTTGTACACAGAGAACTATGGATAAGATCTCCTTTTTAACCGTAAAGTAATTAACTCTAGGTCCTGTCCAAATTCCACTGGTAAATCTGACTAGGGTTTTTTTGTCATCTAGTCTTTGTTTTAAGATGCCTCCGTACCCGATGTCAGATGCGTCAGTCTCAACTACCTTTAAGGCAGATGGATGAGGAATTGCCAGACAGGGAAGGCTTTTAACTTTCTGCTTTATCCGTTTAACGGCTAAAGTATGTTCTTTGGTCCATGGGCTTGGGTTTTTTCTAAGTCTTTGAAATAAAGGCTTTGCATCATGGGCCAGGCTTTTATAGAAGTCTGAGACATAATTAAGGCTTCCTAAAAACCTTTGAAGTTGGGTTTTTTCGTTTATTTCATCAGGAAATTTAGTAGCAAACTCAATGGCTCGATCAATAGGAATAATTGATCCTTGTTCAATGTTGTGACCCAAAAATCTGACTTTAGTCTGAAAGAGTTTAATCTTTCTGGCCGAGACTACCAGGCCATTTCTTTTGACAATTTTCATGAACACATTTAAGTGTTTAAAGTGTTGATCTATTGTCTTGGAAAAAATAAGGACATCATCAATGTAAACAATTGAGAATGCTGAATAAGCATTGAATATTTCATTCATGATTTTTTGAAATTCTGATGGGGCATTTTTAAGCCCAAAAGGCATTACGTTCCATTCGTAATGTCCAAATGGTACAGTAAAGGCAGTTTTATACCTATCTGTTTCAGCTATCTGGATTTGCCAATATCCAGATTTCATGTCGAATTTTGAAAATATTTGGGCCTCATAGAGTCTATTTAATAGATCTCTTTTATTAGGCAATGGATATCTGATCCATCTAAGGGCCTTGTTTAAAGGCTTATAGTTGATGACTAGTCTTGGTACTCCTCTTTCTAGTTCAACAGCATTTTAAACATAAAATGCTGGACAACTCCATGGGCTTTGACTTTTTCTAATTAGCCCTTTTGACTCGAGGTCAGCAATTTCTTTTTTACAGATCTCCAAATGTCTTGGCCCCATAGCAATGGGTCGGGCCTTAGTAGGTATTTCTGTTTCATCAAAACTGGGCTCATATGGTAGATTAACCACATGGCTTTTTCTAGCCCAAAAAGCATTGGGAATTTCTGCACAGATGCTATTAGCCATCTCGTTTTGCAGCTGTTTTATTTTTTCTTGAATTAAAGGCTCATTAACCTTTTCTTGAATTGTTCTATAATTAACTTCTCTTTTAAGAGAATAAATAAATTTTTCTTTTTTCTCGATGTTGCTTTTAAGCACATCTAGTTCTCTTTCTATTGGTAAAGAGATGAATTCAAAAATGATCTCTTTTCCATCTATTTCAGATAATATTCCCGTTTCAGTAATTGACTTAATGGGGTATAGCATATGTAAGAATGGGTTTCCTAAGATTACTGGATGAGATAATCCTTTTACCATTATAAATGGTATTTCAAAACATATTCCTTGATTACAAACTACCGTATCTGATAATTTGTATTTAATGTCCATTTTAGAACTGTCTGCCGTATGTAATTCTTCTACTGTTTTAGAGAAGTATTTCGAAGGTACAAGTCCTTCATCTATACAGCATAGATCTGCTCCTGAATCTATTAAGGCTATAGTACTAAATAAGTACTCCTTTTGAACAATTATAGTTACTTTAGTATGCCATTTGTGAGTTATAACTCTATCAATTCTGTTGACATACTGAAGACTATTTATTTCTATTGGTTCCTGTTCTTCCTTTTCTGCTAGTTCCATTATTAATGGAGATTCATGTTTTACTTCTAGTAAAACTATCCTTTCTCTTAAGGACTGTATTTCAGCTTTTACTGAATTTATTTCTTGTCTGAGTTCTTTTATGGTTGGTTCTCTTGGCATTTTAGCCCTTTTTATCCTTTCCATAATATCTTTAGGATCATACGGATTTTCTCTTTCTTCTATTTTCTTTTCTAAAGGACTTTTATCCTTGACCAGATTCAAATATTCTTCTAGTTTTTCTCTTTTTTCTTCTTGATTGTCTATCTTATCAATAAGATCTAACATCAAGTTTTGTTCTTTTGTTAAGACACATAAACCATTTAAGGTACAGAGTGATTTATAATAATCACATTTTCCATCACAAGATGACTCTGGTTCTGGTTCAGTAGAAGATTCTTCTGAAGTGTAGTCTAGAACATTTACTTCTAAATCTTCTTCTGATTCTGACTCATTTAAGAGAATTTTAATTAATGAATCTTTAAGATTATCATTAATTTCTAGAGCTTGGATTTGTTGTTTAACTTTACACTTGTTAGCGTAATGACCAGTTTTTCCGCATTTGTAACAGACTACATTAGTCTCTTTTTTTACTGCTTTCTTCTTTTTAGAAGAGGTGACTGGTTTACTTCTGATAGGTTTCTTTCTCTTTTTACTTGTCTGAGGGTAAAATGGTCTGTGTTTTTTGTATCTTCTCTTACTCTCTCTCCCAGATTTTTTAACTTTTCCTTTATTAGGAAAAGTTACTGGAGGTAAACCGTATTGTTCACAGAAATCACCGAGTAATCTTTTACCCGTGATTCTTTCTTTGTGTAACTGGCGCTGAAGTCTTAATTCATTGCACAGTGTTAGTCCTGCAGTGACTACTTCTGATGCTAATTCACCAAAAGTATAATGGCTATATGGCAAGGATCCATCATGTTTATCCCTAAAACTGGTCTTTTTCTTTTTTCTTCTGGACTTTCTATATTATCTATTAAATCTAGATTTAGATTTTGTTCTTTTGTTAATGTACACAAACCATTTAAGGTACAAAGTGATTTATAATAATCACATTTTCCATTACATTCTGATTTTTTATCAGACTCAGTTGAAGATTCTTTTGAAGTATAATCTACCGCATTTATTTCTAAATCTTCTGATTCTAACTCATTTAAGAGTATCTTTATCAAAGAATCTTTAAGATTTTCATCAATTGCTGAAGCTTGTATTTGTTGCTTTACTTTACACTTATTAGCGTAATGACCAGTTTTCCACATTTGTAACACACTACATTAGTTTCTCTGGTTTCTCTTTTCTTAAATCAAATGTAATCTTGTCTGTCGCAAAATTTTGGTTCCCCACACAAACGATTAAATTTTGAGCTGAAATTTAACTTGAGAATAGCTCAAATGTGGCACAAACAACCTGTAAATTTTCAGGAATTTATGGGCTCATTTGCTATGTGAACTTAATTTGATCGTGTCTGCCTCAAAATTTTGGTTCCCCACACAAACGGATGAATTTTAAGCTGAAATTTAATTTGGGAACTACTGATATTGGGTATAAACACCCAGTAAATTTTCAGAAATTTCTGGGTATATTTGCTATGTGAACATATTTTGATTGATTCTGCCGCAAAATTTTGGTTCCCCACACAAATGGTTGAATTTTAAGCTGAAATTTAATGTGGGAACTACTGAAGTGGGGTATAATCACCCTGTAAAATTTTCAGGAATTTCTGGGTCTATTTGCTATGTGAACTTAATTTGATCGAGTTTGCCGCAAAATTTTGGTTCAGTAGGCAAACAATATCAAACAACCCCCAAAATTTACACCCAACGTCTTAAACACACCCAAATAATGCTGGAAAAGTTTCAGGCGTAATAGATAAGTCTAACTCAATGACCCAAATAATCTCTCATGCTTGATATCAAAATGAAGGAAGCAAGATGGATAGCTAGAATAATGGCTTTGGCTTGATTAACCCAAAACCCTAAGACAAACTCAACAAAACAAATTTTTAAACAAACAGGTCCAACTAAACCCCAAGAGCCAAACAGCAAATATGAAGAAGGTAAGAAACACAAAGAATAAGAAGCAAATAGAGAATCTACCTTGTTTGGACGTCCCTTTGCTCTGATACCAAAACTGATGTGAACCTTCAAGCAATTGGTAACTTGAAAACCCACATTCAAGAATTAAATGAACAATATGGAAAGCACCAAATCAAGATGTATGAATTTGATTCTTTGAACCAGCACAATCAGATTGTTGTGTAATTCAAAGAAAATATCAGAAATTGGATTCTTGACCTAATTCATATGGAGAATGAATAAACCAAGAATATTATGCACATTAAACCTTGCAAGATAGAAATCTCAGCAAGTTAATGAGCTTCACAAGAACAAAGGCAACAGCCAATTTACTCACTAAAGGAGCAGAAACAATCTTTCATTAATATTCAAAGTGTGTCCTCCACTCTCTCATTACACTTGTATTTATAGCCTCTTGGCTTCAAAGCTAAAGACAAAAATATCCCTACTTTAGTAACAGCTGTAAGGAGCTTTAAGTCCAAACAAAAATTAATCTATCAAAAGACTAAAAACTCATTATAAAAAGTAAATTTAATACAGCAGCAAGTAAGGGCATTTAAGTCCAAAAGAGAGGTGGTTATAACAGCAAGGAATATTCCTTGAAAAAGGTGCCAGCAGATGCATGTACATGGGTTGGATCTGGTGCATGCATGTCCACAGGTTATTCCATGTAACCTAATGCTCCACATGACACCTGGTCACTTCCAAGCTTAATTTTCACCAAATTTAATCCTTTATAATTTTTTTCATGCCATTCCAGCTTATAATCCTTGCTCCTTATGATTTCACAAATTAAATTCTAATGTGATTTAGCTCTAGCTCTAATAATTGGACCTTGGATGAAATCCTTTGGCGTGGATGTAGCTTGATTCTCATCATTTTAATTAATGAATCTTTAAGATTATCATTAATTTCTAGAGCTTGGATTTGTTGTTTAACTTTACACTTGTTAGCGTAATGACCAGTTTTTCCGCATTTGTAACAGACTACATTAGTCTCTTTTTTTACTGCTTTCTTCTTTTTAGAAGAGGTGACTGGTTTACTTCTGATAGGTTTCTTTCTCTTTTTACTTGTCTGAGGGTAAAATGGTCTGTGTTTTTTGTATCTTCTCTTACTCTCTCTCCCAGATTTTTTAACTTTTCCTTTATTAGGAAAAGTTACTGGAGGTAAACCGTATTGTTCACAGAAATCACCGAGTAATCTTTTACCCGTGATTCTTTCTTTGTGTAACTGGCGCTGAAGTCTTAATTCATTGCACAGTGTTAGTCCTGCAGTGACTACTTCTGATGCTAATTCACCAAAAGTATAATGGCTATATGGCAAGGATCCATCATGTTTATCCCTAAAACTGGTCTTTTTCTTTTTTCTTCTGGACTTTCTATATTATCTATTAAATCTAGATTTAGATTTTGTTCTTTTGTTAATGTACACAAACCATTTAAGGTACAAAGTGATTTATAATAATCACATTTTCCATTACATTCTGATTTTTTATCAGACTCAGTTGAAGATTCTTTTGAAGTATAATCTACCGCATTTATTTCTAAATCTTCTGATTCTAACTCATTTAAGAGTATCTTTATCAAAGAATCTTTAAGATTTTCATCAATTGCTGAAGCTTGTATTTGTTGCTTTACTTTACACTTATTAGCGTAATGACCAGTTTTCCACATTTGTAACACACTACATTAGTTTCTCTGGTTTCTCTTTTCTTAAATCAAATGTAATCTTGTCTGTCGCAAAATTTTGGTTCCCCACACAAACGATTAAATTTTGAGCTGAAATTTAACTTGAGAATAGCTCAAATGTGGCACAAACAACCTGTAAATTTTCAGGAATTTATGGGCTCATTTGCTATGTGAACTTAATTTGATCGTGTCTGCCTCAAAATTTTGGTTCCCCACACAAACGGATGAATTTTAAGCTGAAATTTAATTTGGGAACTACTGATATTGGGTATAAACACCCAGTAAATTTTCAGAAATTTCTGGGTATATTTGCTATGTGAACATATTTTGATTGATTCTGCCGCAAAATTTTGGTTCCCCACACAAATGGTTGAATTTTAAGCTGAAATTTAATGTGGGAACTACTGAAGTGGGGTATAATCACCCTGTAAAATTTTCAGGAATTTCTGGGTCTATTTGCTATGTGAACTTAATTTGATCGAGTTTGCCGCAAAATTTTGGTTCAGTAGGCAAACAATATCAAACAACCCCCAAAATTTACACCCAACGTCTTAAACACACCCAAATAATGCTGGAAAAGTTTCAGGCGTAATAGATAAGTCTAACTCAATGACCCAAATAATCTCTCATGCTTGATATCAAAATGAAGGAAGCAAGATGGATAGCTAGAATAATGGCTTTGGCTTGATTAACCCAAAACTCTAAGACAAACTCAACAAAACAAATTTTTAAACAAACAGGTCCAACTAAACCCCAAGAGCCAAATAGCAAATATGAAGAAGGTAAGAAACACAAAGAATAAGAAGCAAATAGAGAATCTACCTTGTTTGGACGTCCCTTTGCTCTGATATCAAAAATGATGTGAACCTTCAAGCAATTGGTAACTTGAAAACCCACATTCAAGAATTAAATGAACAATATGGAAAGCACCAAATCAAGATGTATGAATTTGATTCTTTGAACCAGCACAATCAGATTGTTGTGTAATTCAAAGAAAATATCAGAAATTGGATTCTTGACCTAATTCATATGGAGAATGAATAAACCAAGAATATTATGCACATTAAACCTTGCAAGATAGAAATCTCAGCAAGTTAATGAGCTTCACAAGAACAAAGGCAACAGCCAATTTACTCACTAAAGGAGCAGAAACAATCTTTCATTAATATTCAAAGTGTGTCCTCCACTCTCTCATTACACTTGTATTTATAGCCTCTTGGCTTCAAAGCTAAAGACAAAAATATCCCTACTTTAGTAACAGCTGTAAGGACCTTTAAGTCCAAACAAAAATTCTATCAAAAGACTAAAAACTCCTTACAAAAAGTAAATTTAATACAGCAGCAAGTAAGGGCATTTAAGTCCAAAAGAGAGGTGGTTATAACAGCATAGAATATTCCATGAAAAAGGTGCCAGCTGATGCATGTACATAGGTTGGATCTGGTGCATGCATGTCCACAGGTTATTCCATGTAACCTAATGTTCCACATGACACCTGGTCACTTCCAAGCTTAATTTTCACCAAATTTAATCCTTTATAATTTTTTTCATGCCATTCCAGCTTATAATCCTTGCTCCTTATGATTTCACAAATTAAATTCTAATGTGATTTAGCTCTAGCTCTAATAATTGGACCTTGGATGAAATCCTTTGGCGTGGATGTAGCTTGATTCTCATCATGATTGCTATGATGAGGGAGATCAGCCACCTATGGATGGCAATATCCTTGTCACCATGCGCACACTTAGTGCACAAGTGAGTATGGAGTGTGGTGATGAAATGCAAAGGGAGAACATCTTCCATACTAGGTGCTTAGTGAATGACAAGTTGTGTAGTGTGATTGTAGATGGTGGGAGCTGTTGTAATGTGGCTAGTTCACTCTTGGTGGACAAGTTGGGTTTGCCTACTACTACACATCCAAAACCATATGGCTTGCAATGGTTGAATGATTGTGGGAGGTTGAGGGTTACAAAACAGGTGGTGGTGCCATTCACCATTGGCAAGTAAAATGATGAGTTACTTTGTGATGTTGTGCCTATGGTTGCTACGCATCTTTTGTTGGGCCGTCCATGGCAGTATGATAAAAGTGTTGTGCATGATGGTAGGAAGAACAGGTACACGGTCACTAAGGAAGGTTGAACATACTCATTGCTTCCTATGACACCAGGTCAAGTGCATGAAGATCAAATGAGGATTCTTAGATCCATTGAAGAAAAGAAAGAAACTTGGAGAGAAAAACTCAGAGAGGCCGAGCTGGATGAGAGTGAAAAGAAAGAGAAGAGAGAAGAAAATGAGAGAAAAAGAGAAACAAAAGAAAAGAAAATGAGAACAAATGAGAAAAAGGAAAGCTCGGGGCAAAAAGAGAGTGGAGAGAAAAGAATGAGTTTGTATGTGAAGGAAAGAGAAGTTAGAGAGGCTTTATATTCAGGAAGACCTCTTTGTGTATTTATGTACAAGGAGGTTAATTTATGTGTTACTGACCTTGATTCACATTTGCCTAGTGATGCTTTGTCTCTTATACAGGAAAATGAAGATGTCTTCCCAAATGAGTTGCCACCAGGATTGCCACCTATCAGAGGGATTGAGCACCAGATTGACTTAGTACCTAAAGCACAAATACCGAATAGACCAGCATACAGAACAAATCCTAAAGAAACAAAGGAGTTGCAAAGGCAAGTGGAGGAGCTTATGGAGAAGGGCTATGTTAGGGAGAGCATGAGCCCATGTGCTGTACTTGTGTTGCTAGTGCCTAAGAAGGATGGGAGTTATCGCATGTGTGTGGATTGTAGGGCCATCAATAAAATCACTGTAAAGTATAGACACCCAATCCCTCGCCTTGATGATATGCTTGATGAGTTGCATGGTGCAAGTGTGTTTTCTAAGATAGATTTGAAAAGTGGTTACCACCAAATAAGAATGAAAATTGGTGATGAGTGGAAAACTGCTTTCAAAACTAAATATGGGTTGTATGAATGGATGGTGATGCCATTTGGGCTCACAAATGCTCCTAGCACTTTTATGCGTTTGATGAATCATGTGTTGAGGAATTTCATTGGAAAGTTTGTTGTTGTGTATTTTGATGACATTTTGATTTACAGCAGTAACATAGACGAGCATTTGCATCACTTGAGACTTGTTTTTGATGTGTTGAGAAATGAGAAATTGTATGCGAATGCGAAAAAGTGTTCATTTTGCTTGGATAAGTTTGTTTTTCTTGGTTTTGTTGTAAGTAGTAAAGGTGTACAGGTTGATGAAGAGAAAATCAAAGTCATTAGAGATTGGCCAATTCCTAAGAATGTGTCTGAGGTTAGGAGTTTCCATGGATTGGCTAGTTTCTATAGGTGATTTGTGCCTAATTTTAGTACAATTGTTGCTCCTTTGAATGAATTGCTGAAAAAGAATGTTGCATTTGAGTGGAAAAAGAAACATGAACATGCATTTTCTGAACATAAAGATAGATTGTGTTCTGCACCTGATGTGAACCTTCAAGTAATTGGTAACTTGAAAACCCACATTCAAGGATTAAAGGAACAATATGGAACGCACCAAATCAAGATGTATGAATTTGATTCTTTGAACCAATACAATCAGATATGTCATTCAAAGAAAATATCAGAAAATGGATTCTTGACCTAATTCATATGGAGAATGAATAAACCAAGAATATTATGTACATTAAACCTTGCAAGATAGAAATCTCAGCAAGTTAATGAGCAACAGCCAATTTACTCACTAAAGGAGCAGAAACAATCTTTCATTAATATTCAAAGTGTGTCCTCCACTCTCTCATTACACTTGTTGATTGAATGTGTTCTAGGTGTGTTAAATGTAAGAAAGCAAAGTCTAGAGTAATGCCAAATGGTCTTTACACACCCTTGCCTGTTCCTAAGGAACCTTGGACTGATATTTCTATAGATTTTATTTTGGGTTTGCCTAGGTCTAGGAGAGGTCATGATTCTATATTTGTGTTTGTTGATAGATTTTCTAAGATGGCACACTTCATACCGTGTCACAAAACAGATGATGGATACATAGCCAATTTGTTCTTTAAGGAGATAGTCAGGTTACATGGTATACCTAGGACTATAGTGAGTGATAGAGATGTTAAGTTCCTATGTCACTTTTGGAGGGTGTTGTGGGGTAAGTTAGGTACTAAACTGTTGTTCTCAACAACTTGTCATCCCCAGACTGATGGACAAACAGAAGTAGTGAATAGAAACTTAACTACTTTATTACGTGTGATGGTTAAACAAAACTTGATGTCTTGGGAAGATTGCATTCCTTTTGTTGAGTTTGCTTATAACAGAGTAGTGCATTCTTCTACCGGATTTTCACCATTTTAGATTGTGTATGGATTTAATCCATTGACACCATTAAACTTGTTGCCTTTACCTGTTGATCATAGTAATAGTCTTGATGGTAAAAAGATAGTATATTTGGTTAGGAAATTGCATGAGCAAGCTAGGTTACAAATCGAAAAGAAAAATGCACAATATGCTACTCATGCTAATAAAGGCCGAAAGCCTCTTGTGTTTGAACCAGGTGACTTTGTTTGGGTGCATTTAAGGAAAGAGCGGATTCCAAGCCTAAGAAAGTCAAAATTACAGCCAAGGTGTGATGGTCCATTCAAAGTGCTAGAAAGGATCAACAACAATGCATACAAGATTGATTTACCTTGTGAGTATGGTGTTAGCAATTCTTTTAACATTACTGATCTTTCCCCTTGCATTGATGCAGGACCAAATTCGAGAACGAATTCTTTCAAAGGAGGAGGGGATGATGAAGAAGCACCAGTGCCTATGCCATTATTTAGAGGACCCATCACCAGAGCCAGAGTTAGAGAGCTGTAAGCATTGGTGTTGGAGCATTGTGAGCACAAAGGGGATCAAAATTGCCATGTTGGACTTTCTTGCATATTGTTGGAATCTAGGTGGATCGTTCTCACACAAGTTGGCATGGGAGACTTGACAAGTGGCGCCACATCAGCATGACTTCGCCATATCAGCAAGACTTGGCACAAGACCATTCGGCCAAGTGGATTGGAGGAGCTTCTTATGCTTATTTGGATTTCCATGTGTTGACACCTTTTATTGGTCCCCACTACATTAAAAAAAGGCTGCTACCACCTAAAGTGTTGCTGCCACCTTATGGTCCCCACTACATAAAGGGCTGCCATAGCAAGTGGTCCCAAATGGTCTCCCCCCCTATGGAGACGCCCCATCTGATTAAGGAGCCTTGTATTTTTGTCTTTTTAGCTATGTTGGCTCGCTTTTAGGGTTTTAGAGATGCTATATATAACCCAAGATATTCAGATTGTATTGGTAGCCTTCATTTTTTCTAGTTTAAGTGTGAGCATTAGGGAGAGAACTCCATTGCTGAAGCTTGAGTTTCTTCTATGTTTCTTCCATGTTTCTTGAAAGAACTTGGATTCTAGCAGCATGAACCCCTTGCTAGTCTTATTTTGATGATCAATATGCTTTAGCTTGTTACTATTTGTGTATTGACACTTGGGTTTTCAATCTGAAATTCTGCCTTGTTTGGATGATTAAAGATCTTGGTTCCAATATTTAGATGTTGTGTTTCTTGGCATCCTAGGAGTGCTCATCACCTAGTCTCTAGAATATTCTATTTTGATTTCTTTATGCCATGTGGCAGATTAGTTATTTGTAACTCTTATATATATATATATATATTTCTCTTCTACATCAAATGAGGGATAACTAATATCAAATATTGAGAAAGCATTGATTTTCTGCCATCGCTGTCAATTGTTAGAGTTTTATAATTTCTTCCTTGTTTCTTGAATATAACTTGGACTTAAGCAAATTGACCACTTGCTTATTTTTTCTTCATAATCAAGGTGCTCTAGCCTAGCTACTATTGTGTCTTGATTGATTATCAATTATGCCTTGTTTATTGTTAAAAGATCTAATTCCATCTTTAGATATATGTCTCTAATATGAATATTAGGGATATTCATTATTTTGTGCTTATTTATTGTTAAAATATCTAATTTCATCTTTAGATATTATGTCTCTAATATGAATATTGGGGGTATTCATTATTTGTTGCTTATTTATTGTTAAAAGATTTAATTTCATCTTTAGATATTATGTCTCTAATATGAATATTGGGGGTATTCATTATTTGGTGTCAGAGCAATTGGGCATCAAACAAGGTATTATCCTTAGATCTACTCCTTTAATTTCTGCCTAAAATCCTTCATTCATGTTCTGTTTGTTTTCCATCACAATAGCATTCGGCTAGAGTGATTTTTCTAGGGTTTATTGTAGTGGCTTCAAATCTGTTCGAATTTTTCATGTGTTTGGCTGAATATTTTTTGTTCCTTAGTGATTTTTCATTTAAATATGACATTAATACATTATAGCCGAACACTCTACATTGGGTTTTAGATTTGATTTTTGCTTGAAATTGAGTTTTTGTTGTGTTTGTCTTAGGGTTGTAATCATTCAAGCTAATATGTTTGTTCTTACTATCTTTTACATCTTTAATTTGAATATCAAGCTTGAGGAAATTATTAATGATGCATCTAATGATTAAGAATTGATGTTAGTTGTTGGATTGAATTAAAATCAGAGTTTGAACAAAAATAGGTGCTGTTTGGTTTGTGATTGTTGATGTTTGGCTGGAATTGAAAATTTGTTATAAGTTTCTTACATTGATTTCTGGGGTTACACTTAGCTACTGATCTTCAAATTTAATCTGTGATATTTTGAGGTATTTGGAATGTCACATATCAATTTTGGAGGGGTAGATGATGCTGTTTGGCTGTTAAATCAAATTTTACTCACAAACCGGTCAATTTTTAGTTCACATAGTAAACCTACCCAGAAAATTTTGAAAATTTTTCCACTACTTAGATACCATCTTAGTAGTTTCCAGATAAAATTTCAGCTTGAAATTCCATTATTTGAGTTGGAAACAAAATTTTTTGATGTAAACTGGTCATTTTTTAGTTTACATATGAAACCTACCCAGAAAAATCTGAAAATTTTCCCACTACTTAGATACCATCTTTGTAGTTTCCAGATAAAATTTCAGCTTGAAATTCCATTATTTTAGTTGGAAACAAAATTTTTTTATGTAAATTGGTCATTTTTTGGTTTACGTACGAAACCTACCCAGAAAAATCTGAAAATTTTCCCACTATTTAGATACCATCTCAGTAGCCTCTAGTTAAAATTTCAGCTTGAAATTCTATCATATGTGTTGGAAAAATTTTTTTTGACATAAATCAGGCATTTTCTGTTTTACATAGTAAACCCACCCAGAAAATTCTAAAATTTTACCAGCAATTAGTCAGTTTTGAGATAGGTTTTTTCACAAATTTTTAGGGTAATACTCATTCATTTGGCTAGTGAACTAAATTATTGCATTTTGTGGTGAAATTGTACTATTTTTAGAAGTTGTGTGACTGGCTATGATTTCTAGGATTTTGGCTTGATATTTGATCCTCGAGTTGTTAGTTTTTCCAGTCTATAAAATCTTTTCATTTATATTAATTGCTTTAATTTTGGAGTCTTCTTTTCCTTGATTCTGTGTTTCATTGCATATTTTTATTTACGTCTTGTTTCATCTCATTCTCGAATATTTTGATAAAGTTTGAGTTTTTTTTTTGTTTTGTGTTTGGGTTCTTAAAAGAAGCGAAGGAAAGAATTTGAGTGGTAAAAGGCAAGAGTGAGTGCATAAAAGGGTAAAAGCCTAATTGTGTGCTAAACACTTGAGAGGGTGAGCCATTTATTTTCCAGCCTTATTTTCTTTACAGCAAAATGGAACAAAACACAAGTAGTAGTAGTGGAGTTGAGGGGAGGAATTTTAAAGATGAAAGGGTTTATAAGGAGGCTATGGCACAACAATTTGAGGGACTTTCTCTCCAAACAGCCACTCATAATGAAGAATTGTAAACTATGAGAAGAGACTTGAATGAGTTGAAGGGTTTGAGAGCTGATGTGAATAGGATGATGGAATATATGATGGGTAATGAGAGGGAGAATAGAAATAGGAGGGAGGAAGTAGGTGTGCATGTGAGAGATGGAGATAGAGTTGGAAGGTGAATTCGGGTAAAACCTAGGATGGAGGAGCAAAAAGAGTTGAATTAGTTTGATGATGAGTTTGAGGAAGTGTTTGAGTATGGGAACCATCACTTTGATGGTAGGAGGTTTTAGCCACCAAGTGGGAGAGGTGTTAGAGGTACGAGAGGAGGAAGACAACTTAGATTTGATGACATGGTGAGAGAGAGATGCACCATGAGATGGTTGATGCCAATGTGGGAAGCATAAAGATGAAAATACCTCATTTTCATGGCAAGGAGGATGCTGAAGCCTATATTGAATGGGAGAGGCAGATTGAGATAATTTTTGAGTGCCACAATTATAGTGAGGAGAAAAAAGTTAAGTTTGTAGCAATTGAGTTCAAGGATTATGCATTGGTTTAGTAGGATCAATTACTTGCAAGGAGGAGAAGACATGGCTTGAGGAGTGTTACTACTTGGGTCGAAATGAAGGAGATCTTAAGAGAAAGGTTTGTGCCTCCACACTATGGAAGAGAGGTGAAGTTGAGGTTGCAGCAACTTACCCAAGCAAGTAGGCGTGTGGGGGAGTATTACAAAGCTATGCAAATTGCCATGATCAGGGTTGAAGTAGAGGAGGATGAAGAAGCCACCATGGTTCTGTTCTTGAATGGGTTGAATCCCGACATTGCTTACATGGTTCACTTACAAAATTATAGAACAATAGAGCAAATGATGCAAGTAGCCATCAAAACAGAAAAGAAGATGAAGAGGAAGCGGGCTGCCAAAAGTAAATGGAATACTCAATCATCATACAATTCAACTTCCAATGCACCATAGAAATCGAATTGGAGTGGAACACCTAAAGTGGAAAAAGATGTACCAAAAGTGAAGAAGGAGGAGTGGAAAGGAAAAGGGAAGATGGAAGGAAAGGTGGAAGAGAAAAATAAGAAGGTGGAAAATAAAGTAAGAGATGTGAAGTGCTTTAAGTGTTTGGGAAGGGGGCATTATTCCAATGAGTGTCCAAATAGGAGAGTGATGTTTATTAGAGAAGATGGAGAATGGGAGAGTGGTGAAGAAAAGGCAGAAAAGAGTGCTTGTGACGATAGTGATGATGAGTATCTTAATGAGGGAGAACAAGCTCCCATGGATGGTAATGTCCTTGTCACTATGCGCACCCTGAGTGCACAAGTCAGTTTGGGTAATGGAGAAACTATATGTTTGGTGAATGAGAAACTATATAGTGTAATTGTGAATAGTGGTAGTTGCTGCAATGTTGCTAATAGCTTATTAGTTGAGAAATTGGGATTGCCTACCACTTTGCATTCAAAGCCATATGGTCTCCAGTGGCTTAATGATTGTGGGAAATTGACAGTTACCAAATAGGTTGTAGTGCCTTTTAGTATTGGGAAGTACCATTATGAGGTATTTTGTGATGTGGTGCCTATGGTAGCTACTCATTTATTGTTGGGCCGTCCATGGCAATTTGATAGACGTGTGTTTCATGATGGAAAAAAGAACAAGTATACAGTTTTGAAAGATGGCCGAACCTATACCTTGCTTCCTATGTCACCATCTCAAGTGCATGAAGACCAAGTGAGCATCTTAAAATCAGTTAAGGAAAAGAAAGATTAGAGAGAAATTTTGCGAGAGGCCAAGCTTGATGAGAGGAAAAATGAGAAGAGAGTGAGAGCAAAAGAAGTAAAATAAAAAGAAAAGAGTGAGGGCTCGGGGCAAAAGGAGAGTAGAGCGAAGAAAATGAGTTTGTATGTGAGAGAAAAAGAAGTGAGGGAAGCCTTACATGGGGGGATACCTCTTTGTGTGCTTATGTACTGGGAGGTGAATTTATGTTTATTTGACATTGACCAAAACTTGCCTAATGGTGCTATTTCTTTATTGCAGGAATTTGAGGATGTGTTTCCAGATGATCTTCCTTCGGGTTTGCCACCAATTCGGGGGATAGAACACCAAATTGACCTCATTCCGGGTGCTCCAATTCCAAACAGACCAGCATATAAGAGTAATCCTGAGGAGACAAAAGAACTACAGAGGCAAGTGGAGGAACTTTTGGCAAATGGCTATGTACATGAAAGCATGAGTCCATGTGTGGTTCTAATGCTCCTTGTACCAAAAAAGGATGAGACATTTAGAATGTGTGTAGATTGCCGTGCTATCAACAAAATCACGGTAAAGTATCGATATCACATTCCTCGATTGGATGATATGCTTTATGAGTTGTTTGGTGCATGTGTGTTTACAAAGATTGACTTGAAAAGCAGTTACTATTAGATTAGAATGAAAGAGGAGGGGATGAATGGAAAACCACATTCAAGACCAAATATGGGTTGTATGAGTGGATGGTTATGCCATTTGGGCTAACCAATGCACCTAGTACTTTCATGAGGTTAATGAACTATGTGCTTAGACAATTCATAGGCAGATTTGTGGTAGTTTATTTTGATGACATCTTAATCTATAGCAAAAACATGGATGAGCATTTACATCATTTGAGATATGTGTTTGATGTGTTGAGATCTGAAAAACTGTATGCTAATATGAAGAAGTGTTCTTTTTGCTTATATAGAGTTGTCTTTCTTGGTTATGTTGTGAGTAGCAAAGGTGTGGAAGTAGATGAGCAAAAGGTCATAGCCATTAGGGATTGGCCAACTCCTAAAAATGCATATGAGGTTAGGACTTTTCATGGATTGGCTAGTTTCTATAGGAGTTTGTGCTTAATTTTAGTACTATTGCTGCTCCTTTGAATGAACTTATGAAAAAGAATGTTGTGTTTGAATGGAAAAAGAAGCATAAAAATGCATTTGCTGAATTGAAAAGAAAATTATACACTGCACCATTGTTGAACTTACCTGATTTTGATAAAATGTTTGAAATTGAATATGATGCTAGTGGTGTAGGTATAGGTGTTGTTCTGGTGCAAAAGAAATGCCCTATTGCATATTTTAGTGAGAAATTGAATGGTGCTGCATTGAATTACTCTACTTATGACAAAGAATTGTATGCACTTGTTAGGGCCTTGGAAACTTGGCAACATTATTTGTGGCCTAAGGAGTTTGTCATACATTCTGATCATGAATCATTGAAGCATCTTAAGAGTCAAAATAAGTTGAGTAAAAGGCATGCTAAATGGATTGCTTTTGTTGATTCATTTCCATATGTGATTAAATATAAACAAGAAAAGGAAAATGTTGTTGCTGATGCACTTTCTAGTAGGTACTCACTTTTATCTATACTTGATGTAAAGTTGCTTAGGTTTAAATTCATGAATGATTTGTATGTTAATGATAATGACTTTGTTGGTTTATGATGCTTGTGAGAAATGTGCATTTCAAAAATATTATAGACATGATGGGTACTTATTTAAAGAGACTAAACTTTGTGTGTCTAAGTGTTTTATACGTGATTTACTTGTGTTAGAATCGCATAGTGGGGGTTTAATGGGCCATTTTGGCATGGCACAAACTTTGGACATCTTACATGAACATTTCTTTTGGCCTAAGATGAGAAAAGATGTTAAAAAATTGTGTTCTACTTGTGTGTAATGTAAAAAGGCCAAGTATAAAGTTATGCCACATGGGTTGTATACACCATTGCTTGTGCCTAAGGAACCTTAGACTGACATTTCCATGGATTTCAAATTAGGGTTACCTAGGACACAAAGAAAACATGACAGCATATTTGTGGTTGTTGATAAATTTTCTAAGATGACACATTTCATTTCATGCCATAAAACTGATGATGCCACTTATATTGCTGATTTGTTCTTTCGGGAGGTTGTCAAATTGCATGGCATACCTTGGACAATAATTAGTGATAGGGACGTTAAGTTCCTAAGTCACTTTTAGAAAGTCTTGTGGGGTAAGTTAGGCACTAAACTTTTATTTTCCACTACTTGTCATCTACAGACTGATGGACAGACAGAGGTAGTGAATGGGACACTAACCACTCTATTGCATGCTATGATCCAAAAGAACTTGAAATCTTGGGAAAATTGTTTGCCATTTGTTGAGTTTGCTTATAACCGTTGCCGCAAGGATTTTATGGTCGCCGGACGATTCTCACCGAAGTGAAAAAAGTAAGGAGTCGCCACTTTAATTTTAAGGGAAATTAAAGGAAACCATTACTGAAAATAAAAACCACTTCCGAAACAGAGATTCTAGGTTCAAAGTCCATTCACGGGTGGGGAAGGTGTTAGGCACCCCACCTCCTCTCTTAACGAGGGTCAGCAAATTTAACGATGTGCTCTTATGATGAGAATCAAGCTACATCCACACCAAAGGATTTCATCCAAGGTCCAATTACTAGAGCTAGAGCTAAATCACTTCAGAATTTAATCTGCGAAATCTTAAGGAGTATGGATTATAAGCTGGAATGGCATGAAGAAAATTATAAAGGATTAAATTTGATGAAAATTAAGCTTAGAAGTGACCAGGTGTCAGGTGGAGCATTAGGTTACTTGGAATAAACTGTGGACATGCATGTACCAGATCCAACCCATGTACATGCATCTGCTGGCACCTTTTTTGAAAGAATATTCCTTGCTATTATAGCCACCTCTTTTTTGGACTTAAATGTCCTTATTTGCTACTGTATTAAATTTACTTTTTGTAAGGAGTTTTTAGTCTTTTGATAGATTAATTTTTGTTTGGACTTAAAGCTCCTTGCAGCTGTTATTAAAGTAGGGATATTTTTGCCTTTAGCTTTGGAGCCAAGAGACTATAAATACAAGTGTAATGAGAGAGTGGAGGACACACTTTGAATATTAATGAAAGATTATTTTTACTCATTTAGTGAGTAAATTAGCTGTTGCCTTTGTTCTTGTGAAGCTCATTAACTTGCTGAGATTTCTATCTTGCAAGGTTTAATGTGCATAATATTCTTGGTTTATTCATTCTCCATATGAATTAGGTCAAGAATCCCATTTCTGATATTTTCTTTGAATTACACAACAATCTGATTGTGCTGGTTCAAAGAATCAAATTCATACATCTTGATTTGGTGCTTTCCATATTATTCCTTTAATTCTTGAATGTGGGTTTTCAAGTTACCAATTACTTGAAGGTTCACATCAGTTTTGGTATCAGAGCAAAGGGACGTCCAAACAAGGTAGATTCTCTATTTGCTTCTTATTCTTGGTGTTTGTTACCTTTCTCATATTTGCTGTTTGGCTTTAGCTCCATATTTGTTTCTTCTTCTTCATCTTGCATCTGGTTCTTTCTTCCTAAACCTTGATTTGCTTCTTATTGTGTTTCTGTTAATCACATTTTTTTTGATTGTGTGCTTGACCGAAATTGGCTCTTAGGGTTTAGTATGACCTGTTTGTTTAAAAATTTGTTTTGTTGAGTTTGTCTTAGGGTTTTGGGTTAATCAAGCCAAAGCCGTTATTCTAGCTATCCATTTTGCTTCCTTCATTTTGATATCAAGCATGAGAGATTATTTGGGTCATTGAATTCAACTTACCTATTAGGCCTGAAACTGTACCAGCATTATTTGGGGTGTGTTTAAGACGTTGGGTGTAAATTTTGGGGGTTGTTTGATATTGTTTGCCTACTCGATCAAATTAAGTTCACATAGCAAATAGACCCAGAAATTCCTAAAAATTTACAGGGTGTTTATAACCCACTTCAGTAGTTCCCAAATTAAATTTCAGCTTAAAATTCAACCATTTGTGTGGGGACCCAAAATTTTGCAGCAGAATCGATCAAAATAAGTTCACATAGCAAATATATCCAAAAATTTATGAAAATTTACCGGGTTTTTATACCCCATATCAGTAGTTCCCAAATTAAATTTCAGCTTAAAATTCATCCGTTTGTGTAGGGAACCAAAATTTTGCGGCAGACTCGATCAAATTAAGTTCACATAGCAAATCAGCCCAGAAATTCCTGAAAATTTACAGGTTGTTTTTGCCACATTTGAGCTATCCTCAAATTAAATCTCAGCTCAAAATTTAACCGTTTGTGTGGGGAACAAAATTTTGCGGCAAACAAGATTAAATTTGGTTTACATAGTAAACCTGTCAAGAAACGCCTGAAATTCTAGCAACAATTAGTCAGTACTGGATTGCATTTGCCTTCTCAATTTCAGATCAAAATACACTCGTTTGCTTGGTGATCCTAAATTTATGCAATTGTTGGTGTATTGTGTGAACTGCTGGTAATTGTGATAAGTTGGTGGCAAACTTGGACATTTAAGCTTGATATCTCTAGGTTGTCTCTTTTCCAGCTTACGACTCTTTTATTTTGGTGTCTTGTTTCTTGATTGCTTATTGTATTACATTTCCGTACTTGAGCTTTTATTTTCTTGACTTCTTGAGTCACATTATTGCTTTTTTTTTTTTTAATTACTCATTTTGATCCGTCACGTTCAAGAATTTTATTATGTTAAATTTTTGTGGGTACAGTCTTGGTTTGAGTTACTTGAGTTTGATAAGAACTTGTGGACATAGCCAAGAGAGGTAAAAGGCACAGAGTGGAGAGTTCATAAGAGGGGAAAAGCCTTGTTGAGTTAAACACAAGTAGAGTGTCCCCTGTTGAGTGTAAACACGTAAGGGAGTGAGTGAGGTGTTTTCTTTACACTAACCATTTTCTTGCAGGTCTGAAAACATGTCTAGAAGAGGTGATGGTAGTGAGGGGGAAGGTGAAAATCCATTCTACATGTAGGTTGTCAGACAACAATTTGAAAGAATGAATGTTGTGTGCAATGGAATCATAGATAGGTTGGAAAGATTGGAGCAAAGAGATAGGCAAAATGAGAGAAGGCCAAACAGGAGGGATCTTGTACCTCCAGTAGTTGAATCTGATGAAGATGAGGTTGATACTCAAGTAAAGGAGGATGTTGGTGATGAATTGCAAAGAGAAACAATTTTCCATACAAGGTGTCTTATCCAAGACAAAGATTGTAGTGTCATCATTGATGGGGGAAGTTGTGCCAATGTTGCTAGTACTATTTTGGTGCAGAAATTAGGATTGAGGACTTTGAAACATCCTAGACCCTATAAATTACAGTGGTTGAATGAATGCGGTGAGGTGAAAGTAACAAAACGAGTGCTGATTTCCTTCGCAATAGGAAAGTATCAAGATAAGGTTATGTGTGTAACATGGTTCCAATGCAAGCTGGCCATTTATTACTTGGCCGACCATGGCAAATTGATAGAAAGGTGATCCACGATGGGTATAAAAATAGGTATTCTTTTGAAATGAATGGAAGGAAAATCATTTTGGCACCTATGACACCAAAACAGATTTATGAAGACCAAACAAGGCTTAAGCAAGCAATGGGTGAGGTAAAATCAAGAGTGGCCGAAAAGAGAGCAGAGAAGAAAAGGAGTGAAAAGAAATTGACTGAAAATATTGTGAGTGAGCAAGACAAGGGTGGTTGTGAGGAAAGAAAAGAGAGTAAAGAAAACATTCCAAGAGTGCTTGAAAAAGGTGAAACTTCGGCGCAAAAGGAGAGCTGTGCGGAAAGAGGGGAGAGAAAATTAAGCTTGTATGCTAAAGGAAGAGATGTGAGGAATGCCATGTTTGCCAACAAGCAAATGTTATTAATTGTGTTTAAGGACTCTTGTTTATCCACATCTGACATTGACCCCAATTTGCCTAGTGTTGTTGTCTCCCTTTTGCAGGAATATGAGGATGTGCTACCTGAGGAGATGCCAGCTGGACTACCACCTATTCGAGGGATTGAGCACCAGATTGATTTTGTACCTGGAGCAGTTATTCCCAACCGTCCAGCCTATAGAACTAATCCTGAAGAAACCAAAGAATTACAAAGGCAAGTTGAGGAATTGCTAGCTAAGGGTTACGTGAGAGAAAGTATGAGCCCTTGTGCTGTACCCGTCCTTTTGTACCAAATAAAGATGGCACTTGGCGCATGTGTGTGGATTGTAGGGCGGCCAACAAAATCACTGTAAAGTATCGCCACCCTATACCTAGACTGGATGATATGTTGGATGAACTTTTGTGGTGCTTAGTTTTTACCAAAATTGACTTGAAAAGCGGATATCATCAAATTCGCATGAAAGTAGGAGATGAATGGAAGACTGCATTTAAAACAAAGCATGGACTATATGAGTGGTTAGTGATGCCTTTTGGGCTAACTAATGCTCCTAGCACTTTTATGAGATTGATGAATCATGTGTTGCGTGCTTTTATTGGAAAATTTATTGTTGTTTATTTTGATGACATATTGGTTTACAGTAGAGACATGAAAGAACATATGCATCATTTAAGAGCTGTATTCGATGTGTTAAGAAAGGAAAAATTATATGCTAACTTGAAGAAATGTTCTTTTTGCATGGAAAAGGTTGTCTTTTTAGGATTTGTCATTAGTGCTAATGGTGTTGAAGTCGATGATGAAAAAATTAGAGCTATTAAAGACTGGCCCATTCCAAAGTCTGCATCTGAAGTACGTAGTTTCCATGGACTAGCTAGTTCCTATAGAAGATTTATCAAGAATTTCAATACCATTGCAGCACCATTGAATGATCTTGTCAAAAAGAATGTTAATTTTGTTTGGGAACAGAAACAAGATTGTGTTTTTCACAAAATTAAAGACATGTTATGTTCCGCTTCTGTATTGGCTTTACCTAATTTTTCTAAGACTTTTTAGATTGAGTGTGACGCATCAGGAATAGGTATTGGAGCCGTTTTAATGCAGGATAAGAGACCAATAGCATACTTTAGTGAGAAGCTTAATGGAGCGGCTTTGAATTATTCTACATATGACAAAGAGTTGTATGCATTGGTACGTGCCTTGTAAACGTGGCAACATTACCTTTGGCCAAAGCAATTTGTCATCCACACAGATCATGAGTCATTGAACCATATTAAGGGGAAAAATAAGTTGAGTAGGCGTCATGCAAAATGGGTTGAGTTCCTTGAGACATTCCCATATGTGATTCAATACAAACATGGGAATGAAAATGTGGTTGCTGATGCCTTATCTCAAAGGTAAAACCTTCTTGCCCTTCTTGATGCAAAAGTTATTGGGATTCGAATATCTAAAATAATTATTTGCTGAAGATAATGACTTTGCTAGAGTGTATGTAGCTTGTGAAAAGAATGCTTTTGAGAAGTTTTATAGGCATGATGGATATTTGTTTAGAGAAAATAGATTGTGTGTGCCTAAGAGTTCCATGCGTGAATTACTTGTGAATGAGTCTCATGCTGGTGGATTAATGGGTCATTTTGGTGTTGCCAAAACTTTAGATGTATTGAAGGAACATTTTTATTGGCCGAATATGAAAAGAGATGTTGAAAGAGTATGTGTTAGGTGCGTTGTGTGTGCTAAGGCTAAATCTAGAGTTTTGCCACAAGGTTTGTATACACCTTTGCCTACCCCTAGTGATCCTTGGGTTCATTTGTCTATGGATTTTGTGTTGGGATTACCTAGGTCCAAACAAGGCCATGATTCAATTTTTGTTATTGTTGACAGGTTTTCAAAAATGGCACATTTTATTCCATGCCATAAAACTGATGATGCTGCAAATGTTGCAAATTTATTCTTTAGAGATATTGTTAGGTTGCATGGCATACCTAAGAGTTTAGTTAGTGATAGGGATGTTAAATTCCTCAGTCACTTTTGGAAGGTTTTGTGGGGAAAATCGATGGTCAAACTGAAGTAGTAAATAGGACACTAACTACTCTTTTTACGTGCTGTGGTTAAGCAAAATTTGAAGTCATGAGAAGATTGCATTCCACTTGTGGAATTTGCATACAATAGAAATGTGCATTCTTCTACTGGCTATTCTCTATTTGAAATTGTGAATGGTTTCAATCCTTCAACTCCTTTGAATCTTTTACCTTTACCTGTGAATGAGCTTGCTAGTTTAGATGGAAAAAGAAAAGCAGAATCGGTGAAGAAAATCCATGAACAAGCCAATCTTCAAATTGAAAAGAAAAATGAAAAATATGCTAGTCAAGCCAACAAAGGAAGGAAGAAAGTCACATTTCAACCTGGAGATTGGGTATGGGTTCACTTGCGCAAAGAAAGGTTTCCCTCTCAAAGGAAATCAAAATTACAACTAAGATGTGATGGACCTTTCCAAGTGCTGACCAAAATTAATGATAATGCCTACAAAATAAAACCTGCTCAGTGAGTATAATGTCAGTGCCACCTTCAATGTTGCTGATTTATCTCCTTATGTTGATGCAGGAACAGATTCGAGGACGAATCCTTTTGAAGTGGAGGGGAATGATGAGAATCAAGCTACATCCATGCCAAAGGATTTCATCCAAGGTCCAATTACTAGAGCTAGAGCTAAATCACTTCAGAATTTAATTTGTGAAATCTTAAGGAGCATGGATTATAAGCTGGAATGGCATGAAGAAAATTATAAAGGATTAAATTTGATGAAAATTAAGCTTAGAAGTGACCAGGTGTCAGGTGGAGCATTAGGTTACTTGGAATAAACTGTGGACATGCATGTACCAGATCCAACACACGTACATGCATCTGCTGGCACCTTTTTTGAAAGAATATTCCTTGCTGTTATAACCACCTCTCTTTTGGACTTAAATGTCCTTATTTTCTACTGAATTAAATTTACTTTTTGTAAAGAGTTTTTAGTCTTTTGATAGATTAATTTTTGTTTGGACTTAAATCTCCTTGCAGCTGTTATTAAAGTAGAGATATTTTTGTCTTTAGCTTTGGAGCTAAGAGACTATAAATATAAGTGTAATGAGAGAGTGGAGGACACACTTTGAATATTAATGAAAGATTGTTTCTGCTCCTTTAATGAGTAAATTGGCTGTTGCCTTTGTTCTTGTGAAGCTCATTAACTTGCTGAGATTTCTATCTTGCAAGGTTTAATGTGCATAATATTCTTGGCTTATTCATTCTCCATATGAATTAGGTCAAGAATCCCATTTCTGATATTTTCTTTAAATTACACAATAATCTGATTGTGCTGGTTCAAAGAATCAAATTCATACATCCTGATTTGGTGCTTTCCATATTGTTCCTTTAATTCTTGAATGTGGGTTTTCAAGTTACCAATTAATTGAAGGTTCACATCATCATAATTACTTACGAATGATAATTTGGGGGGGAGGGGTTTGGAGTCACGATGTCAGTCCTTTTTTATTGATAAGAGGAGCGTTTTATATCTCACCATTTTGGGTTTCCCAAGAATACGGGTACATGAGATGACCCTACGGTGAATTGGTGTTTTGTTTATTTGATTTGTTACATATTTTATCTAATTTTTCCACTTTGAATTGGGATTCTAATTTTTAAAGAGATGTTATTTTAGTCCCTAAAGATTTGTAATGAATGAGGAGGATTCTCGGCTCACATGTTATGTACCTCGATATTTAAATATTAAAATTTTGATTGAAAAGATTTCGAGAAAGGACTTTCTTCTAATCTCTTAAAATATTCTTATTTGAATTTTTGCTAAGAGAATTCGGGTAAGACTCTCTCCCGATCTCTTAAAATGTCTTTATTAGAATTTTAGCTAAGAGAATTCAGGTAAGGTCTCTCTTCCGACCTCTTAAAATATGTATATTAGAGTTTTAGCTAAGAGAATTCGGGTAAGGACTCTCTCCCAATCTCTTAAGATGTTTTTTTATTAGAATTCTGCTAAGAGAATTCGTGTAAGGATTCTCTCTCGTTCTCTTAAGATGTTTTTTATTAGAATTTTGCTAAGAGAATTCGGGTAAGGCCTCTCTCCCGATCTCTTAAGATTTGCATATTAGAATTTCTGGTAGGAGGATTCAGGAAGGATTCTCTCTCAATCTCTAATAATTCGTCAATAATGAATTTTAAAAAGTCTTGGTCTTGAGACCGAACTCGTTTGACCCTATTAGATATGAGAGCATTGCTCAAATCACCTCTCGCTTATATTATCCCAGACTTTTAATTTCTGATCTTATGATTTATTTATCGAACTTTCCTTAGCTTATCACGACTCCTCGTTTGGAGTCTTCTAGACATCTTATTTCGGAGGTTTCCCATCCGAGCTTAATCCTGAATCCCGATCTCATTTATGTTTTTTTTAGAGCTAAACTGAGTAGCTAACCCCCCAATCTATCCGTACTATTCCTAATCATTTTTACCCTGATCAGGAATCTCCACATTGTTTTCTCCCATCCATACTCCTTACGATACTTATAGAATGTCAGTATCCTGAATTATCTCTTTTTTTTACACGAAATAACATAAAGAAATTAAGGACAACGTAAAAATAAAAGGTAAAACTCATGGACGTCACAAAAGGTGAAATAAGTCCAATTCGACGTAAACTTGTTCTGAAGATTTGTTGCGATAACGAATCTAACAAAGACTTTATATCATGAACATTTGAGAATGATAAGTCGAGCACTTACCTGTAGAAAAAGACTGAAACAACAAGTTGGTACCGATGTCTTCGTGTATTCAACGCTACTAAAACTGAGACAGTAAGGTGATTTTGAGGAGTTATAAACGATTGAACTGAGATCATCTTGATAGACGGTGATTGAGTTTCCAAGACCGTGCGAGGTTGTCCAGGGTATGGATTGCAAGGCCTATAGCTTCCGTGGTAGGATTCTGTAGAAAAACTAATTTCTAAAGTATCTCAGAACCTTAAGAGTTTCTGATTGAAAATAAAGCTACAGCAAAATTGTAGGGTTTTTCCTTAATAATCACCGCTACCTTCATAGCATTGCATGCAGGTATTTATAGGAGATTGGTTCTGATGTGAACCTTCAAGTAATTGGTAACTTGAAAACCCACATTCAAGAATTAAAGGAACAATATGGAAAGCACCAAATCAAGATGTATGAATTTGATTCTTTGAACCAGCACAATTAGATTGCTGAGTAATTCAAAGAAAATATCAGAAATGGGGTTCTTGACCTAATTCATATGGAGAATGAATAAACCAAGAAAATGTACATTAAACCTTGCAAGATAGAAATCTCAGCAAGTTAATGAGCTTCACAAGAACAAAGGCTACAGCCAATTTACTCACTAATGGAGTAGAAACAATCTTTCATTAATATTCAAAGTGTGTCCTCCACTCTCTCATTATACTTGTATTTATAGTCTCTTGGCTCCAAAGCTAAAGACAAAAATATCCTTACTTTAGTAACAGCTGCAAGGAGCTTTAAGTCTAAACAAAAATTAATCTATCAAAAGACTAAAAACTCCTAACAAAAAACAAATTTAATATAGCAGCAAATAAGGGCATTTAAGTCCAAAAGAGAGGTGGTTATAACAGCAAAGAATATTCTTTCAAAAAGGTGCCAGCAGATGCATGTACATGGGTTGGATCTGGTGTATGCATGTCCACAGGTTATTCCATGAAACCTAATGCTCCACATGACACCTAGTCACTTCCAAGCTTAATTTTCACCAAATTTAATCCTTTATAATTTTCTTCATGCCATTCCAGCTTATATAATCATTGCTCCTTAAGATTTCACAAATTAAATTCTGAAGTGATTTAGCTCTAGCTCTAGTAATTGGACCTTGGATGAATTCCTTTGGCGTGGATGTAGATTGATTCTCATCATTCCCCTCCGCTTCAAAAGGATTCGTCCTCGAATCTGTTCCTGTATCAACACAAGGAGATAAATCAGCAGCATTAAAGGTGGCACTGACATTATACTCTCCGGGCAGGTTTATTTTGCAGGCATTATCATTAATTTGGTCAGCACTTGGAAAGGTCCATCACATCTTGGTTGTAATTTTGATTTCCTTCGAGAGGGAAACCTTTCTTTGTGCAAGTGAACCCATACCCAATCTCCAGGTTGAAATGTAACTTTCTTCCTTTCTTTGTTGGCTTAACTAGCATATTTTTCATTTTTCTTTTCAATTTGAAGCTTGGCTTGTTCATGGATTTTCTTCACCAATTCTGCTTTTCTTTTTCCATCTAAACTAGCAAGCTCGTTCACAGGTAAAGGTAAAAAATTCAAAGGAGTTGAAGGATTGAAACCATTCACAATTTCAAATAGAGAATAGCCAGTAGAAGAATGCACATTTCTATTGTATGCAAATTCCACAAGTGGAATGCAATCATCTCATGACTTCAAATTTTGCTTAACCACAGCACGTAAAAAGAGTAGTTAGTGTCCTATTTACTACTTCAGTTTGACTATCGATTTGTGGGTGACAAGTGGTGGAAAATAACAACTTGGTGTCCAATTTTCCCTACAAAACCTTCTAAAAGTGACTAAGGAATTTAAGATCCCTATCACTAACTAAACTCTTAGGTATGCCATGCAACCTAACAATATCTCTAAAAAATAAATCTGTAACATTTGTAGCATCATCAGTTTTATGGCATGGAATAAAATGTTCCATTTTTGAAAACCTGTCAATAATAACAAAAATTGAATCATGGCTTTGTTCAGACCTAGGTAATCCTAACACAAAATCCATAGACAAATGAACCCAAGGATCACTAGGGGTAGCTAAAGGTGTATATAAACCTTGTGGCAAAACTCTAGATTTAGCCTTAGCACACACAACGCACCTAACACATACTCTTTCAACGTCTCTTTTCATATTCGGCCATTAAAAATGTTCCTTTTAACACATCTAAAGTTTTGGCAACACCAAAATGACCCATTAATCCACCAGCATGAGACTTATTCACAAGTAATTCACGCATGGAACTCTTAGGCACACACAATCTATTTTTTCTAAACAAATATCCATCATGCTTATTAAACTTCTCAAAAGCATTCTTTTCACAAGCTGAATACACTCTAGCAAAGTCATCATCTTCAGCATATAATTCTTTCACATATTCGAATCCCAATAACTTTGCATCAAGAAGGGCAAGAAGGTTATACCTTCGAGATAAGGCATCAGCCACCACATTTTCTTTCCCATGTTTGTATTGAATCACATATGGGAAGGTCTCAAGGAACTCAACCCATTTTGCATGACGCCTACTCAACGTATTTTGCCCCTTGATATGCTTCAATGACTCATGATCTGTGTGATGACAAATTGCTTTGGCCAAAGGTAATGTTGCCACATTTCCAAGGCACGTACCAATGTCATATGTAGAATAGTTCAAAGCTGCTCCATTAAGCTTCTCACTAAAGTATGCTATTGGTCTCTTATCCTGCATTAAAACGGCTCTAATACCTATACCTGATGCGTCACACTCAATCTCAAAAGTCTTAGGAAAATCTGGTAAAGCCAACACACGAGCGAAACATAACATGTCTTTAATTTTGTGAAAAGCTTTATCTTGTTTCTGTTCCCAAACAAAATTAACATTCTTTTTGACAAGATCATTCAATGGTGCTGCAATGGTACTTAAATTCTTAATAAATCTTCTATAGAAACTAGCTAGTCCATAGAAACTACGTACTTCAGATGCAGACTTTGGAATGGGCCACTCTTTAATAGCTGTAATTTTCTCATCATCGACTTCAACACTATTAGCACTAATGACAAATCCTAAAAAGACAACCTTTTCCATGTAAAATGAACATTTCTTCAAGTTAGCATATAATTTTTTCTTTTTTAGCACATCGAATACAGCTCTTAAATGATGCATATGTTCATTCATGTCTCTACTGTAAACCAATATATCATCAAAATAAAAAAAAACAAATTTTCCAATAAAAGCACGCAACACATGATTCATCAATCTCAAAAAAGTGCTAGGAGCATTAGTTAGCCTAAAAGGCATCACTAACTACTCATATAGTCCATGCTTTGTTTTAAATGCAGTCTTCCATTCATCACCTACTTTCATGCGAATTTGATGATATCCGCTTTTCAAGTCAATTTTGGTAAAAACACAAGCACCACAAAGTTCATCCAACATATCATCCAATCTAGGTATAGGGTGACGATATTTTACTGTGATTTTGTTGACCGCCCTACAATCCACACACATGCGCCATGTGCCATCTTTCTTTGGTACTAAAAGGACGGGTACAACACAAGGGCTCATACTTTCTCTCATATAACCCTTAGCTAGCAATTCCTCAACTTGCCTTTGTAATTCTTTGGTTTCTTCAGGGTTAGTTCTATAGGTTGGACGGTTAGGAATAACTGCTCCAAGTACAAAATCAATCTGGTGCTCAATCCCTCGAATAGGCAATAGTCCAGCCGGCATCTCCTCGGGTAGCACATCCGCATATTCCTGCAAAAGGGAGACATCAACACTAGGCAAATTAGGGTCAAGGTCAGATATGGATAAACAAGAGTCTTTAAACAGAATTAATAACATTTGCTTGTTGGAAAACATGGCATTCCTCACATCTCTTCCTTTAGCATACAAGTTTAATTTTCTCTCCCCTCTTTCTGCACAGCTCTCCTTTTGCGTCGAAGATTCACCTTTTTCAAGAACTCTTGGAATGCTTTCTTTACTCTCTTTTCAAGATTCACCTTGTCTTGCTCAGTCACAACATTTTCACTCAATTTCTTTTCACTCCTTCTTTTCTTCTCTGCTCTCTTTTCGGCCACTCTTGATTTTACCTCACCCATTGCTTGCTTAGGCCTTGTTTGGTCTTCATAAATCCGTTTTGGTGTCATAGGTGCCAAAATGATTTTCCTTCCATTCATTTCAAAAGAATACCTATTTTTATACCCATCGTGGATCTCCTTTCTATCAAATTGCCATGGTTGGCCAAGTAATAAATGGCCAGCTTGCATTGGAACCACGTCACACATAACCTCATCTTGATACTTTCCTATTGCAAAGGAAATCAGCACTCGTTTTGTTACTTTCACCTCACCGCATTCATTCAACCACTGCAATTTATAGGGTCTAGGGTGTTTCAAAGTCCTCAACCCTAATCTCTGCACCAAAATAGTACTAGCAACATTGGCACAACTTCCCCCATCAATGATGACACTACAAGCTTTGTCTTGGATAAGACACCTTGTATGAAAAATTGTTTCTCTTTGCAATTCATCACCAACATCCTCCTTTACTTGAGTGTTTAATGCTCTCATAATCACTAGAGCACTTTCTTCAGCAGCATATTCTACCTCTACATCCTCCTTCCCTGAAGATGTGGAACCACTCACAATTTCCTCCTCAGTTTCTATCTCACCATTTTCTCTCATGACCATGACTCTTTTGTTAGGGCATTGAGAAGCTATGTGTCCACTGCCCAAACACCTAAAACACTTCACATCTCTATTTAGGGTAGTAGTTGCAATCTCCTTTCCTTTACTTTCTATAAATTTCTTCTCCACCTTCTTTTCCTTTTTCTCATTTTTCTTATATTTGTTAACAGCCTTTTCCCTATCCTCCTTCTTCCAGTTAGACTTCTAAGATGAAGTACCTGCATTCCTCCAAATTTTGACTTGCTTTTAAGTTGCCTTTCTACTTTCATAGTCATGTGGACTATATCCTCCAACTCAACATAGTGATGTAACTCAACAATACTGTTTATATTATTGAAAGCACTGTAAGCATCATTACTATTTAAGTATGCTCTGCACTTGCCCTTAAAGGGATCCTGTGCATCAGAAACTGTTCATATTTACTATTTATGTCCACTTATTATATTAATCGTCTTTTATTTTATTTACGCACTCATGATTTAACTGATAGACGTGAAGTAGATTTGTTTAGACAAGCTTTGGTAGAAAACGGTAATGATTTGTGTAATTATCATGCTGAAACCCATAATGACTGGTGTGATTGTAGAGAACATATAAGATTGTTAAACCTGTTTAGAGTTATTATTCAGTTTTTAGATATTTTGCTTAATAATAATAATTTCTAATTTTGTATTTAATGTTTTCCATCTTTAAGCAAGTAAGTGGTATATAGGCTGGAAAATATAACTGCTTGAGCCCTTCATTGGTGGAAGGTAGAGCAACCTGTAGCCACAATGCCAAGTACTACTAAAATAACGTGTCAAAATTACTATATGTATAATTCTGAAAGTCCAGTCTACAAGAATAGGTTTGAATATAATCAAGAACATAGAGCGTCTAGAATATCAAAAGGTAATTTAGAAATAATAATAGGAATAGTTTGTTTAATAGTAATTATTGGAATATTAATTTGTTGTCTAAAAAGAAAAAATTAAAATCGATCCTTGCGTCAAAGTATCCGGCGTCTCAATTGAAGGCCTCCTGACTTGCTTATGAAGCAGAATGTATCTTAGAAACTAAGTTGTAAAATAGTGTGAGCTTTTCTCAATTTGTTTTCTCTGCTACTGTCTTGTTCAAAGTGTTCTTGAGTGTACTGTTTTCATATATCAATAAAATATATGAGTTTTTCATCTACATCTTCTCTTGAATCTTCTCTTAACAAAGTAGGTAACGAAATAGATGTTTTAATAGATCAAGCTAAAAATTTAAATAAAGAACTAGAAGCTAAGTCCCGTGACATTGTGGATCTTCTTGGACAGCCCTCTGGTAAGTTTGATTACAAGGTCTACTATTCACCACCACCATCAGCCTCCATTCCGAAGTCTTCTATTAGACCTACTGGTTGGAATCTCTCTGTAAGTATCACTATTCATACTATTTAAATACTGTTTATATTATTGAAAGCACTGTAAGCATCAATACTATTTAAGTATGCTCTGCACTTGCCCTTAAAGGGATCCTGTGCATCAGAAACTGTTCATATTTACTATTTATGTCCACTTATTATATTAATCGTCTTTTATTTTATTTACGCACTCTTGATTTAACTAATAGACGTGAAGTAGAATTGTTTAGACAAGCTTTGGTAGAAAACGGTAATGATTTGTGTAATTATCATGCTGAAACCCATAATGACTGGTGTGATTGTAGAGAACATATAAGATTGTTAAACCTGTTTAGAGTTATTATTCAGTTTTTAGATATTTTGCTTAATAATAATAATTTCTAATTTTGTATTAAATGTTTTCCATCTTTAAGCAAGTAAGTGGTATATAGGCTGGAAACTACTAACTGCTTGAGCCCTTCATTGGTGGAAGGTAGAGCAACCGGTAGCCACAATGCCACGTACTATTGAAATAACGTGTCAAAATTGCTATATGTATAATCCTGAAAGTCCAGTCTACAAGAACAGGTTTGAATATAATCAAGAACATAGAGCGTCTAGAATATCAAAAGGTAATTTAGAAATAATAATAGGAATAGTTTGTTTAATAGTAATTATTGGAATATTAATTTGTTGTCTAAAAAGAAAAAATTAAAATCGATCCTTTCGTCGAAGTATCCGGCGTGTCAATTGGTATCAGAGCCAAGTTAGTAAATAAGTTTGGCCAGAAAGTTCTAGTGAAACCCCAAGTCGCGTATCCGTCAGTCGTTTAGCCGCAGTCAGGCGTTTTAGGCATTTGGAGTAAGTTTTAGGCGATCTAGAACCTATGGACAAATTATTTTCTCGCTTACCTGGTAGCTCTAGAAGCGCTAGATTCGAAACCGAGGAAAATAAAAAATTAAAAAATAAAAATAAGGAAATATTATTAATGTCAAATATAGAAAATAAATTAAATAATTGGAATTTACCTCCTATTTCGTCAAGTCTAATATATAAGTCCACTAATAGTTTTAAGTTCAGGTCAGACTATATAGTTAAGACAGTTGAACAAGCAACTCCTATCCATGAAGGATTAAGTTCTAGGAGTATGTTTTCCAAAGATCTTCTTAAAGAACATCAAAAAACCTGTCAATTCCTCCATATAGGAATGATACAAGTTGCTTTAAAACCAGCAACTAGGCTAGGTTTAAATACTTCAGCCTTGGTATGTGTCAGAGACAAAAGACACAAAGACTTCAACGATTCCTTATTAGGAATCATAGAATCATCTTTATGTGATGGCCCGATATAGTTTTCGTGCTACCCCAATTTCACAATCTCAATTAGGGATCCTAATATTATGCAAGCATTATCCTTAGACATAAAAACCTCAGGATACAATATGTTGCCTGGATCTGAAAACATTATCCTTATTTATAGGATTCACTACAAAGCCATGAATACGGTAGTCCCTAATCTTAGGGAAGACACCACTAAGTTAATTACACCAAAAGGAACAACAACTTTCTTTGTCACAGACCTGCAGAAAGGAAATTTGGTGGTTCCTAGGTCAATTGAATGGGAACAGATTAAATTACCCGACAATTGGATTTTAGAAGAAGCTATTCCTCCTAAAAAGGAAGAATCAGAAGATGTGGAATCCATTATTGAAACAATCAATGGAACTGTAGCAATATCATTTGCTAGAACTAGGTCGAGAAACTCGTTCTCAGGAAGAACTGTAGTTTCAGAACCCATTATTCCTAGGACTTCCTTATCAGGAATAGACCTAGATAGATTCAGCTCTATTGGAATCCATAGAACTGAGGAACAAGTAGCTCAGCCCATTTATGGCCCAGAAAGCACAGCTTTAAGCCCAATAGAAACAGTAAACCTTAAAAGGCCAGAAAGCCCAACACCTTCAGACATGGGTTATGATAAAGAAAGCGTTAGGACCCAACAACCTAAAAGGATTATGGCCCTAACCAAAGAAGAAAGCCCATTTGAAAAATGGTTTCAAATAACTTTCTCATTAGAAAAACAGCAAGCATATCTAAAAGAATATGCAAAATATAAAAGCAAAGAAGGAATTAAAAGCTTCCCAGAGTTTGTAAGGTTTATCTGGGAAACATAAAGATTTGAAACCTTATGAGGTTGCCAATTTTTACACTGAACATCACACAGTGAATCCTTATTTACCCAAGGACTACACTTATTACCAAGCTATCTTAGCAGAGACCGACTCAGTGGTCTTCTCTCCAACAGAAAGGTCCGCTAATGAGTGGGCATTTAGCAAATTTATCATCAAAAGGGTTATATCCTACGATGATTGGGGAGATTCACTCTTTAAACAAAAGGAGTTGAATTTCGGAAAACCCAGGTACTTTAATTATTTTGATTATATGATTGCCTGGTCTGGTGACTTACTTTAAGCAAATTTTTAAACAAACGTCTCTTTGCTCTGATACCAAAACTGATGTGAACCTTCAAGTAATTGGTAACTTGAAAACCCACATTCAAGAATTAAATGAACAATATGGAAAGCACCAAATCAAGATGTATGAATTTGAATATTTGAACCAGGACAATCAGATTGTTGTGTAATTCAAAGAAAATATCAGAAATGGGATTCTTGACCTAATTCATATGGAGAATGAATAAACCAAGAATATTATGCACATTAAACCTTGCAAGATAGAATCTCAGCAAGTTAATGAGCTTCACAAGAACAAAGGCAACAGCCAATTTACTCACTAGAGGAGCAAAAACAATCTCTCATTAATATTCAAGTGTGTCCTCCACTCTCTCATTACACTTGTATTTATAGCCTCTTGGCTTCAAAACTAAAGACAAAAATATCCCTACTTTAGTAACAGCTGTAAGGAGCTTTAAGTCCAAACAAAAATTAGTCTATCAAAAGACTAAAAACTCCTTACAAAAAGTAAATTTAATGCAGCAGCAAATAAGGGCATTTAAGTCCAAAAGAGAAGTGGTTATAACAGATGGAATATTCCTTGAAAAAGGTGCCAGCAGATACATGTACATGGGTTGGATCTGGTGCATGCATGTCCACAGGTTATTCCATGTAATCTAATGCTCCACGTGACACCTGGTCACTTCTAAGCATAATTTTCACCAAATTTAATCCTTTACATTTTTCTTCATGCCATTCCAGCTTATAATCCTTGCTCCTTATGATTTCACAAATTAAATTCTGAAGTGATTTAGCTCTAGCTCTGGTAATTGGACCTTTGATGAAATCCTTTGTTGTGGATGTAGCTTGATTCTCATCAATAGATCTCAGGAACAACTAATGAATTTAAGATGTCCTGATCTTTCTCATTTTAAATGGTATAAAGATACCTTCTTTTCCCTTATATTCATCAAGGAAGACAATCAGTATGATTTCTAGAAAGTAAAATTTCTTTCTGGATTACCCTCGTTATTTTCTGAACGAGTCAAAAAACAAATTAGGGATAAAAATAACGGTGCCCTACCATACAGTCACTACACCTTTGGCGAGTTAGCCTCTGAAATAGTTACTGCAGGAGTAACATTGTGCAATGAATTAAGACTTTAGCGCCAGTTACACAAAGAAAGAATCACGGGTAAAAGATTACTCGGTGATTTCTGTGAACAATACGGTTTACCGCCAGTAACTTTTCCTCATAAAGGCAAAGTTAAAAAACTGGGGAGAGGAAGTAAGAGACAGTTTAAAAAACATAGAACCTTTTATCCTCAAAAAGAAAAAAGACTTAAAAGTCTGTTACAACTTCTAAACAGAAGAAAAAGGAGACTAATATAGTCTGCTACAAATGTGGTAAAGATTCATTAATTAAAATACTCTTAAATGAGTCAGAACCAGAAGATTTAGAAGTCAATGTCTTAGATTACACTTCTGAAGAATCTTCAACGGAATCGGATAAAAAATCAGATTGTAATGGAAAATGTGATTATTACAAATCACTTTGTACCTTAAATGGTTTATGTGTCTTAACAAAAGAACAAAACCTGATGTTAGACCTTATAGATAAAATAGAAAATCAGGAAGAAAAAAGAGAAAAATTAGAAGAATATTTAAATATGTGCAAGGATAAAAGTCCTTTAGAAAAGAAAATGGAAGAAAGAGAAAATCCATATGATCTTAAAGAAATTATGGAAAGAATAAAAAGAGCTAAAATGCCCAGAGAACCAACTCTAAAAGAGTTAAGGCAAGAAATAAATTTAGTAAAATCTGAAATACAATCTTTAAAAGAAAGATTAGTTTTACTAGAAGTAAAACATGAATCTCCATTAATTATGGAATTGGCAGAACAGGAAGAAGAAAAAGAACCTGTAGAAATAAATACTCTTCAGTATGTCAATAGGATAGATAGAGTTATAACTCACAAATGGCATACTAAAGTTACGATAATTGTTCAGAAAGAGTACTTATTTAGTACAATTGCCCTAATAGATTCAGGAGCAGATTTATGTTGTATTGATGAAGGACTTGTACCTTCAAAGTACTTCTCTAAAACAGTAGAAGAACTCCATACAGCAGAGAGTTCTAAAATGGACATAAAATACAAATTATCTGATACAGTAGTTTGTAATCAGGGAATATGTTTTGAAATACCATTTATAATGGTAAAAGGATTATCTCATCCAGTCATCTTAGGAAACCCGTTTCTTCATATGATATACCCTATCAAGTCAATTACTGAGAAAGGGATAACTACTGAAATAGATGGGAGAGAAATTATTTTTGAATTTATCTCCTTGCCAATAGAAAGAGAAATTGATGTGCTTAAAGGTAACATCAAAAATAAAGAAAAATTTATCTATTCTCTTAAAAGAGAAATAGTTTATAAAACAGTTCAAGAAAAGGTTAATGAAACTTTGGGACAAGAAAAAATAAAACAACTTCAAAATGAGATGGCTAATAGCATCTGTGCAGAAATACCCAATGCCTTTTGGGCTAGAAAAAGCCATGTGGTTAATTTATCATATGAACCTGATTTTTCTGAAAAAATGATTCCTACTAAAGCCCGGCCCATTGCCATGGGGCCAAGACATTTGGAGATCTGTAAAAAAGAAATTGCTGACCTTGAGTCCAAAGGGCTAATTAGAAAAAGTTAAAGCCCATGGAGTTGTCCAGCGTTTTATGTTGAAAATGCTGCTGAACTAGAAAGAGGAGTGCCAAGATTAGTTATCAATTACCAGCCTTTAAATAAGGCCTTGAGATGGATTAGATACCCATTGCCTAATAAAAGAGATCTGTTAAACAGGCTCTTTAAGGCCCAAATCTTTTCGAAATTTGATATGAAGTCAGGGTATTGGCAAATCCAGATAGCCGAAACAGACAGGTATAAAACTGCCTTTACTGTACCATTTGGACATTACGAATGGAACGTAATGCCCTTTGGGCTTAAAAATGCCCCATCAGAATTTCAAAAAATAATGAATGAAATATTTAATGCTTATTCAGCATTCTCAATTGTTTATATTGATGATGTCCTTATTTTCTCCAGGACAATTGATCAACATTTTAAATACTTAAATGTGTTCATGAAAATTGTCAAAAGAAATGGCCTGGAAGTCTTGGCCAGAAAGATTAAACTCCTTTAAACTAAAGTCAGATTCTTTGGTCACAACATTGAACAAGGATCAATTATTCCTATTGATCGAGCCATAGAATTTGCCAGTAAATTTCCTGATGAAATAAAAGAAAAAACTCAATTTCAACGGTTTTTAGGAAGCCTTAACTATGTCTCAGACTTCTATAAAGACCTGGCCCATGATGCAAAACCTTTATTCCAAAGACTCAGAAAAAACCCAAGCCCATGGACCAAAGAACATACTTTATCTGTTAAACGGATAAAGCAAAGGGTCAAAACCCTTCCCTGTCTAGCAATTCCTCATCCTTCTGCCTTAAAGGTAGTGGAGACAGACGCATCTGACATCGGGTACGGAGGCATCTTAAAACAAAGACTAGATGACAAAGAAACCCTAGTCAGATTTACCAGTGGAATTTAGACAGGACCTAGAGTTAATTACTCTACGGTCAAAAAAGAGATCTTATCTATAGTTCTCTGTGTACAAAAATTCGAATCTGATTTATTGAATCAGAAATTCCTTATAAGGGTTGATTGTAAAAGTGAAAAAGAAATATTAATGAAAGATGTTAAAAACATCGCATCTAAACAGATATTTGCAAGATGGCAGGCTATTTTGTCTGTATTCGATTTTGAAATTGAGTTTATTAAAGGAGAAACTAACTCATTGCCTGATTTCTTGACACGTGAATTCCTTACAGGACATGAGTTCAAAGGCCTCAGTAACTCCGTCAAAACGGACACACGAGGTATCTCCACCTCCGTCTAAAATGATGGACAAACTCAGAGACGACGCTTATGCTATCAGTGTCGAAGCAAATAATGCAAAAGAGGTTAATTACCCCTACATTCCAATCAGTTACTGTTTCCTTATGCCCATAGACAGGAAACATAAAGATTTGAAACCTTATCAGGTTGCCAATTTTTACACTGAACATCACACAGTGAATCCTTATTTACCCAAGGACTACACTTATTACCAAGCTATCTTAGCAGAGACCGACTCAGTGGTCTTCTCTGCAACAGAAAGGTCCGCTAATGAGTGAGCATTTAGCAAATTTATCATCAAAAGGGTTATATCCTACGATGATTGGGGAGATTCACTCTTTAAACAAAAGGAGTTGAATTTCGGAAAACCCAGGTACTTTAATTATTTCGATTATATGATTGCCTGGTCTGGTGCCTTAATCTACGAAAACAGGCAGAAAAAGTTTAGCTGGTTCATTCAATTCTAGTTAGACAAGAAATCATGGGAATTCCCCTCATGGTTCTATGAATGGTTCTTTAACTGGGGATTATATTCCATTTCTCTACCTAATAAGGTTCGGACTGTTTATGAACAGTTTACCGATTCAAATAAATCCTTAAAGGATTCAAGATTACTTTTTACTATCCTTTATAAAATTCCATGGATAGTCAGATGGGATTATATTATCTCAAAAAAGAAAATGAAAAGGTTCGGTGAATTCTCTACCGACCATGTTCCCTGGTTAACCAGAAGAGTCCTAATTAAATGGTGGGATAAATGTGACTTTTTTGAGCCACCCTCTATTTACTCCTCCAAAGGACTAATCACTCTGGCTAAAAAGCCATCTCTGCCAAGTCCATCAGTCTCATCTGGCCTGTCAGACTTATTCAAAGACCTACTCAAATCAGTGCCGAAAGAAGAGCTTCGCCGACAACTTTTTAGCGCACTACAAGAAGACGACAAAGAAGCCAGCTCAAAAGCATGCACCTCAAAAGCAAAAGATGCTGCGGAGTGCTCTAAGTCTCATCAAAAGGACGACAGCGACAGCGATACTGACATGGAAGGACACTATTGGGAAGACAGCCAAGACCCTTATGCGCTGTAAAGGGTACGAAAGATTCCTGCCAGCTATAAAAGTAGCTTCTGTCAATCTCCACCTCGCTCTGTCTGACGCATGCCATGAAGTCTAAAGATTCCTTCTAACTTGTATAAGAAGGCCTCCTGACTTGCTTATGAAGCAGAATGTATCTTAGAAACTAAGTTGTAAAATAGTGTGAACTTTTCTCAATTTGTTTTCTCTGCTACTGTCTTATTCAAAGTGTTCTTGAGTGTACTGTTTTCATATATCAATAAAATATATGAGTTTTTCATCTACATCTTCTCTTGAATCTTCTCTTAACAAAGTAGGTAACGAAATAGATGTTTTAATAGATCAAGCTAAAAATTTAAATAAAGAACTAGAAGCTAAGTCCCGTGACATTGTGGATCTTCTTGGACAGCCCTCTGGTAAGTTTGATTACAAGGTCTACTATTCACCACCACCATCAGCCTCCATTCCGAAGTCTTCTATTAGACCTACTGGTTGGAACCTCTCTGTAAGTATCACTTTTCATACTATTTAAATACTATTGAATGTTTTTAGATTATATTCAAACCTATTCTTGTAGACTGGACTTTCAGGATTATACATATAGTAATTTTGACATGTTATTTCAGTAGTACGTGGCGTTGTGGCTACAGGTTGCTCTACCTTCCACCAATGAAGGGCTCAAGCAGTTAGTAGTTTCTAGCCTATATACCACTTACTTGCTTAAAGATGGAAAACATTTAATACAAAATTAGAAATTATTATTATTAAGCAAAATATCTAAAAACTGAATAATAACTCTAAAAAGGTTTAACAATCTTATATGTTCTCTACAATCACACCAGTCATTATGGGTTTCAGCATGATAATTACAGAAATCATTACCGTTTTCTACCAAAGCTTGTCTAAACAATTCTACTTCACGTCTATCAGTTAAATCAAGAGTGCGTAAATAAAATAAAAGACGATTAATATAATAAGTGGACATAAATAGTAAATATGAACAGTTTCTGATGCACAGGATCCCTTTAAGGGCAAGTGCAGAGCATACTTAAATAGTAATGATGCTTACAGTGCTTTCAATAGTATTTAAATAGTATGAACAGTGATACTTACAGAGAGGTTCCAACCAGTAGGTCTAATAGAAGACTTCGGAATGGAGGCTGATGGTGGTGGTGAATAGTAGACCTTGTAATCAAACTTACCAGAGGGCTGTCCAAGAAGATCCGCAATGTCACGGGACTTAGCTTCTAGTTCTTTATTTAAATTTTTAGCTTGATCTACTAAAACATCTATTTCGTTACCTACTTTGTTAAGAGAAGATTCAAGAGAAGATGTAGATGAAAAACTCATATATTTTATTGATATATGAAAACAGTACACTCAAGAACACTTTGAACAAGACAGTAGCAGAGAAAACAAATTGAGAAAAGTTCACACTATTTTACAACTTAGTTTCTAAGATACATTCTGCTTCATAAGCAAGTCAGGAGGCCTTCTTATACAAGTTAGAAGGAATCTTTAGACGTCATGGCATGCGTCAGACAGAGCGAGGTGGAGATTGACAGAAGCTACTTTTATAGCTGGCAGGATTCTTTCGTACCCTTTACAGCGCATAAGGGTCTTGGCTGTCTTCCCAATAGTGTCCTTCCATGTCAGTATCGCTGTCGCTGTCGTCCTTTTGGTGAGACTATGCAAAATACAAGAGCAAAGAAGGAATTAAAACTTTCCCAGAATTCGTAAGGTTTATCTTGACCTGCAAAAAACAGTCTTATCCAGACTTTGAAAATCAGCAGTTCCTAGCCACTCTAGAATCAGCCTATAGGAATTATATCACTCCTAAAGGAAAAACTCTAAGAGGGGTGCATCCACCCTTAACAGAGATATCTTATAAGGTATCAGACAATTAAGAGTATGAGTGTTCACCCGATTACCCTCGTTATTTTCTGAACGAGTCAAAAAACAAATTAGGGATAAAAACAATGGTTCCCTACCATATAGTTACTACACCTTTGGCGAATTAGCCTCTGAAGTAGTTACTGCTGGAGTAACGTTGTGCAATGAATTAAGACTTCAGCGCCAGTTACAAAAAGAAAGAATCACGGGTAAAAGATTACTCGGTGATTTCTGTGAACAATACGGTTTACCGCTAGTAACTTTTCCTAATAAAGGCAAAGTTAAAAAACTGGGGAGAGGGAGTAAGAGACAGTTTAAAAAACATAAAACCTTTTACCCTCAGAAAGAAAAACGGTATAAAAAACCTGTTAAAAGTAAACCTGTTACATCTTCTAAAAAGAAGAAAAGAGTAACAAGAGAGACTAATATAGTCTGCTATAAATGTGGTAAATCTGGACATTACGCTAATAAGTGTAGAGTCAAACAGCAGATACAAGCTTTAGCAATTGATGAAAATCTTAAAGATTCATTAATTAAAATACTCTTAAATGAGCCAGAACCAGAGGATTTAGAAGTTAATGTCTTAGATTATACTTCTGAAGAGTCCTCAACAGAATCTGATAAAAAATCAGATTGCAATGGACAATGTGATTATTATAAATCACTCTGTACCTTAAATGGTTTATGTGTCTTAACAAAAGAACAAAACCTGATGTTAGACCTTATAGATAAAATAGAAAATCAGGAAGAAAAAAGAGAAAAATTAGAAGAATATTTAAATATGTGCAAGGATAAAAGTCCTTTAGAAAAGAAAATGGAAGAAAGAGAAAATCTGTATGACCTTAAAGAGATTATGGAAAGAATTAAGAAAGCTAAAATGCCAAGAGAACCAACTCTTAAAGATTTAAGGCAAGAAATAAATTTAGTAAAATCTGAAATACAATCTATAAAAGAAAGATTAGCCTTATTAGAGGTAAAACAAGAATCTCCATTAATTATGGAATTGGCAGAACAGGAAGAAGAAAAAGAACCTGCAGAGATAAATAGTCTTCAGTATGTCAATAGGATAGATAGAGTTATAACTCACAATGGCATACTAAAATCACAATAATTGTTCAGAAAGAATACTTATTTAGTACAATTGCCCTAATAGATTCAGGAGCAGATTTATGTTGTATTGAGGAAGGACTTGTACCTTCAAAGTACTTCTCTAAAACAGTAGAAGAACTTCATACAACAGACAGTTCTAAAATGGACATAAAATACAAATTATCTGATACGGTAGTTTGTAATCAGGGAATATGTTTTGAAATACCATTTATAATGGTAAAAGGATTATCTCATCCAGTCATCTTAGGAAACCCGTTTCTTCATATGATATACCCTATCAAGTCAATTACTGAGAAAGGGATAACTATTGAAATAGATGGGAGAGAAATTATTTTTGAATTTATCTCTTTTCCAATAGAAAGAGAAATCGATGTGCTTAAAAGCAACATCAAAAGAAAAGAAAAATTTATTTATTCTCTTAAAAGAGAAATAGACTGCAAAATAGTTCAAGAAAAGGTTAATAAATCTTTGATACAAGAAAAAATAAAACAGCTTCAAAATGAGATGACTAATAGCATCTGTGCAGAAATACCCAATGCCTTTTGGGCTAGAAAAAGCCATGTGGTTAATTTACCATATGAACCTGATTTTAATGAAAAAATGATTCCTACTAAAGCCCGGCCCATTGCAATGGGGCCAAGACATTTGGAGATCTGTAAAAAAGAAATTGCTGACCTCAAGTCAAAAGGGCTAATTAGAAAAAGTCAAAGCCCATGGAGTTGTCCAGCGTTTTATGTTGAAAATGCTGCTGAACTAGAAAGAGGAGTACCAAGATTGGTTATTAATTACAAGCCTTTAAATAAGGCCTTGAGATGGATTAGATATCCATTGCCTAATAAAAGAGATCTGTTAAACAGGCTCTTTGAGGCCCAAATCTTTTCAAAATTTGATATGAAGTCAGGATATTGGCAAATTCAGATAGCTGAAACAGATAGGTATAAAACTGCCTTTACTGTACCATTTGGCCATTACGAATGGAACGTAATGCCCTTTGGGCTTAAAAATGCCCCATCAGAATTTCAAAAAATAATGAATGAAATATTCAATGCTTATTCAGCATTCTCAATTGTTTATATTGATGATGTCCTTATTTTTTCCAGGACAATTGATCAACATTTTAAACACTTAAATGTGTTCATAAAAATTGTCAAAAGAAATAGCTTGGTAGTCTCAGCCAGAAAGATTAAACTCTTTCAGACTAAAGTCAGATTCTTAGGTCACAATATTGAATAAGGATCAATTATTCCTATTGATCGAGCCATAGAATTTGCAAGTAAATTTCCTGATGAAATAAAAGAAAAAACCCAACTTCAACGGTTTTTAGGAAGCCTTAACTATGTCTCAGACTTCTATAAAAACCTGGCCCATGATGCAAAGCCTTTATTCCAAAGACTCAGAAAAAACCCAAGCCCATGGACCAAAGAACACACTTTATCTGTTAAACGGATAAAACAAAGGGTCAAAACCCTTCCCTGTCTAGCAATTCCTCATCCTTCTGCCTTAAAGGTAGTGGAGACAAACGCATCTGACATCGGGTACGGAGGCATCTTAAAACAAAAACTAGATGACAAAGAAACCCTAGTCAGATTCACAAGTGGAATTTGGACAGGACCTAGAGTTAATTACTCTACGGTTAAAAAAGAGATCTTATCTATAGTTCTCTGTGTACAAAAATTCGAATATGATTTATTGAATCAGAAATTCCTTATAAGGGTTGATTGTAAAAGTGCAAAAGAAATATTAATGGAAGATGTTAAAAACATCGCATCTAAACAGATATTTGCAAGATGGCAGGCTATTTTGTCTGTATTTGATTTTGATATTGAGTTTATTAAAGGAGAAACTAACTCATTGCCTGATTTCTTGACACGTGAATTCCTTACAGGACATGAGTTCAAAGGCCTCAGTAACTCCGTCAAAACGGACACACGAGGTATCTCCACCTCCGTCTAAAATGATGGACAAACTCAGAGACGACGCTTATGCTATCAGTGTCGAAGCAAATAATGCAAAAGAGGTTAATTACCCCTATATTCCAATCAGTTACTGTTTCCTTATGCCCATAGACAGGAAACACAAAGATCTGAAGCCTTATGAGGTAGCCAATTTTTATACTGAACATCACACAGTGAATCCTTATTTACCAAAGGACTACACTTATTATCAAGCCATTCTAGCAGAGACCGATTCAGTGGTCTTCTTGATGAGGATCATCAAGGAGCACCACCACCCTTCAAAGGGGCAATCACTAGGGTGAGAGCTAAGCAACTTCAAAGCATGCTCATGGACCATAAAAGGAATTTCGGCTTAGGAGGGGAGCTGCATAAGGAAGACCTAGCTTGCTTGCTCCAAGAATCTAAGTGGATCACCATGTGCCAAGTTGGAGCTTCCATTGCCACGTCACCAGCCACGTCAGATTCCATTGCCACGTCATCGACCACGTCACCAGCCACTTTGGACATGCCTCATGCCACCCTGGAGTCCACTTGGCAGCCACCTAGGTGTTTGTAGGGTTCATGCCACGTGGAGGGAGCTCATTGGTTCATTTGAATTAAAGAGAGCTACTTTTTGACCAAGTGGGCCCCAATATTCTGCCACAAAGAGGGATTAATTGCTGCCACCTTTTGCCCTTCTGCAATAAATGCTGCTGCCATCTTTTGTCTTTATAATTAATGCACTTTCTATTCTTGTTAGGATAGCCAACATAGCACAATTATTTGTAACTTTTGTCTAAACAAATTTAGCTTATGTTTCTGTAACCCTAGGTTTATAAGGAAGAGAATACCATCTTCTTCCTTCAGTTTTTCATTGCTGCTGTACATGAGAGCCTCCCTTGGAGAGAGTTTGAGTCTTCTTTCTTGCTAGTTTCTGGAAGAACTAGAACTTAGGCAACTTGATCACTTGCCTATTTTACTTGATGATCAATGTAATCTCCCACAAGTTGGGTTATTGTGTTGACACTTGATCTGTTCCTCTTTGAAATATATATTCTGGTGCTTCTTTTTCCATAGAGATTGCATCTTATTTTGTTCAAAGAAAACTTGTTTTGGTGTTGATGATCCTTGGGTTCCATTAGAGGTCTGCATCCTTAGGCAATGTTCATTTGGGTGCTTATCATATTGGTATCAGAGCATTAAGGCATCAAATAAAGTAAGTGTCCTTCATTCCTTATCTTCCTTTAGTTGATTTTTCTGTTTGGTTTAAGCTTCTAAGGCATTTTGCCAAAGAGGACATTTCTAGGGTTTTTCTTTTTCTTCATCTTCCATGCTTTTCATTTTTGTTTCTAATACTTGCTGCTGAAATCTTCATCTAGGGTTTTAGAGAAGTTTCTTTAGATATGTCTTTGATTCCAGTTTTGTCTTAGGGTTTAATCTATATTCTAGCTTATACCATCTTTGTGCTAGCTAATTTCTTTGAACTCTTGCATAATATCAAGCATGTTGAGCCTACTGCAGTAATTTTGATTTACCAGAGATTGATGAGTTGATGACTGAAATTGGGAATTGACATGATTAGTAACTGTTAGCAGTGTAATTTTGATGATATATCTACTGCACTATTGGAGTTTGTGGTGTTTGAGCTGGAAATTGTGATTTCTTACCATTGTTGAATTGGGGGAAATTATAGAAACGTGGGGTTAAAGCTTGAATTTGGCTTTGAAATTTCACCAGAATCATTTGGGTATAATTATTGTGCTTCATACCAAATTTGGGGTGAAAATACCACTGTTTGCCTATTGAACCAAATTTTGCGGAGAAACTGGACTATTTTTAGTTCACATATCAAACCAACCCAGAAAACTCTGAAAATTTACAGGCTCTTTATACCTCATTTCACTAGTTACTGTGTCAATTTCGGAGTTGTTTGACATTGTTTGCCTAGGAAACCAAAATTTTGCGGCAAAGCTGTCCAAACTTAGTTGGCATAAGAAAACAATTCAGAAAACTCTGAAAATTTATAGGCTATTTATACCCCATTTCAGTAGTTCTCATGTCAATTTTGGGGGTCGTTTGACACTGTTCTCTTGCTGAACCAAAATTTTGCGGCAGACCTGGTTAAATTTAGTTTACATAGTAAAACCCCTCAGAAGCTCCTGAAATTTTACCAGTAGTTAGTCCGTATTGGGTTTCCAGTGTGTACCAAATTTCAGATCAAAATAGAGTCGTTTGTGTGATGAACCAAAATTGGCGCATAATTTTGGTAAATTATGTGAACTGCTGGTATCTGTGCTGCATTGATTATGAAATTTGATATTTGAGCTTGATATCATTTCATTAGGTTGTCTTCATTCCAGTTTACTAACTGTTCATTTGGTATCTATATCTTATTTTGACCCCAGTGTCACATTGCTTGTTCTTGTGTCACGTCTTATTCCTTGTCGTTCTTGATCATTTTGTTTAAAATTTGTGAGTTTTTGAATTGCCATTGGTATCTTAGTTCCAAGGGAACCAAGCAAGAAGAAGTGAGTGGTAAAAGGCTTGAGGGTGTGTGTGCATTAGAGGGTAAAAGCCACCTGTTTGTGTGAAACACATAGAGAGGGTTAGTCATTTCCTACTAACTTGTTTTCTTGCAGCTCAAAATCATGTCAAATGAAACTGGTAGTAGTGGGGAGAGAGTCCTAGTTGATGAAGCTATGTATAGGGACGCCGTGGCTGCACAATTAGAGAGGTTGACCTTGGGCATGAATGCGTTGAGGGATGTTGAGGGAGAGTTTGAGGGAGAGTTTGAGGAAGCAATAGAAGAAGAATTTGAGGTTGGAAACTATAACTATGGTGGTAGGGGTTATAGACCACCTAGGGCCAGGGGAGCTAGAGGTAGAAGAGGAGGTAGATTGCCTAGATTTGGGGAGTATAGATATGGTGATTATGGATATGGGGGCCGAGAAGAGAGGGTAGACACTAATGTGGGCAGTATTAAGATGAAAATTCCTCCCTTTCATGGGAAGGAGAATCCGGATGCTTACATGGAATGGGAAAGGCAAGTTGAGCTAATTTTTGAGTGTCATAACTATAGTGAAGAAAAGAAGGTGAAGCTTGCAGCTGTAGAGTTTAAGGAGTATGCTATAGTGTGGTGGGACCAGTTGATGGTTAGGAGAAGGACTTTAGGTCTTAGACCCATTGCTTCTTGGGAGGCTATGAAAGAAGCAATGAGGGAGAGATTTGTTCCCCAACACTACTTTAGGGAACTCCACCAAAGGTTGCAAAGGATGATACAAGGAGGGAAGAGTGTAGAGGAGTACTATAAGGCAATGGAGATAGCCTTAGCAAGGGCACAATTAGATGAACCTCCAGAGGCTACTATGGCACGTTTCCTAGCTGGTCTTAACATAGAGATTGCACATGTTGTTGAGTTGCACTCTTACACTAATTTGACTGAGTTGGTGCACATAGCCATTAAAGTAGAAAAACAATTGAAGATGAAGAGAGCTTTGAAGTATGGTAGTGGTGTCCATTCAGCTCCAAAGGCCCCTTGGAAACCAAATGTAGATAAGACTTCTAAGGGTGAGAAAGAAATTCCTAAGTTTAGGAAAGAAGAGTGGAAGGGGAAAGAAAAGGTAGAAAGTAAAGATAAAGAGAAGGGGGGTATTGCCACTACTAGGACTAGAGATGTGAAGTGTTTCAAGTGTTTGGGATATGGGCATTATGCTTCCCAATGTTCTAACAAGAGAGTCATGGTGATTCGGGAAGATGGGGAGGTAGAGAGTGAGGAAGAGAATGAATCCGAACGATTGATGTTAGTTGAGGGGAATGAAAATGAAGAGGATGTGCACGTTGAAGAGCCATCCGATGGGTATGACTTTGCATTGGTTACCATGAGGACCTTGAGTGCTCAACCTATTGTGGATAGTGATGAGTTGCAAAGGGAAAACATCTTTCATACTAGGTGTGTGGTGAAGGAGAAATTGTGTAGCATGATTATAGATGGGGGTAGTTGTTGCAATGTGGCTAGTTCCTTACTTGTGGAGAAATTAGGATTGCCTACCCTTAAGCATCCTAAACCTTATGGGTTACAATGGCTAAATGATTGCAGCAAAGTGAAGGTAACTAAGCAAGTAGTGGTACCTTTCACTATAGGGAGCTACCATGATGAGGTCTTATGTGATGTAGTGCCCATGATAGCTACACATATCTTGCTAGGTAGGCCATGGCAGTATGATAGGTATGTGATTCATGATGGCAGGAAGAATCACTACAATTTGAAGAAAGATGGCCGCACACATGCCTTGGTGCCCTTGTCACCAACACAAGCACATGAGGACCAAATGAGAATATTGAGGGCTGTTCAGGGGAGAAAAGAGAGTTGCAGTGAAAAGTTAAGAGAGGCCGAGCACAAGAGTGAAGAAAGTAAAGGAAATAGTGATGGGAAAGAGAAAAAGAAAGAAGTGAAAGAAAAGAAAGTGAGTGTAATGGAAAAGGGAGAGGGCTCGGGACAAAAGGAGAGAAGAGAGAAAAAGATGAGCTTGTATGTTGGGGGAAGGGAGTTGAGGGGAGCTTTGAGGGGTGGGATGCCATTGTGTATTCTCATGTATAGGGAGAATTATTTAAATGTTTCTGACCTTGACCCCAATCTTCCTTCTTCTGTTGTGTCTATTTTGCAGGAATACCAGGATGTGTTTCCGGATGAGATACCTTCGGATTTACCACCTATTAGGGGTATTGAACACCAAATAGATTTCATTCCTGGTGCTCAAATTCCTAATAGACCAGCCTATAGGAGTAGTCCAGCTGAGACTAAGGAGCTTCAAAGACAAGTAGATGAGCTTTTGGCTAAGGGACATGTCCGTGAGAGCATGAGTCCTTGTGCGGTTCCTGTTTTGCTTGTGCCAAAGAAGGATGGAACATATAGGATGTGCGTGGATTGTAGAGCTGTGAATAAAATCACTGTAAAGTATCGCCACCCTATTCCTAGATTGGATGATTTGTTGGATGAATTGCATTGTTCTTGTTTTTTTAGTAAGATTGATTTGAAGAGCGGTTACCATCAAATTAGAATGAGAGTTGGTGATGAATGGAAAACTGCCTTCAAAACAAAACATGGCTTATATGAGTGGCTAGTGATGCCTTTTGGTCTCTCTAATGCCCCTAGTACTTTCATGAGGCTTATGAATCATGTTTTGAGATCTTTTATTGGACAGTTTGTTGTTGTCTACTTTGATGATATTCTTGTCTATAGCAAAAACATTGATGATCATTTGCATCATTTGAAACTTGTGTTTGATGTGTTGAGAAAAGAAAAATTATATGCAAATGTGAAAAAGTGTTCTTTTTGCTTAGAAAGAATTGTGTTTTTGGGATTTGTTGTGAGTAGCAAAGGTGTTGAAGTAGATGATGAAAAGGTTAAGGCAATTAGAGAATGGCCAACACCTAAAAATGCATCTAAAGTTAGGAGCTTTCATGGATTAGCAAGTTTTTATAGGAGATTTGTACCCAACTTTAGTTCATTGGCTGCTCCATTAAATGAACTTGTCAAAAAGAATGTGACATTTGTTTGGGGTAAAGAACATGAACATGCATTTGCCATGCTTAAAGAGAAATTGTGTTCTGCACCTTTATTAATTTTGCCTAATTTTGACAAGACATTTGAGATTGAATGTGATGCATCAGGTATAGGGATTGGAGCTGTTCTCATGCAAGAGAAACGTCCAATTGCTTACTTTAGTGAAAAGTTGCATGGTGCCACATTGAATTATTCTACATATGACAAAGAATTTGTCATACATTCGGATCATGAGTCTTTGAAGTATATCAAAAGCCAACATAAGTTGAGTAGGAGACATGCTAAATGGGTAGAATTTATAGAGTCTTTTCCTTATGTTGTGAAATATAAGCAGGGCAAAGAGAATGTGGTAGCTGATGCACTCTCCCGCAGGTATAATCTTCTTACTACTCTTGATTCTAAATTATTAGGATTTGAGTATGCTAAAGAATTATATGAGCATGATGATGACTTTGCTGCCATATCCCATGCATGTGAGAAATCTGCATTCCAAAAGTACTTTAGGCATGATGGATATTTGTTTAAAGAAAATAGATTGTGTGTGCCTAAAAGTTCTTTGAGGGAATTGCTTGTAAATGAGAGTCATAGTGGAGGCCTTATGGGGCATTTTGGTGCTGCCAAAACACTAGACGTCCTTAGGGAGCATTTCTTTTGGCCCCACATGAGAAAAGATGTTGAGAGACTATGTGCTAGATGTGAGACTTGCAAGAGAGCAAAGTCTAAGGTGATGCCTCATGGGCTATACACACCTTTACCTGTACCTAAGCATCCTTGGGTTGATTTGTCCATGGACTTTGTCTTGGGATTGCCTAGGTCACAAAGGGGTCATGATTCAATTTTTGTTGTTGTGGATAGGTTTTCAAAAATGGCTCATTTTATCCCATGTCACAAAAATGATGATGCTACGTATGTTGCTAATCTATTCTTCAGGGAGGTTGTTAGGTTACATGGTATACCTAGAACCATTGTGAGTGATAGGGATGTCAAGTTCTTGAGTCATTTTTGGAAGGTTCTTTGGGGAAAAATGGGAACTAAGCTACTTTTCTCTACTACTTGCCATCCCCAAACTGATGGCCAAACAGAAGTAGTGAATAGGACCTTAGTCACACTTTTGAGAGCCTTAGTGAAACAAAATTTAAAGTCTTGGGAGGAATGCATACCATACATAGAATTTGCATATAATAGGGTTGTGCATTCATCTAGTGGATACTCTCCTTTTGAGCTTGTTTATGGTTTTAATCCACTTACTCCCTTGGATTTGTTACCATTGCCTATTGATCATGTTGCTTCATTGGATGGTGAGAAAAAGGCTGAAATGGTTAAAAAGATGCATGAACAAGCTAGGTTGCATCTAGAAAAGAAAAATGAGCAATATGCATCTCATGCAAATAAGGGGCGAAAGCCTATGATTTTTGAACCTGGTGACTTGGTATGGATCCATTTAAGAAAAGAAAGGTTTCCTAAACAAAGGAAATCTAAGTTGCATCCTAGAAGTGATGGCCCTTTTCAATGTGCTTGAAAGAACATTGCCTAGTGATTATGGTGTTAGTAATACTTTTAATGTAACTGATCTTATATGATAAGCACCCAAATGAACATTGCCTAAGGATGCAGACCTCTAATGGAACCCAAGGATCATCAACACCAAAACAAGTTTTCTTTGAACAAAATAAGATGCAATCTCTATGGAAAAAGAAGCACCAGAATATATATTTCAAAGAGGAACAGATCAAGTGTCAACACAATAACCCAACTTGTGGGAGATTACATTGATCATCAAGTAAAATAGGCAAGTGATCAAGTTGCCTAAGTTCTAGTTCTTCCAGAAACTAGCAAGAAAGAAGACTCAAACTCTCTCCAAGGGAGGCTCTCATGTACAGCAGCAATGAAAAACTGAAGGAAGAAGATGGTATTCTCTTCCTTATAAACCTAGGGTTACAGAAACATAAGCTAAATTTGTTTAGACAAAAGTTACAAATAATTGTGCTATGTTGGCTATCCTAACAAGAATAGAAAGTGCATTAATTATAAAGACAAAAGATGGCAGCAGCATTTATTGCAAAAGGGCAAAAGGTGGCAGCAATTAATCCCTCTTTGTGGCAGAATATTGGGGCCCACTTGGTCAAAAAGTAGCTCTCTTTAATTCAAATGAACCAATGAGCTCCCTCCACGTGGCATGAACCCTACAAACACCTAGGTGGCTGCCAAGTGGACTCCAGGGTGGCATGAGGCATGTCCAAAGTGGCTGGTGACGTGTTCGATGACGTGGCAATGGAATCTGACGTGGCTGGTGACGTGGCAATGGAAGCTCCAAATTGGCACATGGTGATCCACTTAGATTCTTGGAGCAAGCAAGCTAGGTCTTCCTTATGCAGCTCCCCTCCTAAGCCGAAAATCCTTTTATGGTCCATGAGCATGCTTTGAAGTTGCTTAGCTCTCACCCTAGTGATTGCCCCTTTGAAGGGTGGTGGTGCTCCTTGATGATCCTCATCACTTCTCACCTACAGAAAGGTCCGCTAATGATTGGGGAGATTCACTCTTTAAACAAAAGGAGTTGAATTTCGGTAAACCCAGGTACTTTAATTATTTCGATTATATGATTGCCTGGTCTGGTGCCTTAATCTACGAAAACAGGCAGAAGAAGTTTAGCTGGTTCATTCAGTTCCAGTTAGACAAAGAATCATGGGAGTTTCCTTCGTGGTTCTATGAATGGTTCTTTAACTGGGGATTATATCCTATTTCTTTACCTAATAAGGTTCGGACTGTTTATGAACAGTTTACCGACTCAAATAAATCCTTAAAGGATTCAAGATTACTGTTTACTATCCTTTATAAAATTCCATGGATAGTCAGATGGGATTATATTATCTCGAAAAAGAAAATGAAAAGATTCGGTGAATTCTCTACCGACCATGTTCCCTGGTTAACCAGAAGAGTCCTAATTAAATGGTGGGATAAATGTAACTTTTTTGAGCCACTCTCTATTTACTCCTCCAAAGGACTAATCACTCTGGCTAAAAAGCCATCACTACCAAGTCCATCAATCTCAACTGGCCTGTCAGACTTATTCAAAGATCTTCTCAAATCAGTACCAAAAGAAGAACTTCGCCGACAACTTTTTAGAGCACTACAAGAAGACGACAAAGAAGTCAGCTCAAAAGCGTCCACCTCAAAAGCAAAAGATGCTGCGGAGTGCTCTAAGTCTCGTCAAAAGGACGACAGCGACAGCGATACTGACATGGAAGGACACTATTGGGAAGACAGCCAAGACCCTTATCAGCAGTAAAGGGTACGGAAGATTCCTGCCAGCTATAAAAGTAGCTACTGCCAACTCCACCTTATCTTGTCTGCCACTTAAAGTGACGCATGCCATGATGACTGAATATTCCTTCTAACTTGTATAAGAAGGCCTCCCGACTTGCTTATGAAGAATGTTTCTTAGAAACTAAGTTGAAAAATAGTGTGAACTTTTCAATTTGTTTTCTCTGCTTTACTACTGTTTTGTTCAAAGTGTACTGTTTTCATATATCAATAAAATATATGAGTTTTTCATCTACATCTTCTCTTGAATCTTCTCTTAACAAAGTAGGTAACAAACTAGATGTTTTAATAGATCAAGCAAAAAATTTAAACAAAGAACTAGAAGCCAAGTCCCGTGACATTGTGGATCTTCTTAGACAACCCTCTGGTAAGTTTGATTATCAAGTTTACTATTCACCACCACCATCAGCCTCCATTCCAAGATCCTCCATTAAACCTACTGGTTGGAAACTCTCTGTAAGTATCACTATTCATATTATTGTTTATTAGAAGCACTGTAAGCATCATAACTGTTTAAGTATGCTCTGCACTTGCCCTTAAAAGGATCCTGTGCATCAGAAACTGTTCATGTCTACCCCTCCTAGGTCATTCAACCTCAAAATCATAGTTATCAACCTCAACTTCATCAGATTCAACTACTGGAGGTACAAGATCCCTCGTATTTGGCCTTCTCTCATTTTGCCTATATCTTTGCTCCAATCATTCCAACCTATCTATGATTTCATTGCACACAACATTCATTCTTTCAAATTGTTGTCTGACAGCCTGCATGTAGAATGGATTTTCACCTTCCCCCTCACTACCATCACCCCTTCTAGACATGTTTTCAGACCTGCAAGAAAATGGTTAGTGTAAAGAAAACACCTCACTCACTCCCTTGCGTGTTTACACTCAACAGAGGACACTCCACTCGTGTTTAACTCAACAAGGCTTTTTCGCTCTTATGAACTCACCACTCTGTGCCTTTTACCTCTCTTGGCTATGTCCACAAGTTCTTATCAAACTCAAGTAACTCAAACCAAGACTGTACCCACAAAAATTTAACACACAATAAAATTCTTGAACGTGACGAATCAAAACGAGTAATCAAGAAAACAATAATGTGATTCAAGAAGTCAAGAAAAGAAAAGCTCAAGTATGGAAATGTAATGCAATAGGAATCAAGAAAGAAGACACCAAATAAAAGAGTAGTAAGCTGGAAAAGAGACAACCTAAAGTAGAGATATTAAGCTTAAATATCCAAGTTTGCCACCAACTTAACACAATTACCAGCAGTTCACACAATACACCAAGAATTGCATAAATTTAGGATCACCAAGCAAATGAGTGTATTTTGATCTAAAATTGAGTAGGCAAATGCAACCCAATACTGACTAATTGCTGCAAGAATTTCAGCCTTTTCTTGACAGACTTACTATGTAAATCAAATATAATCGTGTCTGTCGCAAAATTTTGGTTCCCCACACAAACGATTAAATTTTGAGCTGAAATTTAATTTGAGAATAGCTCAAATGTGGCACAAATGGCCTGTAAATTTTCAGGAATTTCAGGGCTTATTTGCTATGTGAACTTAATTTGATCGGGTCTGCCGCAAAATTTTGGTTCCCCACACAAACGGATGAATTTTAAGCTGAAATTTAATTTGGGTACTACTGATATAGGGTATAAACACTCGGTAAATTTTCAGAAATTTCTGGGTATATTTGCTATGTGAACTTATTTTGATCGATTATGCCGCAAAATTTTGGTTCCCTATACAAATGGTTGAATTTTAAGCTGAAATTTAATATGGGAACTACTGATATGGGGTATAAACACCTTGTAAATTTTCAAGAATGTCTGGGTCTATTTGCTATGTGAACATAATTTGATCGGGTCTGCCACAAAATTTTGGTTCAGCAGGCAAACGACATCAAACAACCCCCAAAATTTACACCCAACGTCTTAAACACACCCAAATAATGGTGGTACAGTTTCAGGCCAAATTGGTAAGTCGAACTCAATGAACCAGATAATCTCTCATGCTTAATATCAAAATGAAGGAAGCAAAATGGATGGCTAGAATAATCGCTTTAGCTTGATTAACCCAAAACGCTAAGACAAACCCAACAAAACAAATTTTTAAACAAACAGGTCCAACTAAACCCCAAGAGCCAAACAGCAAATATGAAGAAGGTAAGAAACACAAAAAAATAAAAGGCAAATAGAGAATCTACCTTGTTTGGACGTTCCTTTGCTCTGATACCAAAACTGATGTGAACCTTCAAGTAATTGGTAACTTGAAAACTCACATTCAAGAATTAAATGAACAATATGGAAAGCACCAAATCAAGATGTATGAATTTGAATCTTTGAACCAGCACAATCAGATTGTTGTGTAATTCAAAGAAAAATATCAGAAATGGGATTCTTGACCTAATTCATATGGAGAATGAATAAACCAAGAATATTATGCACATTAAACCTTGCAAGATAGAATCTCAGCAAGTTCATTAGCTTCACAAGAACAAAGGCAACAGCCAATTTACTCACTAGAGGAGCAGAAACAATCTCTCATTAATATTCAAGTGTGTCCTCCACTCTCTCATTACACTTGTATTTATAGCCTCTTGGCTTCAAAACTAAAGACAAAAATATCCCTACTTTAGTAACAGCTGTAAGGAGCTTTAAGTCCAAACAAAAATTAATCTATCAAAAGACTAAAAACTCTTTACAAAAAGTAAATTTAATGCAGCAGCAAATAAGGGCATTTAAGTCCAAAAGAGAAGTGGTTATAACAGATGGAATATTCCTTGAAAAAGGTGCCAGCAGATATATGTACATGGGTTGGATCTGGTGCATGCATGTCCACAGGTTATTCCATGTAATCTAATGCTCCACGTGACACCTGGTCACTTCTAAGCATAATTTTCACCAAATTTAATCCTTTACATTTTTCTTCATGCCATTCCAGCTTATAATCCTTGCTCCTTATGATTTCACAAATTAAATTCTGAAGTGATTTAGCTCTAGCTCTGGTAATTGGACCTCGGATGAAATCCTTTGTTGTGGATGTAGCTTGATTCTCATCAATCTAGGTCTATTCCTGATAAGGAAGTCCTAGGAATAATGGGTTCTGAAACTACAGTTCTTCCTGAGAACGAGTTTCTCGACCTAGTTCTAGCAAATGATATTGCTACTGTTCCATTGTTTGTTTCAATAATGGACTCCACATCTTCTGATTCTTCCTTTTTAGGAGGAATAGCTTCTTCTAAAATCCAATTGTCAGGTAATTTAATCTGTTCCCATTCAATTGACCTAGGAACTACTAAATTTCCTTTCTGTAATTCTGTGACAAAGAAAGTAGTGGTTCCTTTTGGGGTGATCAATTTAGTTGTATCTTCCCTAAGATTAGGGACTACAGTATTCATGGCTTTGTAGTGAATCCTATAAATAAGGATAATGTTTTCAGATCCTGGCAACATATTATATCCTGAGGTTTTTATGTCTAAGGATAATGCTTGCATGATGTTGGGATCTCTAATTGAGATTGTAAAATTGGGATAGCACGAAAAATATATCGGGCCATCACATAAAGATGATTCTATGATTCCTAATAAGGAATCGTTGAAGTCTTTGTGTCTTTTGTCTCTGACACATACCAAGGCTGAAGTATTTAAACCTAGCCTAGTTGCTGGTTTTAAAGCAACTTGTATCATTCCTATATGGAGGAATTGATAGGTTTTTTGATGTTCTTTAAGAAGATCTTTGGAAAACAGACTCCTAAAACTTAATCCTTCATGGATAGGAGTTGCTTGTTCAACTGTCTTAACTATATAGTCTGACCTGAACTTAAAACTATTAGTGGACTTATATATTAGACTTGACGAAATAGGAGGTAAATTCCAATTATTTAATTTATTTTCTATATTTGACATTAATAATATTTCCTTATTTTTATTTTTTAATTTTTTATTTTCCTCGGTTTTGAATCTAGCGCTTCTAGAGCTACCAGGTAAGCGAGAAAATAATTTGTCCATAGGTTCTAGATCACTGTCAACGACTTACTCCAAATGCCTAAAACGCCTGACTGCGGCTAAACGGCTGACGGATACGCGACTTGGGGTTTCACTAGAACTTTCTGACCAAACTTATTTACTAACTTGGCTCTGATACCAATTGTTCAAAGTGTTCTTGAGTGTACTGTTTTCATATATCAACAAAATATATGAGTTTTTCATCTACATCTTCTCTTGAATCTTCTCTTAACAAAGTAGGTAACGAAGTAGATGTTTTAATAGATCAAGCTAAAAATTTAAATAAAGAACTAGAAGCTAAGTCCCGTGACGTTGTGGATCTTCTTGGACAGCCCTCTGGTAAGTTTGATTACAAGATCTACTATTCACCACCACCATCTGCCTCCATTCCGAAGTTTTCTATTAGACCTACTGGTTGGAATCTCTCTGTAAGTATCACATTCATACTACTTAAATACTGTTTATATTATTGAAAGCAGTGTAAGCATCATTACTATTTAAGTATGCTCTGCACTTGCCCTTAAAGGGATCCTGTGCATCAGAAACTGTTCATATTTACTATTTATGTCCACTTATTATATTAATCGTCTTTTATTTTATTTACGCACTCTTGATTTAACTGATAGACGTGAAGTAGAATTGTTTAGACAAGCTTTGGTAGAAAACGATAATGATTTGTGTAATTATCATGCTGAAACCAATAATGACTGGTGTGATTGTAGAGAACATATAAGATTGTTAAACCTGTTTAGAGTTATTATTCAGTTTTTAGATATTTTGCTTAATAATAATAATTTCTAATTTTGTATTAAATGTTTTCCATCTTTAAGCAAGTAAGTGGTATATAGGCTGGAAAATACTAACTGCTTGAGCCCTTCATTGGTGGAAGGTAGAGCAACCTGTAGCCACAATGCCACGTACTACTGAAATAACGTGTCAAAATTACTATATGTATAATCCTGAAAGTCCAGTCTACAAGAATAGGTTTGAATATAATCAAGAACATAGAGCGTCTAGAATATCAAAAGGTAATTTAGAAATAATAATAGGAATAGTTTGTTTAATAGTAATTATTGGAATATTAATTTGTTGTCTAAAAAGAAAAAATTAAAATCGATCCTTGCGTCGAAGTATCCGGCGTCTCAATTGAAGGCCTCCTGACTTGCTTATGAAGCAGAATGTATCTTAGAAACTAAGTTGTAAAATAGTGTGAGCTTTTCTCAATTTGTTTTCTCTGCTACTGTCTTGTTCAAAGTGTTCTTGAGTGTACTGTTTTCATATATCAATAAAATATATGAGTTTTTCATCTACATCTTCTCTTGAATCTTCTCTTAACAAAGTAGGTAACGAAATAGATGTTTTAATAGATCAAGCTAAAAATTTAAATAAAGAACTAGAAGCTAAGTCCCGTGACATTGTGGATCTTCTTGGACAGCCCTCTGGTAAGTTTGATTACAAGGTCTACTATTCACCACCACCATCAGCCTCCATTCCGAAGCCTTCTATTAGACCTACTGGTTGGAATCTCTCTGTAAGTATCACTATTCATACTATTTAAATACTGTTTATATTATTGAAAGCACTGTAAGCATCATTACTATTTAAGTATGCTCTGCACTTGCCCTTAAAGGGATCCTGTGCATCAGAAACTGTTCATATTTACTATTTATGTCCACTTATTATATTAATCGTCTTTTATTTTATTTACACACTCTTGATTTAACTAATAGACGTGAAGTAGAATTGTTTAGACAAGCTTTGGTAGAAAACGGTAATGATTTGTCTAATTATCATGCTGAAACCCATAATGACTGGTGTGATTGTAGAGAACATATAAGATTGTTAAACCTGTTTAGAGTTATTATTCAGTTTTTAGATATTTTGCTTAATAATAATAATTTCTAATTTTGTATTAAATGTTTTCCATCTTTAAGCAAGTAAGTGGTATATAGGCTGGAAACTACTAACTGCTTGAGCCCTTCATTGGTGGAAGGTAGAGCAACCGGTAGCCACAACGCCACGTACTACTGAAATATCGTGTCAAAGTTACTATATGTATAATCCTGAAAGTCCAGTCTACAAGAATAGGTTTGAATATAATCAAGAACATAGAGCGTCTAGAATATCAAAAGGTAATTTAGAAATAATAATAGGAATAGTTTGTTTAATAGTAATTATTGGAATATCAATTTGTTGTCTAAAAAGAAAAAATTAAAATCGATCCTTGCGTCGAAGTATTCGGCGTGTCAATTGAGTTAGTTCGTTAACTATTTCTGAATGATTCCCTAGTTTAATATGTGATTGTTCAGTTTCCATTGGTTTAAATAAAACCCTTTTCTCTGTGGTTTGTTTTGAGGTTTCTCCCTTTTCAGGTTTGTACTCCCCTGACTTAAAGGTTTGTAGTTGAGTTTCTACCCTGCTTAGTTGTTGTCCTATGGTATATAAGCTAAGGTTGGCATAATTACCTTGCTTATCTGACCTACAGAAGGGTAAACACTCATACTCTTGATTTTCTGATACCTTATAAGATATCTCTGTCAAAGGTGGATGTACACCTCTTAGAGTTTTTCCTTTAGGAGTGATATAATTCCTATAGGCTGACTCTAGAGTGGTTAAGAACTGTTGATCTTCAAAGTCTGGATAAGACTGTTTTTTGAGTAGGTCTTTGAATAAGTCTGACAGGCCAGATGAGACTGATGGACTTGGCAGAGATGGCTTTTTAGCCAGAGTGATTAGTCCTTTAGAGGAGTAAATAGAGGGTGGCTCAAAAAAGTCACATTTATCCCACCATTTAATTAGGACTCTTCTGGTTAACCAGGGAACATGGTCGGTAGAGAATTCACCGAACCTTTTCATTTTCTTTTTTGAGATAATATAATCCCATCTGACTATCCATGGAATTTTATAAAGGATAGTAAACAATAATCTTGAATCCTTTAAGGATTTATTTGAATCGGTAAACTGTTCATAAACAATCCGAACCTTATTAGGTAGAGAAATGGGATATAATCCCCAGTTAAAGAACCATTCATAGAACCATGAGGGGAATTCCCATGATTCCTTGTCTAACTGGAATTGAATGAACCAGCTAAACTTTTTCTGCCTGTTTTCGTAGATTAAGGCACCAGACCAGGCAATCATATAATCAAAATAATTAAAGTACCTGGGTTTTCCGAAATTCAACTCCTTTTGTTTAAAGAGTGAATCTCCCCAATCATCGTAGGATATAACCCTTTTGATGATAAATTTGCTAAATGCCCACTCATTAGAGGACCTTTCTGTTGGAGTCGGTCTCTGCTAAGATAGCTTGGTAATAAGTGTAGTCCTTGGGTAAATAAGTATTCACTGTGTAATGTTCAGTGTAAAAATTGGCAACCTCATAAGGTTTCAAATCTTTATGTTTCCTGTATATGGGCATAAGGAAACAGTAACTGATTGGAATATAGGGGTAATTAACCTCTTTTGCATTATTTGCTTCGACACTGATAGCATAAGCGTCGTCTCTGAGTTTGTCCATCATTTTAGACGGAGGTGGGGATACCTCGTGTGTCCGTTTTGACGGAGTTACTGAGGCCTTTGAACCCATGTCCTGTAAGGAATTCACGTGTTAAGAAATCAGGCAATGAGTTAGTTTCTCCTTTAATAAACTCTATATCGAAATCAAATACAGACAAAATAGCCTGCCATCTTGCAAATATCTGTTTAGATGCGATGTTTTTAACATCTTTCATTAATATTTCTTTTGCACTTTTACAATCAACCCTTATAAGGAATTTCTGATTCAATAAATCAGATTCGAATTTTTGTACACAGAGAACTATAGATAAGATCTCTTTTTTAACCGTAGAGTAATTAACTCTAGGTCCTGTCCAAATTCCACTGGTAAATCTGACTAGGGTTTCTTTGTCATCTAGTCTTTGTTTTAAGATGCCTCCGTACCCGATGTCAGATGCGTCTGTCTCCGCTACCTTTAAGGCAGAAGGATGAGGAATTGCTAGACAGGGAAGGGTTTTGACCCTTTGCTTTATCCGTTTAACAGATAAAGTATGTTCTTTGGTCCATGGGCTTGGGTTTTTTCTGAGTCTTTGGAATAAAGGTTTTGCATCATGGGCCAGGTCTTTATAGAAGTCTGAGACATAGTTAAGGCTTCCTAAAAACCGTTGAAGTTGGGTTTTTTCTGTTATTTCATCAGGAAATTTACTGGCAAATTCTATGGCTCGATCAATAGGAATAATTGATCCTTGTTCAATGTTGTGACCTAAGAATCTGACTTTAGTTTGAAAGAGTTTAATCTTTCTGGCCGAGACTACCAGGCCATTTCTTTTGACAATTTTCATGAACACATTTAAGTGTTTAAAATGTTGATCAATTGTCCTGGAGAAAATAAGGACATCATCAATATAAACAATTGAGAATGCTGAATAAGCATTAAATATTTCATTCATTATTTTTTGAAATTCTGATGGTTATATTTCATTCGTAATGTCCAAATGGTACAGTAAAGGCAGTCTTATACCTGTCTGTTTCGGCTATCTGAATTTGCCAATACCCTGACTTCATATCAAATTTCGAAAAGATTTGACATGATGGCCTGTAGAAAAAAGCCATTCCCAAACTTTGAAGACCGGACATTCTTAACCACTCTAGAATCGTCCTATAGGAACTTTATTACCTCAAAAGGTAAACTCCTAAAAGGAGTTCATCCACCATTAACTGAGTTATCTTACAAGGTAACAGAAAATCAAGAAGTTGAGTGTACACCTTTCTCCAGAACAGATAAACCTACGGAGAATTAGGATTAGACTCACTATACCTACGGAGAATTAGCTTCTGAGGAAGTCTCAGCAGGTATAGCACTCTGCAATGAATTAAAAATTCATAGGCAGCTACAAAAGGAAAAACTCACCGGTAAAAGAATACTTGGTGACTTCTGTGAACAATTAGGTTTACCTCCAATAACTTTTCCTGGTAAAAGGAAAGTTAAAAGGGGGAGGAGAGTAGGTAAAAGCACTAAAAGCCAAAAATGGTTTAAAAACTATCCTAAAAAGGATAAAGGAAAATCCTTGTATAGAAAAACTCCAAAATGGAAAATAGTGTCATCTTCTAAAAAGAAGAAAAAGGAAGCAAATGTAGTTTGTTATAAATGTGGAAAAGCTGGTCACTATGCTAATAAGTGTAAAGTCAAACAGCAAATACAAGCTTTGTCAATCGATGAAAATCTTAAAGAATCATTAATTAAGATCCTCTTAAATGAGTCTGAACTAGAAGATTAAGAAGTAAATGCTATAGATTACACTTCGGAAGAATCTTCTACTGGGTATGATAAACAATCAGAATGTGATGGAAAATGTGATTATTACAAATCACTATGCACCTTAAATGGACTTTGTGTGTTAACAAAAGAGCAAAATATGTTATTGGATCTAATAGACAAAATCGAAGATCAAGAAGAAAGAAGGAAAAGATTAGAAGAATACTTAAATGTATTCAAAGAAAAGGGTCCTTTAGAAAAGAGAATTGAAGAAAAACAAACCCCATATAATGTTAAAGAAATAATGGAAAGAATTAAAACAGCTAAAATGCCAAGAGAACCAACCATAAAAGAATTGAGACAAGAAATAAATTCGGTTAAAACTGAATTACAATTCCTTAAAGGGAGAATAGTCTTATTAGAAGTCAAGAATGCATCTCCATTAATCATGGAAGAAGCTGAGAAAGAAGAGGAACCAGTAGAAATAAATAGTCTCCAGTATGTCAATAGAATAGATAGGGTTATAACTCACAAATGGCATAAAAAGGTTACTATAATTGTTCAAAAGGAGTACTTATTTAGTACTATAGCCTTAATAGACTCAGAAGCAGATTTATGCTGTATAAATGAAGGATTAGTACCTTCAAAATACTTCTCTAAAACAGTAGAAGAATTACATACAGCTAACAGTACTAAAATGTCTGTAAAATATAAATTGACAGATACAGTTGTCAGTAACCAAGGTATATGTTTTGAAATTCCATTTATCTTGCTAAAAGGATTATCTCATCCTGTCATCTTAGGAATCCCTTTCTTACATATGTTATATCCAACAAAATCTATAACAGAGAAAGGAATTGTCTCAGAAGTCGAAGGGAAAGAGATTATTTTTGAATTTATCTCTTTACCAATAGAAAGAGAGATTGATGTACTTAAAAGTAACATAAAAAATAAAGAAAAATTTATAAATTCTGTTTAAAGAGAAATAGAATACAAAACTATACAAGAAAAGGTTAATGAACCTTCTACACAAAGAAAAATAGAGGAATTACAAGAAGAAATGACTAATAGCATCTGTGCAGAAGTACCAAATGCCTTTTGGACTAGGAAAATCCATGTGGTTAAATTACCATATGAGCCCAACTTTGATGAAAGCATGATACCTACCAAAGCCCGGCCCAATGCCATGGGTCCAAGACATTTAGAAATCTGCAAAAGGGAAATTGCTGACCTCGTGTCAAAAGGGCTTATTAGAAAAAGTCAAAGCCCATAGAGTTGTCCAGCCTTTTATGTAGAAAATGCTGCTGAACTAGAAAGAGGAGTCCCAAGACTAGTAATCAATTATAAGCCTTTAAAAAAAGCCCTTAGATGGATAAGATATCCATTGTCTAATAAAAGTGATGTGAACCTTCAAGTAATTTGTAACTTGAAAACTCACATTCAAGAATTAAATGAACAATATGGAAAGCACCAAATCAAGATGTATGAATTTGAATATTTGAACCAGCACAATCAGATTGTTGTGTAATTCAAAGAAAATATCAGAAATGGGATTCTTGACCTAATTCATATGGAGAATGAATAAACCAAGAATATTATGCACATTAAACCTTGCAAGATAGAATCTCAGCAAGTTAATGAGCTTCACAAGAACAAAGGCAATAGCCAATTTACTCACTAGAGGAGCAGAAACAATCTCTCATTAATATTCAAGTGTGTCCTCCACTCTCTCATTACACTTGTATTTATAGCCTCTTGGCTTCAAAACTAAAGACAAAAATATCCCTACTTTAGTAACAGCTGTAAGGAGCTTTAAGTCCAAACAAAAATTAATCTATCAAAAGACTAAAAACTCCTTACAAAAAGTAAATTTAATGCAGCAGCAAATAAGGGCATTTAAGTCCAAAAGAGAAGTGGTTATAACATTGGAATATTCCTTGAAAAAGGTGCCAGCAGATACATGTACATGGGTTGGATCTGGTGCATGCATGTCCACAGGTTATTCCATGTAATCTAATGCTCCACGTGACACCTGGTCACTTCTAAGCATAATTTTCACCAAATTTAATCCTTTACATTTTCTTCATGCCATTCCAGCTTATAATCCTTGCTCCTTATGATTTCACAAATTAAATTCTGAAGTGATTTAGCTCTAGCTCTAGTAATTGGACCTTGGATGAAATCCTTTGTTGTGGATGTAGCTTGATTCTCATCATTCCCCTCCGCTTCAAAAGGATTCATCCTCGAATCTGTTCCTGCATCAACACAAGGAGATAAATCAGCAACATTGAAGGTGGCACTGACATTATACTCACCGGGCAGGTTTATTTTGTAAGCGTTATCATTAATTTTGGTCAGCACTTGGAAAGGTCCATCACATCTTGGTTGTAATTTTGATTTCCTTCGAGAGGGAAACCTTTCTTTGCGCAAGTGAACCCATACCCAATCTCCAGGTTGAAATGTGACTTTCTTCCTTCCTTTGTTGGCTTGACTAGCATATTTTTCATTGTTCTTTCCAATTTGAAGCTTGGCTTGTTCATGGATTTTCTTCACCAATTCTGCTTTTCTTTTTCCATCTAAACTAGCAAGCTCGTTCACAGGCAAAAGTAAAAGATCCAAAGGAGTTGAAGGATTGAAACCATACACAATTTCAAATGGAGAATAGCCAGTAGAAGAATGCACATTTCTATTGTATGCAAATTCAACAAGTGGAATGCAATCTTTTCATGACTTCAAATTTTGCTTAACCACAGCACGCAAAAGAGTAGTTAGTGTCCTATTTACTACTTCATGTCCACAGGTTATTCCATGTAATCTAATGCTCCACGTGAAAAAAAGAATCCAGAGACTAAAAAAGAATCCAGCACCTTGGAACCCAGAACACACCTTATCTGTTAAATGGATAAAATAAAAGGTCAAATCACTTCCCTGTCTGGCAATTCCTAATCCACAAGCCTTAAAGGTGGTGGAAACTGACGCATCAGACATAGGTTATGGAGGTATCTTAAACAAAGGATAGCCGACAACTTGTTAGATTTACCAGTGGAATTTGGACAGGACCTAGAGTTAATTACTCTATGGTTAAAAAGGAGATCTTATCTATAGTTCTCTGTGTACAAAAGTTTGAATCTGATTTATTAAATCATAAATTCCTTATAAGGGTAGACTGTAAAAGTGCAAAAGAAATAATACTAAAAGATGTTAAAAACATCACATCTAAACAAATCTTTACTAGATGGCAAGCCATCTTATCAGTTTTTTATTTTGATATTGAATTTATAAAAGGAGAATCTAACTCGTTGTCTAATTTTCTAACCCGTGAATTCCTTACAGGACATGTGTTCAAAGGCAACAATGACTCCTTCAAAGCGAACCCATGAGGTCTCGCCGCCTTCGCCTAAAATGGTGGACAAATTGCGAGAAGATGCTTATGCTATCAGCATTGAGGCTAATAACACCAAAGAGGTTAATTACCCTTACATTCCAATCAGTTACTGTTTCCTTATGCCAATGGATAAAAAACACAAGGAACTGAGGCCTTATGAGGTAGCGAATTTCTACATGGAGCACCATACCGTGAATCCTTATTTACCAAAGGACTACACTTATTATCAAGCAATTCTAGCAGAGACAGATTCTGTGGTCTTCTCTCCAACAGAAAGGTCTGCTAATGAGCGGGCATTTAGTAAGTTTATCATCAAAAGGATAATATCCTATGATGATTGGGGAGATTCACTCTTTAAACAAAAAGAATTAAACTTCGGAAAACCCAGGTATTTTAATTATTTTGATTATATGCAAGCCTGGACTGGAGCCTTAATCTATGAAAACAGGCAGAGAAAATTCAGCTGGTTCGTACAGTTCCAGTTGGAAAAAGAACTGTTTGAATTTCCATCTTGGTTTTACGAATGGTTCTTTAACTGGGGATTATTTCCCATAGCATTACCTAATAAGGTAAGAACTGTTTATGAACAGTTTGTTGATACTAATAAATCCTTAAAGGATTCAAGATTAATGTTCACTATCCTGTATAAAATTCCATGGATAGTTCGCTGGGATTATATTATCTCAAAAAAGAAAATGAAAAAATTTGGCGAGTTTTCCACAGATCATGTGCCCTGGTTAACTCAACGAGTCCTAATTAAATGGTGGGATAAGTGTGACTTTTTTAAGCCACCCTTTGTTTATTCCACTAAGGGATTAATTACTTTGGCTAAAAAGCCAACATTGCCTAGTCCTTCAATCTCATCAAATTTATCAGAATTATTCAAGGACCTACTCAAATCAGTGCCGAAAGATGAATTTCGCCCACAGCTTTTCAGCGCATTATCAGAAAACGATAACGAAGCCAGCTCAAAAGCAAAAGATGCTACGGAGTGCTCCAAGTCCCGTCAAGAAGACAAAAGTGATAGTGACACTGATATGGAAGGACAATATTGGGAAGACAGCCAAGACCCTTATGACCTGTAAAGGGTGTCAGATTCCTCTCAGTCTAAAAGACAAGACCTCCACTATCCTCCACTAGTTCTTGTCTGCCACTAAAAGTGACGCATGCAATGACGCCAAAAGATTCCATTCAACTTCTATAAGAAGGCCTCCCGACTTGCTAAAGAAGCAGAATAAGAAATAGATTTCTCTCTAAGTTTTCTAAGCTTTCTCTGTAAGATATCTTTGAGTGTACTATTTTCATTTGAGTGTTCTAAGATTGTACTGTTTTCATATCAATAAAATATATGGTATTTTCATCATCCCAATCTTCTTTTCCAAAGATAGAAAAGGAATTAGATGTTTTAATTAATCAAGCTAAAGAGTTGAACCAAGAACTTGAAACATTGTCCCAAAGCCTGAGGATCTTCTTGGACAACCTTCTGGTAAGTACGACTATTGGGTTTACTATTCACCTCCACCTTCAGCAAGCATCCCATTAGAATCCATCAAGCCAATAGGTTGGGATAGTAACTATAGCTCTGTAAGTATTACTGTTCTCAATACTGTTTAATATTACTATTTATTTGAAGCACTGTAAGCAGTACTATTTAAGTATGCTCTGCACTTGCCCTTAAAGGGATCTTGTGCATCAGAAAACTGTTTATGTCTACTTATGTTAATCGTCTTTTATTTTATTTACGTTGTCTTGATTTAACCGATAGAAGAGAAGTAGAGTCATTAAGAGCTGCTTTAGTAGAAAACGGTAATGATTTGTGTAATCAACATCTAGAGTCTCATAATGAATTCTGCGATTGTAGAGAACATGAAAGGCTATTAGTATTGTATAGAGTCATAATTGGCCTGTAAGATATCTGGTTAAGAAATAATAATTTCTAAATAATATTCTCTTACGTTTCTCATCATGTCTGTCATCTCTCTTATAAGTGGTATATAGGCTGGAAACCAGTAACCGCTTGAGCCCTTCATTGGAGGAAGGTAGAGCAAATTCTGGACACAACGCCACACACTACTTGAATTTTAAGCTGAAAATTAATTTGGAAACTACTGAAATGGGGAATAAATACTCGGGTAAATTTTCAGAAATTTCTGGGTATATTTGCTATGTGAACTTAATTTGATCGATTCTATCGCAAAATTTTGGTTCCTCACACAAATGGTTGAATTTTAAGCTGAAATTTAATTTGGGAACTACTGAAGTGGGGTACAAACACCCTGTAAATTTTCAGGAATTTCAAGTGGTATATAAATGTGAAAAAATAGGTCACTACGCTAATAAGTGTAGAGTAAAACAACAAATACAAGCTTTGTCAATCGATGAAAATCTTAGAGAATCATTGATTAAAATACTTTTAAATGAGTCTGAACTAGAAGATTTAGAAGTAAATGCAATAGATTATACTTCAGAAGAATTTGAGAATAGCTCAAATGTGGCACAAACAACCTGTAAATTTTCAGGAATTTTTGGGCTGATTTGCTATGTGAACTTAATTTGATCGGGTCTGCCGCAAAATTTTGGTTCCCCACACAAACGATTGAATGTTAAGCTGAAAATTAATTTGAAAACTACTGAAATGGGGTATAAATACTCGGTAAATTTTCAGAAATTTCTGGGCATATTTGCTATGTGAACTTAATTTGATCGGGTCTGCCGCAAAATTTTGGTTCCCCACACAAAAGATTGAATTTTAAGCTGAAAATTAATTTGGAAACTACTGAAATGGGGTATAAATACTCGAAAAATTTTCAGAAATTTCTGGGTATATTTGCTATGTGAACTTAATTTGATCGATTCTGTCGTAAAATTTTGGTTCCCTACACAAATGGTTGAATTTTAAGCTGAAATTTAATTTGCTATGTGAACATAATTTGATCGGGTCAGCGGCAAAATTTTGGTTCAGCAGGGAAACAATATCAAACAACTCCTAAAATTTACACCCAACGTCTTAAACACACCCAAATAATGCTGGTACAGTTTCAGGCCAAATAGGTAGGCCAAACTCAATGACCCAAATAAGCTCTCATGCTTGATATCAAAATGAAGGAAGCAAAATAGATAGCTAGAATAATGGCTTTGGCTTGATTAACCCAAAACCCTAAGACAAACTCAACAAAACAAATTTTTAAACAAACAGATCATACTAAACCCCAAGAGCCAATTTCGGTCAAGCATACAATGAACAAAAATGTGAATAACAGAAACACAATAAGAAGCAAAACAAGGTTTAGCAAGAAAGAACCAGGTGCAAGATGAAGAAGTAGAAGCAAATATGAAACTAGAGCCAAACAGCAAATATGAAAAAGGTAACAAACACAAAGTAAGCACAAAGAATAAGAAGGAAAAAGATAATCTACCTTGTTTGGACGTCCCTTTGCTCTGATACCAAAACTGATGTGAACCTTCAAGTAATTGGTAACTTGAAAACCCACATTCAAGAATTAAATGAACAATATGAAAAGCACCAAATCAAGATGTATGAATTTGATTCTTTGAATAAGCACAATCAGATTGCTATGTAATTCAAAGAAAATATCAGAAATGGAATTCTTGACCTAATTCATATGGAGAATGAATAAACCAAGAATATTATGCACATTAAACATTGCAAGATAGAAATCTCAGCAAATTAATGAGCTTCACAAGAACAAAGGCTATAGCTAATTTACTCATTAATGGAGTTGAAACAATCTTTCATTAATATTCAAAGTGTGTCCTCCACTCTCTCATTACACTTGTATTTATAGTCTCTTGGCTCCAAGCTAAAGACAAAAATATCCCTACTTTAGTAACAGTTGCAAGGAGCTTTAAGTCCAAACAAAAATAAATCTATCAAAAGACTAAAAACTCCTAACAAAAAGCAAATTTAATGTAGCAGCAAATAAGGGCATTTAAGTCCAAAAGAGAGGTGGTTATAACAGCAAGGAATATTCTTTCAAAAAGGTGCCAGCAGATGCATTTACATGGGTTAGATCTGGTGCATGCATATCCACAGGTTATTCCATATAACCTAATGCTCCACATGACACCTGGTCACTTCCATGCTTAATTTTCACCAAATTTAATCCTTTATAATTTTCTTCATGCCATTCCAGCTTATAATCCTTGCTCCTTAAGATTTCACAAATTAAATTCTGAAGTGATTTAGTTCTAGCTCTAGTAATTGGACCTTGGATGAATTCCTTTGGCGTGGATGTAGCTTGATTCTCATCAGGTACTCAAAACAGAGGGCCAGGATTCCAGCAGGAGGAGTTAGAGGGCCCGGATTTAAAAGGACGTGATCTTATGTGTTAGAATTAAAGAGAATCAAGATTGAGGGTCAGGATTTGGTTCAGAATTCTGTCCTTTCATTCTTTAATCTAACGATCAGGAATTCCGCCTTACAGAATAGATCCAAGGGCTAGGAGCCAAAGGTGCTAAATTAGTTTTTCACTTTTAATCTAAAGGTCTCAAATATGTCCTTACAAGTGTGATCAACTGTGTAAATTGAGATGTACTGGGCTGCTTTAACCGTTTGAGATCCGATGGTGAGGAGCTAATCTTACAAACTTGAAAGTGATTTTGATCATCCAAGCTTTCTGATCTCTATAGGTCATTTTTCAGTTTAGCCGATCTCTTCTATGGTTGGTAGACCTGAGACCTCTTGTTCCGATCTCTCAATTCGGCTCTCTCTGCATCTGATCTCTTTTCTTCTCGATCTTAATTTTTGATCCCTTCCTCACCTCTTAAAGCAATTAATTCTTCGATTACCGATGAATCGCTTTAAGTTCTGCATGCAATAAATGCCAAGGTCCTATATATATGCAGAAGAGTTTTGTCCTTCTCTGCGTACTCACAACCTTCTTTCTTTGGTGAATTTTTAATGTTTTATTTTTCCTTTCTTGGCTTTTTCGATAATAATTCTTCTCATGTCAACCACCTTAATCTTTTTCTGAATGTTTTCTTTGTTCATTTCCCAAAAATGAACAATTCTGGTGATTAGAGGTTTATGAGGGCATCGTCTGATGACGGTGAGGGAACTGGACTAATTAACCGATCAAGGTCAAAACTGACTACCGTGTCGATCTCGAATCGGCTCATCTGTATGGCTTGCAGATCGATATCTAACAAGAGGACTGCTAATTTCGATCTTAATATCGGTGACCGCCTCTTGAAGTTCATTTGGCTCCTTACCATCTCGTCGGTCCCGATCATAGCTCGGTTCTAGTTGATGACATCAACGAAGACACCGAGCTTCCCGTAGCCTATCATAGTTGATGAGAGCTACCCTCCCAATCTCCATGTATCTCTTGAGCAACATCTTGAAATCGGGAGTGGTTCGATCCGTAGGAGCAAGATAGGTAGAATGTAATGAACGGAAATTTGTAATTATTGATCTTGAGAGATCGCCCAAATGATGTAATCTGACCTTTTGGAAATGAAATAAAGTTTTATTTATTGATTGTTTATTTTATTTTATTATTACATTATTTTTCGATCTCTTATGACTGCGTCCGATCTGATCTTCACAATTCACACTCATGGACAGATCTCTCATGACTGCTCTTTAAATATCCAATCTCCCTGCCACGTTTCTAGAATTCACCTTTGATGAGTCATCAGAACTGTTCAATCTGTTAATTGATCTCTTGGGGCTGCGTGAGCATTTAATGCTCGGGCAACTATAAATAGGGGGGGGGGGGGGGGGGACTTACGCCATTTTGAGATTCTCTGAGCAACTGCTACATTCTTTCCTACCTTTTAAAGTTTTCTGGCACCGTTTTACACTCTGGTAAGAGCTTTAATATTTTTTTGATCAATTTTATTTTTATCTTCGAAAATGAGCGACCAAGTCAAAACAAGCATCGTATTCAAGGAAAGAGAACTTACCTGTGGACGATTTGCCATTGGTCCTCAAGGAGACCGATCTCCAGTCTATTAGCTAAATCTTCTGATTAACTCCTTCAAACTTATCAGATGTCATGGCGATCTCCGAGCCAATCATTTCTTTGAAGAAACCGATATGATCATGGTATATGAAGAACAATTGAAAGCCGAGCTTTGGTTTCCCAGAACGAATTCTATAGAGCCATTCGGAAGTTTCATCATGTCTATATAGCCCAGGTGCATTCGAACTCCTGGCGGACTCTGAAGGCTTTCAGAGGTTCATGCCGAGCTAAAAGGCTCAAGCCTACGGTGGAGGTTTTTGCTGAGTTGCATAGGCTCACTAGGCGGAAAGACTATGAGTTTTGGCTTTTCCAAGCCAAGCCGAACGACGTGCTTTTCACCGATCTCCCTTCGTCATCGAAGAACTGGAAAGATCGATTTTTCATACTAAGGAGCAAGGACCCGAATGGCTTTGAGGGCATTCTGCGTATGCCGTATTTGGTTCCTTCAGTTTCAAAAAAGATCGCCCAAAATAAAGACGCGGACGCCATGGCAAAGAAGTTGAAGGATCAGGCGGCCGCTCACAGGTACTCATGTTTGGATGCGATTATGGAACTGAAATGGTGGTTGATGCAAGTGATCGCCCATGAGGACTATGAGTTGTAACTCTCTAACCTCGGCCCCGGGATCGGTATAATCTTGATCTTCAGTCTCCTAACTGTGGTGATCTCACTAACTTATTCTCTATGCAGGTATGGCAGGAGGTGAGAGTGCAAAGGAGAGCCGCAAATGACTGATTTCATGTCATTTGGAGTTTTCTAGGCCAAGTTATGGTCATTTTGCTATTGCTGGTTAAGTTGCACTTATATTACAAAGTTTAGGTCATTTTTAGGTCAAAGTCAATTCGGCCAGTTTTTGTAACTCAACTTTGGCTATCATTTTGACTTGGTAATTGGCATGTCTAAGCTTTCCAACCATAGAAACTTCAGGTCATTTGGACCTATTTTGAGTGAGTTATGGCCAAAATACTGACTGCTGTTCAAATGGTCAATTTCTGGGTTTGCCAAGTTACCAATTCCGGATTATGTCAAGTTTGAGGTCCTTTTCTGTGATAAGCACCCAAATGAACATTGCCTAAGGATGCAAACCTCTAATGGAACCCAAGGATCATCAGCACCAAAACAAGTTTTCTTTGAACAAAATAAGATGCAATCTCTATGGAAAAAGAAGCACCAGAATATATATTTCAAAGAGGAACAGATCAATTGTCAACACAATAACCCAACTTGTGGGAGATTACATTGACCATCAAGTAAAATAGGCAAGTGATCAAGTTGCCTAAGTTCTAGTTCTTCCAGAAACTAGCAAGAAAGAAGACTCAAACTCACTCCAAGGGAGGCTCTCATGTACAGCAGCAATCAAAAACTGAAGGAAGAAGATGGTATTCTCTTCCTTATAAACCTAGGGTTACAGAAACTCAAGCTAAATTTGTTAAGACAAAAGTTACAACTAATTGTGCCATGTTGGCTATCCTAACAAGAATAGTAAGTGCATTAATTATAAAGACAAAAGATGGCAGCAGCATTTATTGCAAAAGGGCAAAAGGTGGCAGCAATTAATCCCTCTTTGTGGCAGAATATTGGGGCCCACTTTGTCAAAAAGTAGCTCTCTTTAATTCAAATGAACCAATGAGCTCCCTCCATGTGGCGTTAACCCTACAAACACCTAGGTGGCAGCCAAGTGGACTCCAGGGTGGCATGAGGCATGTCCAAAGTGGCTGGTGACGTGGTCAGTGATGTGGCAATGGAATCTGACGTGGCTGGTGACGTGGCAATGGAAGCTCCAACTTGGCACAAGGTGATCCACTTAGATTCTTGGAGCAAGCAAGCTAGGTCTTCCTTATGCAGCTCCCCTCCTAAGCCGAAAATTCTTTTATGGTTCGTGAGCATGCTTTGAAGTTGCTTAGCTCTCGCCCTAGTGATTGCCCCTTTGAAGGGTGGTGGTGCTCCATGATGATCTTCATCATCCTCTCCCACTTGAAAAGAATTCGTCCTCGAATTTGTTTCTGCACCAAGGAAAGGAGTTAGATCAGTTACATTAAAAGTATTACTAACACCATAATCACTAGGCAATTCTATCTTATATGCATTATTGTTAATTCTTTCAAGCACTTGAAAAGGGCCATCACTTCTAGTTAATTGACCATAACTTGAGCTATACAACTGCAAATGGAGTGATTCAAAAAGGAAATTAAAGAAGACACAATGAGAAACAATTTAATGAAGAGAAATATATTAAATTTACACTGTAGCTTAGTCCAATAGACAGTAAACATTTGGCCATGAAATCTGAAAATGGCAATAAAATACAATAAGCTTTAAAATGAAATTGGTAACATATGCTAATACTTAGAGACTATAAAATATGACAAATTGGAAACATTAAAATTGACTCACTTAGAGTGCATCAAAGGTCAACATTATAGATTAACTAATGAAACGAATTGAAGGGAATAGTACTAAGAAAATTTAGATAATGGATTTTATTGTTAGAAACAATTTAACTGAGTACTGAAACACTTTAAATTGTGTTTTTCAGTTGAAAAGGATATTGAAAAGTATAAGGAACATTGAGTCAAGGTCTAGAGGCGACTCAAATCAGGTCTGTGCATAATTCTTTTTATATTCACTGCTTTTACTAGAAAATTTATTTGGAGAAATGAGTTGTAAGTTTTTGACTAGGGAAAATTTATTTGAGAAAATTTCATTGCCTATTTTAGAAAAGGAAATTTGAAAATGAGGTTTATTTGATTGTTTCTTGCATTACAATTGACCATTATAGTTTTAAATTGTATTTATGCACAATAACTTTAAATTATCGTTTTCCCATTGAAAACTTGATTAGTATGCATTGTGTTAATTATGGGTTTCGATAACTACTGTGTTGCCTCTTTGTGAATGAAAAATTGACTTTGAAAATTGATTATGTTTTACATGAAATATTTGAATAATATGATATGAAATTGTTTTTAAATCACACTTGGCATGGTAGTCCCTTACTCTATTCCTCCTCCACTTGTCGGGTTGAGTTTGATATTTGATTATTTTCCTCCCTCTCTGGCTTGCCAGTCTGAGGTGAATTTGGATGAGTACTTATTAGCTAGCTAGCCACCTCCCTCATTGGTTTCAATTAGTGGGGTGAGTATGTCTTGTCGTGGTGTACAACACGGCATGTTCGAAAAAATTTATTTCATGACCTAAGTTGTGTTATTGATTGGCAACACTGTGTTATTCAATTGTTTGATCAAATTTGTGTTATATAAGCTTTGATAATTGTGACATGAAATTATGAATTATTTGAATTGTATATTGTCAATAAAAGTTTTATATATCGCATTTTAAATTGTTATTGTGCACCACTGAGTAAATTTTACTCAGCGATAGCTTTTTCATTACTGTCGCAGGTAGATAGATAGATAAAGCAGCAGAGTAGGCTGCTTATGCTACACTTTTGGGATTTTGCAGGGTATATTGAGTATACTACCTCCTTGTAATTTTTGTTATAATGTATGTGAACTGTATGTATATATTGTACTTGGTCTTGAGCAATTGTAAGCTAAAGTTGTAAATTATTTTGACTTGTAAAAATGTTGTGTTATACTTCTCTTATCTCAGCTTTTGAAATACTCAGTTATTTTGCACTTTATCTTTGGAATTGTTTAAAATGATATTGAATTGAGTTTGAACTATGTTGAGGACAATGATTTGAGTTGAGCCATATTGGGATTTGGGATTGAGCCATATTGGAATTGCTTTTTACAAGTTTTTGAAGAACTGTTTTGCTCCAAATACAGACGATACTCTGCCGAAATTTTTGCAGAAATTATTGATACTTCAGATTTGTTACTTGATTTCACTTTAGTTAAAAAAAAAAAAATTTAACACCTGTCAAAAGTGCTCACCACTGTAAAAAGAAATAAGAAAATGTTTTAAAATCCCTTGTAGTATATTTAATGGGTTATCAATAGACGAAACTTGGTAATTCATTAGGTATATTACGGGATCATATTATGCCTTATGGAGGGGAAAGGTGTGACATGTTTTAGTGGTATCAAAGCTAGTTTTTTAATTATGTTTTGACCTGTAATTTGAATATTCTTTATTCATAGTACAACTGCTCCATGTCATGGTTTGATACATATAGTACATTACATTATAAATATGCACTAACGGGAGGAAATCTCCTTATGTTATTTGTTCAGGAGGTATAATATCCTCTAATTGACTATGGAAGAAGGGGACCGCTTAGTCGATTAATCAGTAGAGGCTGAGGTGCAAGGGAAAGCCCCAGCCCTTCAAAATGTGAGTGGATCAGCTGCACCAACCCCCTCAACGCCACAGTTCCTCGCTTAATTTGGTCAGCAGATGGCTGCGATGTTCCAACAGATGGCTGGTAACATGCCCCCTCAAGCCCCACTGCAGACACAGTAGTACAACCACAACCTTCAGCTAGGCAATACGACAAGCTGATTAAGTATGGGGCTACTGAGTTTAAGGGCATAGTGGATCCACTAGAGGCAGAACAATGGTTGGAAAGGATGGAAAGAGTTTTTAGGAAGTTGCACTGCACTGATGAGCTGAAGTTTGAATACTCAGTCTCATTTGTACAGAGGGATGCATATGACTGGTGGAAAACCATTCCCTACAGTTTGGTGGAACCCCCAGTGCTGACATGGGACATTCATCCTTTCAAAGCTTTGTGCTACAGATTCTTTAAAAATTCGATCATCAGGAAACTCCCTTTTTTTTTCATTACCTCCACTACTACCACTTGTCTCTTGTAATTGAGACATGATTTGGCTGCAAGAAAACGAAGTTAGTAGAAATGGCTCACCCTCTCAAGTGTTTAGCTCAAGTGTTTTCGCACAAATTTCAGGCTCTTACCCTCTTTTGGCACTCAAGAGTTTGCTTCCCTTGTTCCTTTGGGGAACTAAAATTCACAAACAAGCACAAATACTTGCTAATTTTATCAAAATAATCAACAAACGAAACTGGAAGAAACGAAATTGCAATAACCAGAGAGTGTGACACTAGAGCCAAAGAAATGGAAGACGCCAAAGTAGAAGCAAATGTGAACGAAATGGTATGATTTTTGAAAACTGTATGAGAGACAACCCAACAGAATGATATCAAGCTCAAACTTCCAATTTCATAGCCAACTTTGCACAAATACCAGCAGTTCACACAATTAACAAAAAATATGCAACAATTTTGGTTCACCACACAAACGAATATATTTTGATCTGAAATTTGGTCGACATAGGCATCCCAATACTGACTAACTACTGGTAAAATTTCAGGAGTTTCTGGATGAGTTTACTAGGTGAACGAAATTTGACTAGGTCTGCCGCAAAATTTTGGTTCGGTAGGCAAACAATGTCACAAAACCCTGAAAATTGACACAAAAGCTACTGAGATGGAGTATAATCAGCCTGCAAAATTTCGGAGCTTTCTGGGTTGGTTTGGTGTGTTAACTCAATTTGATCAGGTTTGCCACAAATTTTGGTTCGGTAGGCAAACAATGTCACAAAACCCTGAAAATTGACAGAAAAGCTACTGAGATGGAGTATAATCAGCCTGCAAAATTTCGGAGCTTTCTGGGTTGGTTTGGTGTGTTAACTCAATTTGATCAGGTTTGCCGCAAATTTTGGTTGATAGGCAAACAGTAGAATTTTCACATCAAATATGGCATGTGATGTGTCTAGTAATACCCAAAGTTGTTGGTAGATTATCAGGCTCAAATTCAATGTTTAACTCCACAATTCACAATTTCATCACTTATGTCAGCTTGTCAATTTTTTTTTTTCAGCACAACACAACTCAGCTTACAATCCAATCTCCTTTTCTTTTTTTTTTTCTTTTTTTTTTATACTGATGCAAAGGATAAAAATTGCAGAATCAAATACTGATACCACTCAAGTATTTTGGCAATCCAAATCAAGCTCTACCCACTAGCACACAGGCACATCCCAAGCATTAATTACCCAATTTAACATACTCAGACTTGATATCATATAACTCAAGAGGCAAATAGCTAGTGTCAAAGATAGGTTTCAGCTTGATTAACTCTAATCCTACAGACAAACTCAAAGAAAACAAGATGAACAAGAGATTTAATCTAAGATTAAGCAAAATCCTACACTAAAATTAAGACTACCAAGTTTCAGCCAGCAAGAGTTCAAACAAAAAAAAAAAAAAGAAGAAAAATCAGTACCCTAAAATGCAGATTTGATTTGGCTACAAAGAACAAGGTACTAGATGATGAAACTAATAGATAAAGGTCCTACAATGGCTGACTATTATAGTTAACCAAACAGAAAAGAAAAAGAAGTTTTAATGGATAAATACCTTGTTAGATGCCAAGGCTCTGATACCAAAATGATGAGCACTCCTAGATGACAAAGAAACCCTAGTCAGATTCACAAGTGGAATTTGGACAGGACCTAGAGTTAATTACTCTACGGTTAAAAAAGAGATCTTATCCATAGTTCTCTGTGTACAAAAGTTCGAATCTGATTTATTAAATCAGAAATTCCTTATAAGGGTTGATTGTAAAAGTGCAAAAGAAATATTGATGAAAGATGTTAAAAACATCGCATCTAAACAGATATTTGCAAGATAGCAGGCTATTTTGTCTGTATTCGATTTTGATATTGAGTTTATTAAAGGAGAAACTAACTCATTGCCTGATTTCTTGACACGTGAATTCCTTACAGGACATGAGTTCAAAGGCCTCAGTAACTCCGTCAAAACGGACACACGAGGTATCTCCACCTCCGTCTAAAATGATGGACAAACTCAGAGACGACGCTTATACTATCAGTGTCGAAGCAAATAATGCAAAAGAGGTTGATTACCCCTACATTTTAATCAGTTACTGTTTCCTTATGCCCATAGACAGGAAACACAAAGATCTGAAGCCTTATGAGGTTGCCAATTTTTACACTGAACATCATACAGTGAATCCTTATTTACCAAAGGATTGCACTTATTATCAAGCTATTCTAGCAGAGACCGATTCAGTGGTCTTCTCACCAACAGAAAGGTCCACTAATGAGTGGGCTTTCAGCAAATTTATCATCAAAAGGGTTATATCCTACGATGATTGGGGAGATTCACTCTTTAAACAAAAGGAGTTGAATTTTGGTAAGCCCAGGTACTTTAATTATTTTGATTATATGATTGCCTGGTCTGGTGCCTTAATCTACGAGAATAGGCAGAAGAAGTTTAGCTGGTTCATTCAGTTTCAGTTAGACAAAGAATCATGGGAGTTTCCTTCATGGTTCTATGAATGGTTCTTTAACTGTGGATTATATCCCATTTCTCTACCCATTTAGCATGCCTTCTACTCAACTTATTTTGACTCTTAATATGCTTCAATGATTCATGATCTGAAAGTATGAAAAACTCTTTTGGCCACAAATAATGTTGCCAAGTTTCCAAGGCCCTAACTAATGCATACATCTTATCATAAGTAGAGTAATTCAAGATAGCTCCATGCAATTTCTCACTAAAATATGCTATTGGTCGTTTCTCTTGCATGAGAACCGCACCAATTCCTACGCCACTTGCGTCACATTCAATCTCAAAAGTCTTATCAAAATCTGGCAAACTCAACAAGGGCGCATAACACAATCAATCTTTAAGTTCAGAAAATGCATGTTAATGTTTTTTTTTCCGCTCAAATGCAACATTCTTTTTCACGAATTCATTCAAAGGAGCAGCAATTGTACTAAAATTAGGCACAAAACGCCTATAGAAACTAGCCAATCCATGGAAACTCCTAACCTCAGACACATTCTTAGGAATTGGCCAATCTCTAATGGCTTTGATTTTCTCTTCATCAACCTGTACACCTTTACTACTTACAACAAAACCAAGAAAAACAACCTTATCCAAGCAAAATGAACACTTTTTCGCATTCGCATACAATTTCTCATTTCTCAACACATCAAAAACAAGTCTCAAGTGATGCAAATGCTCATCTATGTTACTGCTGTAAATCAAAATGTCATCAAAATACACAACAACAAATTTTCCAATGAAATTCCTCAACACATGATTCATCAAACGCATAAAATTGCTAGGAGCATTTGTGAGCCCAAATGGCATCACCATCCATTCATACAACCCATATTTAGTTTTGAAAGCAGTTTTCCACTCATCACCAATTTTCATTCTTATTTGGTGGTAACCACTTTTCAAATCTATCTTAGAAAACACTTGCACCATGCAACTCATCAAGCATATCATCAAGGCGAGGGATTGGGTGTCTATACTTTACAGTGATTTTATTGATGGCCCTACAATCCGCACACATGCGATAACTCCCATCCTTCTTAGGCACTAGCAACACAGGTACAGCATGGGCTCATGCTCTCCCTAACGTAGCCCTTCTCCATGAGCTCCCCCACTTGCCTTTGTAACTCCTTTGTTTCTTTAGGATTTGTTCTGTATGCTGGTCTATTCGGTATTTGTGCTCCAGGTACTAAGTCAATCTGGTGCTCAATCCCTCTGATAGGTGGCAATCCTGGTGGCAACTCATTCGGGAAGACATCTTCATATTCCTGTATAAAAGACAAAGCATCACTAGGCAAATGTGAATCAAGGTCAGTAACACATAAATTAACCTCCTTGTACACAAAGAGGTCTTCTTGAATGTAAAGCCTCTCTAACTTCTCTTTCCTTCACATACAAACTCATTCTTTTCTCTCCACTCTCCTTTTGCCCCGAGCTTTCATTTTTCTCATTTGTTCTCATTTTCTTTTCTTTTGTTTCTCTTTTTCTCTCTTTTTCTTCTCTCTTCTCTTTCTTTTCACTCTCATCCAGCTCGGCCTCTCTAAGTTTTTCTCTCCAAGTTTCTTTCTTTTCTTCAATGGATCTAAGAATCCTCATTTGATCTTCATGCACTTGACCTGGTGTCATAGGAAGCAATGAGTATGTTCGACTGAAGAAGCACCAGTGCCTATGCCATTATTTAGAGGACCCATCACCAGAGCCAGAGCTAGAGAGCTGCAAGCATTGGTGTTGGAGCATTGTGAGCACAAGGGGGATCAAAATTGCCATGTTGGACTTTCTTGCATATTGTTGGAATCTAGGTGGATCATTCTCACACAAGTTGGCATGGGAGACTTGACAAGTGGCGCCACATCAGCGTGACTTCGCCACATCAGCATGACTTGGCACAAGACCATTTGGCCAAGTGGATTGGAGGAGCTTCTTATGCTTATTTGGATTTGCCATGTGCTGATACCTTTTGTTGGTCCCCACTACATTAAAAAAAGGCTGCTACCACCTAAAGTGTTGCTGCCAACTTATGGTCCCCACTACATAAAGGGCTGCATAAAGCAAGTGGTCCCAAATGGTCCCCCCCCCTATGGAAACGCCCCATCTGATTGAGGAGCCTTTTATTTTTGTCTTTTTAGCCATGTTGGCACACTTTTAGGGTTTTGGCACACTTTTAGGGTTTTAGAGATGCTATATATAACCCAAGATATTCAGATTGTATGGGCAGCCTTCATTTTTCTAGTTTAAGTGTGAGTATTAGGGAGAGAACTCCATTGCTGGAGCTTGAGTTTCTTCCATGTTTCTTGAAAGAACTTGGATTCTAGCAAGCATGAACCCCTTGCTAGTCTTATTTTGATGATCAATATGCTTTAGCTTGTTACTATTTGTGTATTGACACTTGGGTTTTCAATCTGAAATTCTGCCTTGTTTGGATGATTAAAGATCTTGATTCCAATATTTAGATGTTGTGTTTCTTGGCATCCTAGGAGTGCTCATCAAGAATCCTCATTTGATCTTCATGCACTTGACCTGGTGTCATAGGAAGCAATGAGTATGTTCGACCTTCCTTAGTGACCGTGTACCTGTTCTTCCTACCATCATGCACAACACTTCTATCATACTGCCATGGACGGCCCAACAAAAGATGCGTAGCAACCATAGGCACAACATCACAAAGTACCTCATCATTATACTTGCCAATGGTGAATGGCACAACCACCTGTTTTGTAACCCTCAACTTCCCACAATCATTCAACCATTGCAAGCCATATGGTTTTGGATGTGTAGTAGTAGGCAAACCCAACTTGTCCACCAAGAGTGAACTAGCCACATTAAAACAGCTCCCACCATCTACAATCACACTACACAACTTGTCATTCACCAAGCACCTAGTATGGAAGATGTTCTCCCTTTGCATTTCATCACCACACTCCATACTCACTTGTGCACTTAGTGTGCGCATGGTGACAAGGATATTGCCATCCATAGGTGGCTGATCTCCCTCATCGTAGCAATCATCCTCATTCTCATCAAGATTATCAGATTCTTCCTCCCTTTCCTCTTCACTTTCTAACTCTCCATTTTCCCTAACAACCATCACTCTTTTATTTGGACATTGTGAGGCATAATGTCCATTTCCCAAACACTTAAAACACTTCAATTCTCTAGTCCTAGTAGGAACTCCCTTGTTCTTCTCCTCTACTTTCTCCTTTCCTTTCCATTCTTCTTTCTTGAATTTGGGAACTTCTTTCTCCACCCTTGAAGGAGCAGACCAATTCGACTTCCAATTACTCCTAGGAGCCGAATGGTTGGCTGGTGCATATCTAGCCACATTCTTCCTTTTTAGTTGCTTCTCCACTTTAAGTGCCATTTGTAGCATATCCTCCACCTCCACACAAGGTTGCAGCTCCACAATATTAGCAATTTCAGGATTTAACCCATTCAAAAAGCGAACCATTGTAGCTTCCCGATCCTCCTCAACATCAGCTCTAATCAACGCTATCTCCATGGCCTTGTAGTATTCTTCGACACTTTTAGTACCTTGAGTGAGTTTTTGTAACCTTTGAAGCAGCTCTCTGTGGTAGTAAGGTGGCACAAACCTGTTTCTTAAGATTCCCTTCATTTCGTCCCATGTCTCCACGGTTCGTTGCCCATTTCTCCTCCTCCTACTCAACAACTGATCCCACCATACAATTGCATACTCTTTGAATTCTACAGCTGCTAACTTCACTTTCTTCTCTTCAGAATAATGGTGGCACTCAAAAATCAACTCCACCTGTCTCTCCCACTCCAAATAAACATCTGGATTATCCTTCCCATGAAAAGGTGGAATTTGCATTTTTATACTAGCTAAATTCCCATCAACTCTCTCATCATTCCCATCTCTATCCCAATGATCACCGAACCTAAAATTTCTGCCACCCCTTCTTCCCCTAGGCCCTCTACCCCTAGGTGGTCTATACCCTCTTCCACCATAATGGTAGTTGCCATAGTCATAAGCTTCATCATACTCATCATCATTCCATTCAGCTTCTTCATACGCTTCATTCCTATGTTCTGCCCGAAATCTACCTTCATTTCTATTCTGATTTCCCACATTTGCTCCCCCATCATTCCTCCTATTTCTATCTTCTCTGTCCCTTCTCATCTCTTCCATAAACCTGGTCATCTCATTTCTCATTCCCCTCAATACATCCAATTCATCTCTAAAGTCATTCATTTGCACATTCATCCTTTCAAAGCTTTGTGCTACAGATTCGTTAAAAATTCGATCATCAGGAAACTCCCTTTTTTCTTCATTACCTCCACTACTACGACTTGTCTCTTGTAATTGAGACATGATTTGGCTGCAAGAAAACGAAGTTAGTAGAAATGGCTCACCCTCTCAATTGTTTTCGCACAAATTTCAGGCTCTTACCCTCTTTTGGCACTCACACACTCTTGCCTTTTACCACTCAAGAGTTTGCTTCCCTTGTTCCTTTGGGAACTAAAATTCAAAAACAAGCACAAATACTTGCTAATTTTATAAAAAACAATCAATAAACGAAACTGGAAGAAAAGAAAAAGCAATAACCAGAGAGTGTGACACTAGAGCCAAAGAAATGGAAGACGCCAAAGTAGAAGGAAATGTGAACGAAATGGTATGATTTTTGAAAACTGTATGAGAGACAACCCAACAGAATGATATCAAACTCAAACTTCCAATTTCATAGCCAACTTTGCACAAATACCAGCAGTTCACACAATTAACCAAAAATATGCAACAATTTTGGTTCACCACACAAACGAATATATTTTAATCTGAAATTTGGTAGACATAGGCATCCCAATACTGACTAACTACTGGTCAAATTTCAGGAGTTTCTGGATGGGTTTACAAGGTGAACAAAATTTGACTAGGTCTGCCGCAAAATTTTGGTTCGGTAGGCAAACAATGTCACAACACCCTGAAAATTGACACGAAAGCTACTGAAATGGAGTATAGTCAGCCTGTAAAGTTTGGGAGTTTTCTGGGTTGGTTTGGTGTGTTAACTAAATTTGATCGGGTTTGCCGCAAAATTTGGTTCGATATGCAAACAGTGAAATTTTCACATCAAATATGGCATGTGAGGTGTCTAGTAATACCCAAAGATATTGGTAGATTATCAGGCTCAAATTCAATGTTTAACTTCACAATTCACAATTTCATCACTTATGTCAGCTTGCCAATTTTTCAGCATAACACAACTCAGCTTACAATCCAATCTCCCTTTTTTTTTTTTTTTCCTTTTATACTGATGCAAAGGATAAAAATTGCATAATCAACTACCGATACCACTCAAGTACTTTGGCAATCCAAATCAAGGTCTACCCAATTTAACATACTCAGACTTGATATCATATAACTCAAGAGGCAAATAGCTAGTGTCAAAGATAGGTTTCAGCTTGATTAACTCTAATCCTACAGACAAACTCAAGGAAAACAAGATGAACAAGAGATTTAATCTAAGATTAAGCAAAATCCTACACTAAAATTAACACTGCCAAGTTTCAGCCAGCAAGAGTTCAAACAAAAAAAAAAAAAAAAAGAAGAAGAAAAATCAGTACCCTACAATGCAAATTTGATTTGGCTACAAAGAACAAGGTAGTAGATGAAGAAACTAATAGATATCTAAAGGTCCTACAATGGCTAACTATTATAGTTAACCAAACAGAAAAGAAAAGTAGTTTTAATGGATAAATACCTTGTTAGATGCCAAGGCTCTGATACCAAAATGATGAGCACTTCTAGGATGCCAAGAAACACAACATCTAAATATTGGAACCAAGATCTTTAATCATCCAAACAAGGCAGAATTTCAGATTGAAAACCCTAGTGTTAATACACAAATAGTAACAAGCTAAAGCATATTGATCATCAAAATAAGACTAGCAAGGGGTTTATGCTGCTAGAATCCAAGTTCTTTCAAGAAACATGGAAGAAACATAGAAGAAACTCAAGCTCCAGCGATGGAGTTCTCTCCCTAATACTCACACTTAAACTAGAAAAATGAAGGCTGCCCATACAATCTGAATACAAGGCTGCCCATACACTTAAACTAGAGATTGGGTATGGGTTCACTTGCACAAAGAAAGGTTTCCCTCTCGAAGGAAATCAAAATTACAACCAAGATGTGATGGACCTTTCCAAGTGCTGACCAAAATTAATAATAATGCTTACAAAATAAACCTGCCCGGTGAGTATAATGTCAGTGCCACCTTCAATGTTGCTGATTTATCTCCTTGTGTTGATGCAGGAACAGATTCGAGGACGAATCCTTTTGAAGCGGAGGGGAATGATGAGAATCAAGCTACATCCACAACAAAGGATTTCATCCAAGGTCCAATTACTAGAGCTAGAGCTAAATCACTTCAGAATTTAATTTGTGAAATCATAAGGAGCAAGGATTATAAGCTGGAATGGCATAAAGAAAAATGTAAAGGATTAAATTTGGTGAAAATTATGCTTAGAAGTGACCAGGTGTCACGTGGAGCATTAGATTACATGGAATAACCTGTGGACATGCATGCACCAGATCCAACCCATGTACATGTTTCTGCTGGCACCTTTTTCAAGGAATATTCCATCTGTTATAACCACTTCTCTTTAGGACTTAAATGCCCTTATTTGCTGCTGCATTAAATTTACTTTTTGTAAGGAGTTTTTAGTCTTTTGATAGATTAATTTTTGTTTGGACTTAAAGCGCCTTACAGCTGTTACTAAAGTAGGGATATTTTTGTCTTTAGTTTTGAAGCCAAGAGGCTATAAATACAAGTGTAATGAGAGAGTGGAGGACACACTTGAATATTAATGAGAGATTGTTTCTGCTCCTCTAGTGAGTAAATTGGCAGTTGCCTTTGTTCTTGTGAAGCTCATTAACTTGCTGAGATTCTATCTTGCAAGGTTTAATGTGCATAATATTCTTGGTTTATTTATTCTCCATATGAATTAGGTCAAGAATCCCATTTCTGATATTTTCTTTGAATTACACAACAATCTGATTGTGCTGGTTCAAAGATTCAAATTCATACATCTTGATTTGGTGCTTTCCATATTGTTCATTTAATTCTCGAATGTGGGTTTTCAAGTTACAAATTACTTGAAGGTTCACATCAATTAATCTTGAGAGATAGCCCAAATGATGTAATCTGACCTTTTGGAAATACAATGAAGTTTTATTTATTGATTGTTTATTTTATTTTATTATTGCATTATTTTCTGATCTTTTATGACTGTGTCTGATCTGATCTTCACAATTCACACTCATGGATCGATCTCATCTGACCGCTCTTTAAATATCCAATCTCCCTACCACATTTTTGGAATTCACCTTTGATGAGTCATCAGAATAGTTCAATCTCGTTAACCGATGCATCTCTTGGGGCTGCATGAGTGTTGGCCATTTACCTACTTACTCCATTTTGAGATTCTCTGAGCAAATACGATGTTCTTTCCTACCTTTTAAATTTTCCAGCATCATTTTACACTCCGGTACGAGCTTTAATCTTTTTCCAATCAATTTTATTTTTATCTTTGAAAATGGGCGGTACCGACGGTCAGAGAGCTGCCAGTCCTCCTTCTGTTCACATTTTGTGGACATTGGATGAAGGTGAAGTGGCCAGACCGAGTGAGCAACCTAAACCTTCTACAACCATTGTCCCAGTCCATGATCGAGTGACCAAGTCAAAACAAGCATCGTCTTCAAGGAAAGAGAACTTACCCATGGACGAGTTGCCATCGGCCCTCAAGGAGACCAATCTCTAGTCTTATTAGCTAAAAGTACAACCTTTCGACTGACACCTTTGTACTTATCAGATGTCATCCCAATCTTCGAGCCGATCATTTCTTTAAAAAAATTGACCTAATCATGGTATCTGAAGAACAATTAAAAGCTGGGCTTCAGCTTCCCCTGAATGAATTTTATAGACCCGTTCTAAAGTTCTATCATGTCTGTATAGCCTAGGTGCATCCAAACTCCTAGCAGACTTTGGTGGCTTTCAGAGGTTTATGCCGAGCTAAAAAGCTCGAGCCTATGGCGAAGGTTTTTGCCGAGTTGCATAGGCTCGCTAGGTGGAAAGACGATGAGTTTTAGTTTTTCCAAGCCAAGCCGAACTGCGGGCCTTTCACCAATCTCCCTTTCTCATTGAAGAACTGGAAAGATCGATTTTTCATATTGAGGAGCAAGGACTCAAATGGCTTTGAGGGAATTCCACATAGTTGGCAGTATTTAGTTCCTTCAGTTCTAAAGAAGATCGCCCTAAATAAAGATGAAGATGCTATGGTAAAGAAGTTAAAGGATCAGGCGGCCGCTCATAAGTACTCATGTTTGGATGCGATTATGGCCGAACTGAAATGATGGTTGATGCAAGTGATCTCCCATGAGGACTATGAGCTGCAACTCTCTGACCTCGGCCCCGGGATCGGTATAATCTAGATCTTCAGTCTCCTAACTTTGGTGATCTCACTAACTTATTCTCTGTGCAGGTATGGCGGGAGGTGAGAGTGCAAAGGAGAGCCGCAAGCGAAAAAGGGAGCTCACTCAAAAAAAGTGGGAAATGAAAGTTGCCACTGCTGCTTAGATGCCGAGGCGGGACTTGGTAAAAGTGCTGAGCTCGCCGTTCTGACCTCCACTGCTGCTTCTCCACCTCGACAAATCAAACCTCCACCTCTACCGGTCTCTTCAAGTGCAAAAGGAACCGTTCGGTTCGCGGTAATCCTGACCTACCCAAGGTCCTGGGCACCACCATCTGTTTTCAAGAAGATCGAAATAGATTGGCCTAAGATAGCATTGACAATCTCCTGGCTCAGACGACGAGCTTGGGTTTGGAAATGCTTGCGAACCAACACATGATCAGGGAGAAGGCCCATCTCTAGAGACAGGAGATTCTGAAGGCGGTCCAGGACACAGCTTCCACCAAAGCCCAACACTCGTCTGCTCAAGACCACATTACCCAAATAGAAGATCGGACGATGTCTTACGAGAAAGGGATAGCTAAACTGGAGCGGGAACTTGAAGACACTTAGGCCTGCCCATCTGCCGATGTCACTCAGCTTACCGAAGAGATCAGGGCAAAAGAAGAAGAGGGCGAGAGAGGCTAATTGATGAGAATCAAGCTACATCCACGCCAAAGAAATTCATCCAAGGTCCAATTACTAGAGCTAGAGCTAAATCACTTCAGAATTTAATTTGTGAAATCTTAAGGAGCAAGGATTAAATTTGGTGAAAATTAAGCTTGGAAGAATATTCATGCATGCACCAGATCCAACCCATGTACATGCATCTGCTGGCACCTTTTTGAAAGAATATTCATTGCTGTTATAACAACCTCTCTTTTGGACTTAAATGCACTTATTTCTTGCTGTATTAAATTTGCTTTTTGTTAGGAGTTTTTAGTCTTTTGGACCTAGGTAATCCCAACACAAAATCCATAGACAAATGAACCCAAGGATCACTAGGGGTAGGCAAAGGTGTATACAAACCTTGTGGCAAAACTCTAGATTTAGCCTTAGCACACACAATGCACCTAGCACATACTCTTTCAACATCTCTTTTCATATTCGGCCAGTAAAAATGTTCCTTTAATACATCTAAAGTTTTGGCAACACCAAAATGACCCATTAATCCACCAGCATGAGACTCATTCACAAGTAATTCACGCATGGAACTCTTAGGCACACACAATCTATTTTCTCTAAACAAATATCCATCATGCCTATAAAACTTCTCAAAAGCATTCTTTTCACAAGCTGCATACACTCTAGCAAAGTCATCATCTTCAGCATATAATTCTTTCACATATTCGAATCCTAATAACTTTGCATCAAGAAGGGCAAGAAGGTTATACCTTCGAGATAAGGCATCAGCCAGCACATTTTCTTTCCCATGTTTGTATTGAATCACATATGGGAAGGTCTCAAGGAACTCAACCCATTTTGCATGACGCCTACTCAACTTATTTTGCCCCTTGATATGCTTCAATGACTCATGATCTGTGTGGATGACAAATTGCTTTGGCCAAAGGTAATGTTGCCATGTTTCCAAGGCACGTACCAATGCATACAACTCCTTGTCATATGTAGAATAGTTAAAAGCTGCTCCATTAAGCTTCTCACTAAAGTATGCTATTGGTCTCTTTTCCTGCATTAAAACGGCTCCAATACCTATTCCTGATGCGTCACACTCAATCTCAAAAGTTTTAGAAAAATCAGGTAAAGCCAACACAGAAGCGGAACATAACATCTCTTTAATTTTGTGAAAAGCATCATCTTGTTTCTGTTCCCAAACAAAATTAACATTCTTTTTGACAAGATCATTCAATGGTGCTGCAATGGTACTGAAATTCTTAATAAATCTTCTATAGAAACTAGCTGGTCCATGAAAACTACGTACTTCAGATGCAGTCTTTGGAATGGGCCAGTCTCTAATAGCTCTAATTTTTTCATCATCAACTTCAACACCATTAGCTTCAATTGGTATCAGAGCCAAGTTAGTAAATAGTTTGGTCAGAAAGTTCTAGTGAAACCCCAAGTCACGTATCCGTCAGCCGTTTAGCCACAGTCAGGCGTTTTAGGCATTTGGAGTAAGTCGTTGACAGTGATCTAAAACCGATGGACACTTCGACGCCGGACACTTCGACGCAAGGATCGCTTTTAAAATTTTCTTTTTAAACAGAAAATTAAGACTCCTATGACAACAGCTAGACAGACAACTCCTAATATTATTTCTAAATTATTTTTAGACACTCTGGATTCTTTATGTGCTTGATTATATTCAAACCTATTTCTATATACTGGACTCTCAGGATTATACATATAATACTATTTCAGTAGTACGTGGCGTTGTGGCTACAGGTCGCTCTACCTTCCACAAATGAAGGGCTGAAGCAGTTAGTAGTTTCTAGCCTATATACCACTTACTTGCTTAAGGAGAAGAAAAGTCTTAAAAATTATTACTATTAAGTAAAATATCTAAAAATCTAATTATAATATTAAACAAATTTAACAAACGTTGATGCTCTCTGTATGAATTTGAATCTTTGAACCAGCACAATCAGATTGTTGTGTAATTCAAAGAAAATATCAGAAATGGGATTATTGACCTAATTCATATAGAGAATGAATAAACCAAGAATATTATGCACATTAAACCTTGCAAGATAGAATCTCAGCAAGTTAATGAGCTTCACAAGAACAAAGGCAACAGCCAATTTACTCACTAGAGGAGCAGAAACAATCTCTCATTAATATTCAAGTGTGTCCTCCACTCTCTCATTACACTTGTATTTATAGCCTCTTGGCTTCAAAACTAAAGACAAAAATATCCCTACTTTAGTAACAGCTGTAAGGAGCTTTAAGTCCAAACAAAAATTAATCTATCAAAAGACTAAAAACTCCTTACAAAAAGTAAATTTAATGCAGCAGCAAATAAGGGCATTTAAGTCCAAAAGAGAAGTGGTTATAACAGATGGAATATTCCTTGAAAAAAAGGTGCCAGCAGATACATGTGCATGGGTTGGATCTGGTGCATGTATGTCCACAGGTTATTCCATGTAATCTAATGCTCCACATGACACCTGGTCACTTCTAAGCATAATTTTCACCAAATTTAATCCTTTACATTTTTCTTCATGCCATTCCAGCTTATAATCCTTGCTCCTTATGATTTCACAAATTAAATTCTGAAGTGATTTAGCTCTAGCCCTAGTAATTGGACCTTGGATGAAATCCTTTGTTGTGGATGTAGCTTGATTCTCATCATTCCCCTCCGCTTCAAAAGGATTCGTCCTCGAATCTGTTCCTGCATCAACACAAGGAGATAAATCAGCAACATTGAAGGTGGCACTGACATTATACTCACCGGGCAGGTTTATTTTGTAAGCGTTGTCATTAATTTTGGTCAGCACTTGGAAAGGTCCATCACATCTTGGTTGTAATTTTGATTTCCTTCGAGAGGGAAACCTTTCTTTGCGCAAGTGAACCCATACCCAATCTCTAGGTTGAAATATGACTTTCTTCCTTCCTTTGTTGGCTTGACTTACATACTTTTCATTGTTCTTTTCAATTTGAAGCTTGGCTTGTTAATGGATTTTCTTCACCAATTCTGCTTTTCTTTTTCCATCTAAACTAGCAAGCTCGTTCACAGGCAAAGGTAAAAGATCCAAAGGAGTTAAAGGATTGAAACCATACACAATTTCAAATGGAGAATAGCCAGTAGAAGAATGCACATTTCTATTGTATGCAAATTCAACAAGTGGAATGCAATCTTCCCATGACTTCAAATTTTGCTTAACCACAGCACGCAAAAGAGTAGTTAGTGTCCTATTTACTACTTCAGTTTGACCATCGGTTTGTGGGTGACAAGTGGTGGAAAATAACAACCCAATTTTCCCCACAAAACCTTTCAAAAGTGACTAAGGAATTTAACATCCCTATCACTAACTAAACTCTTAGGTATGCCATGCAACCTAACAATATCTCTAAAAAATAAATTTGCAACATTTGTAGCATCATCAGTTTTATGGCATGGAATAAAATGTGCCATTTTCGAAAACCTGTCAACAACAACAAAAATTGAATCATGGCCTTGTTTAGACCTAGGTAATCCCAACACAAAATCCATAGACAAATGAACCCAAGGATCACTAGGGGTAGGCAAAGGTGTATACAAACCTTGTGGCAAAACTCTAGATTTAGCCTTAGCACACACAATGCACCTAGCACATACTCTTTCAACATCTCTTTTCATATTCGGCCAGTAAAAATGTTCCTTCAATACATCTAAAGTTTTGGCAACACCAAAATGACCCATTAATCCACCAGCATGAGACTCATTCACAAGTAATTCACGCATGGAACTCTTAGGCACACACAATCTATTTTCTCTAAACAAATATCCATCATGCCTATAAAACTTCTCAAAAGCATTCTTTTCACAAGCTGCATACACTCTAGCAAAGTCATCATCTTCAGCATATAATTCTTTCACATATTCGAATCCTAATAACTTTGCATCAAGAAGGGCAAGAAGGTTATACCTTCGAGATAAGGCTGTTTTCTTTCCCATGTTTGTATTGAATCACATATGGGAAGGTCTCAAGGAACTCAACCCATTTTGCATGACGCCTACTCAACTTATTTTGCCCCTTGATATGCTTCAATGACTCATGATCTGTGTGGATGACAAATTGCTTTGGCCAAAGGTAATGTTGCCATGTTTCCAAGGCACGCATCAAATGCATACAACTCCTTGTCATATGTAGAATAGTTTAAAGCTGCTCCATTAAGCTTCTCACTAAAGTATGCTATTGGTCTCTTTTCCTGCATTAAAACGGCTCCAATACCTATTCCTGATGCGTCACACTCAATCTCAAAAGTTTTAGAAAAATCAGGTAAAGCCAACACAGGAGCGGAACATAACATCTCTTTAATTTTGGGAAAAGCATCATCTTGTTTCTGTTCCCAAACAAAATTAACATTCTTTTTGACAAGATCATTCAATGGTGCTGCAATGGTACTGAAATTCTTAATAAATCTTCTATAGAAACTAGCTGGTCCATGAAAACTACGTACTTCAGATGCAGTCTTTGGAATGGGCCAGTCTCTAATAGCTCTAATTTTTTCATCATCAACTTCAACACCATTAGCACTAATGACAAATCCTAAAAATACAACCTTTTCCATGCAAAATGAACATTTCTTCAAGTTAGCATATAATTTTTCCTTTCTTAACACATCAAATATAGCCCTTAAATGATGCATATGTTCATTCATGCCTCTACTGTAAACCAATATATCATCAAAATAAACAACAACAAATTTTCCAATAAAAGCACGCAACACATGATTCATCAATCTCATAAAAGTGCTAGGAGTATTAGTTAGCCCAAAAGGCATCACTAACCACTCATATAGTCCATGTTTTGTTTTAAATGCAGTCTTCCATTCATCACCTACTTTCATGCGAATTTGATTATATCCGCTTTTCAAGTCAATTTTGGTAAAAACACAAGCACCACAAAGTTCATCCAACATATCATCCAATCTAGGTATAGGATGAAGAAACTTTACAGTGATTTTGTTGACCGCCCTACAATCCCCACACATGCGCCATGTGCCATCTTTCTTTGGTACCAAAAGGACGGGTACAGCACAAGGGCTCATACTTTCTCTCACATATCCCTTAGCTAGCAATTCCTCAACTTGCCTTTGTAATTCTTTGGTTTCTTCAGGGTTACTTCTATAGGCTGGACGGTTGGGAATAATCGCCTGTGTACAAAATCAATCTGTGCTCAATCCTCGAATAGGTGGTAGTCCACTGGCATCTCCTCGTAGCACATCCTCATATTCCTGCAAAAGGGAGACAACAACACTAGGCAAATAGGGGTCAAGGTCAGATGTGGATAAACAAGAGTCCTTAAACACAATTAATAACATTTGCTTGTTGGCAAACATGGCATTCCTCACATCTCTTCCTTTAGCATACAAGCTTAATTTTCTCTCCCCTCTTTCAGCACAGCTCTCCTTTTGCGCCGAAGATTCACCTTTTTCAAGCACTCTTGGAATGTTTTCTGTACTCTCTTTTCTTTCCTCACAACCACCCTTGTCTTGCTCACTTACAACATTTTCACTCAATTTCTTTTCACTCCTTCTTTTCTTCTCTGCTCTCTTTTCGGCCGCTCTTGATTTTTCCTCACCCATTGCTTTCTTAAGCGTTGTTTGGTCTTCATAAATCTGTTTTGGTGTCATAGGTGCCAAAATGATTTTCCTTCCATTCATTTCAAAAGAATACCTATTTTTATACCCATCGTGGATCACCTTTCTATCAAATTGCCATGGTCGGCCAAGTAATAAATGGCCAGCTTGCATTGGAACCACGTCACACATAACCTCATCTTGATACTTTCCTATTGCAAAGGAAATCAATACTCGTTTTGTTACTTTCACCTCACCACAGTCATTCAACCACTGCAATTTATAGGGTCTAGGGTGTTTCGAAGTCCTCAACCTTAATCTCTGCACCAAAATAGTACTAGCAACATTGACACAACTTCCCCCATCAATGATGACACTACAAGCTTTGTCTTGGATAAGACACCTTGTATGAAAAATTGTTTCTCTTTGCAATTTATCACCAACATCCTCCTTTACTTGAGTATTTAATGCTCTCATAATCACTAGAGCACTTCCTTCAGCAGCATATTCTACCTCTGCATCCTCCTCCCCTGAAGATGTGGAATCACTCACAATTTTCTCCTCTGTTTCTATCTCACCATTTTTTCTCATGACCATGACTCTCTTGTTAGGGCATTGAGAAGCTATGTGTCCACTGCCCAAACACCTAAAACACTTCACATCTCTATTTCGGATAGTAGTTGCAACCTCCTTTCCTTTACTTTCTACAAATTTCTTCTCCACCTTCTTTTCCTTATCCTTATCCTCATTTTTCTTATAGTTGCTAAAAGCCTTTTCCCTATCCTCCTTCTTCCAGTTAGACTTCCAAGATGAAGAAGTACCTGCATTTCCTCCAAATTTTGACTTGCTTTTAAGTTGCCTTTCTACCTTCATAGCCATGTGGACCATATCCTCTAACTCAACATAGTGATGTAACTCAACAATATGAGCAATCTCCCAACAATATGAGCAATCTCCTTGTTTAGCCCATTCAAGAATCTAGCCATGGTGGCTTCTCTATCCTCCTCCACATTTGCTCTAATCATAGCGATTTCCATTTCTTTATGATAATCTTCAACACTTTTAGAACCTTGAGTCAATCTTTGTAACCTCTGATGCAGCTCTCTATAGTAATGACTAGGAACAAATCTCTTCCTCATTATAGTTTTCATCTCACACCAGGTTGCAATTGATTGCTCATAATTTCTCCTTCTACTAATCAACACTTGATCCCACCATACTAAAGCATAATCAGTAAATTCTACTGCTGCTAACTTTACTTTCTTTTCCTCCGAATAGTGATGACAATCAAACACAGCTTCTACCTTCCTTTCCCATTCAAGATACACATCCGGATCATTTTTCCCTTGGAAAGAAGGGATGCTCATTTTAATACTTTTGATATTGTCATCTACCCTATTCCTCTCTCTTTCCTCTCTTCTTATCCTCCTATCCCCATTCCTCCTATCTTCAGCTCTTCTCCCATATCTACCCCTCCTAGGTCTTTCAACCTCAAAATCATAGTTATCAACCTCAACTTCATCAGATTCAACTACTGGAGGTACAAGATCCCTCCTATTTGCCCTTCTCTCATTTTGCCTATCTCTTTGCTCCAATCTTTCCAACCTATCTATGATTTCATTGCACACAACATTCATTCTTTCAAATTGATGTCTGACAGCCTGCATGTAGAATGGATTTTCACCTTCCCCTCACTACCATCACCCCTTCTAGACATGTTTTCAGACCTGCAAGAAAATGGTTAGTGTAAAGAAAACACCTCACTCACTCCCTTACGTGTTTACACTCAACAGAGGACACTCCACTCATGTTTAACTCAACAAGGCTTTTTCCCTCTTATGAACACACCTCTCTGTGCCTTTTACCTCTCTTGGCTATGTCCACAAGTTCTTATCAAACTCAAGTAACTCAAACCAAGACTGTACCCACAAAAATTTAACACACAATAAAATTCTTGAACGTGACGGATCAAAACGAGTAATCAAGAAAACAATAATGTGATTCAAGAAGTCAAGAAAAGAAAAGCTCAAGTATGGAAATGTAATGCAATAGGAATCAAGAAAGGAGACACCAAAATAAAAGAGTAGTAAGCTGGAAAAGAGACAACCTAAAGTAGAGATATTAAGCTTAAATATCCAAGTTTGCCACCAACTTATCACAATTACCAGCAGTTCACACAATACACCAAGAATTGCATAAATTTAGGATCACCAAGCAAATGAGTGTATTTTGATCTGAAATTGAGTAGGCAAATGCAACCCAATACTGACTAATTGCTGCAAGAATTTCACGCTTTTCTTGACAGACTTACTATGTAAATCAAATATAATCGTGTCTGCCGCAAAATTTTGGTTCCCCACACAAACGATTAAATTTTGAGCTGAAATTTAATTTGAGAATAGCACAAATGCGGCACAAATGGCCGGTAAATTTTCAGGAATTTCAGGGCTGATTTGCTATGTGAACTTAATTTGATCGTGTCTGCCGCAAAATTTTGGTTCCCCACACAAACGGATGAATTTTAAGCTGAAATTTAATTTGAGAATAGCTCAAATGTGGCACAATTGGCCTGTAAATTTTCAGGAATTTCAGGGCTGATTTGCTATGTGAACTTAATTTGATCAGGTCTGCCGCAAAATTTTGGTTCCCCATACAAACGGATGAATTTTAATCTGAAATTTAATTTGGGAACTACTGATATGGGGTATAAACACTCGGTAAATTTTCAGAAATTTCTGGGAATATTTGCTATGTGAACTTATTTTGACCGATTCTGCTGCAAAATTTTGGTTCAGCAAGCAAACGATATCAAACAACCCCCAAAATTTACACCCAACGTCTTAAACACACCCAAATAATGCTGGTACAGTTTCAGGCCAAATTGGTAAGTCGAACTCAACGAACCAGATAATCTCTCATGCTTAATATCAAAATGAAGGAAGCAAAATGGATGGCTAGAATAATCGCTTTAGCTTGATTAACCCAAAACCCTAAGACAAACCCAACAAAACAAATTTTTAAACAAACAGGTCCAACTAAACCCCAAGAGCCAAACAGCAAATATGAAGAACGTAAGAAACACAAAAAATAAAAAGCAAATAGAGAATCTACCTTGTTTGGACGTCCCTTTGCTCTGATACCAAAACTGATGTGAACCTTCAAGTAATTGGTAACTTGAAAACCCACATTCAAGAATTAAATGAACAATATGGAAAGCACCAAATCAAGATGTATGAATTTGAATCTTTGAACCAGCACAATCAGATTGTTGTGTAATTCAAAGAAAATATCATAAATGGGATTCTTGACCTAATTCATATGGAGAATGAATAAACCAAGAATATTATGCGCATTAAACCTTGCAAGATAGAATCTCAGCAAGTTAATGAGCTTCACAAGAACAAAGGCAACAGCCAATTTACTCACTAAAGGAGCAGAAACAATCTCTCATTAATATTCAAGTGTGTCCTCCACTCTCTCATTACACTTGTATTTATAGCCTCTTGGCTTCAAAACTAAAGACAAAAATATCCCTACTTTAGTAACAGCTGTAAGGAGCTTTAAGTCCAAACAAAAATTAATCTATCAAAAGACTAAAAACTCCTTACAAAAAGTAAATTTAATGCAGCAGCAAATAAGGGCATTTAAGTCCAAAAGAGAAGTGGTTATAACAGATGGAATATTCCTTGAAAAAGGTGCCAGCAGATACATGTACATGGGTTGGATCTGGTGCATGCATGTCCACAGGTTATTCCATGTAATCTAATGCTCCACATGACACCTGGTCACTTCTAAGCATAATTTTCACCAAATTTAATCCTTTACATTTTTCTTCATGCCATTCCAGCTTATAATCCTTGCTCCTTATGATTTCACAAATTAAATTCTGAAGTGATTTAGCTCTAGCCCAAGTAATTGGACCTTGGATGAAATCCTTTGTTGTGGATGTAGCTTGATTCTCATCATTCCCCTCCGCTTCAAAAGGATTCGTCCTCGAATCTGTTCCTGCATCAACACAAGGAGATAAATCAGCAACATTGAAGGTGGCACTGACATTATACTCACCGGGCAGGTTTATTTTGTAAGCGTTATCATTAATTTTGGTCAGCACTTGGAAAGGTCCATCACATCTTGGTTGTAATTTTGATTTCCTTCGAGAGGGAAACCTTTCTTTGCGCAAGTGAACCCATACCCAATCTCTAGGTTGAAATATGACTTTCTTCCTTCCTTTGTTGGCTTGACTTACATATTTTTCATTGTTCTTTTCAATTTGAAGCTTGGCTTGTTCATGGATTTTCTTCACCAATTCTGCTTTTCTTTTTCCATCTAAACTAGCAAGCTCGTTCACAGGCAAAGGTAAAAGATCCAAAGGAGTTAAAGGATTGAAACCATACACAATTTCAAATGGAGAATAGCCAGTAGAAGAATGCACATTTCTATTGTATGCAAATTCAACAAGTGGAATGCAATCTTCCCATGACTTCAAATTTTGCTTAACCACAGCACGCAAAAGAGTAGTTAGTGTCCTATTTACTACTTCAGTTTGACCATCGGTTTGTGGGTGACAAGTGGTGGAAAATAACAACCCAATTTTCCCCACAAAACCTTTCAAAAGTGACTAAGGAATTTAACATCCCTATCACTAACTAAACTCTTAGGTATGCCATGCAACCTAACAATATCTCTAAAAAATAAATTTGCAACATTTGTAGCATCATCAGTTTTATGGCATGGAATAAAATGTGCCATTTTTGAAAACCTGTCAACAACAACAAAAATTGAATCATGGCCTTGTTTAGACCTAGGTAATCCCAACACAAAATCCATAGACAAATGAACCCAAGGATCACTAGGGGTAGGCAAAGGTGTATACAAACCTTGTGGCAAAACTCTAGATTTAGCCTTAGCACACACAATGCACCTAGCACATACTCTTTCAACATCTCTTTTCATATTCGGCCAGTAAAAATGTTCCTTCAATACATCTAAAGTTTTGGCAACACCAAAATGACCCATTAATCCACCAGCATGAGACTCATTCACAAGTAATTCACGCATGAAACTCTTAGGCACACACAATCTATTTTCTCTAAACAAATATCCATCATGCCTATAAAACTTCTCAAAAGCATTCTTTTCACAAGCTGCATACACTCTAGCAAAGTCATCATCTTCAGCATATAATTCTTTCACATATTCGAATCCTAATAACTTTGCATCAAGAAGGGCAAGAAGGTTATACCTTCGAGATAAGGCTGTTTTCTTTCCCATGTTTGTATTGAATCACATATGGGAAGGTCTCAAGGAACTCAACCCATTTTGCATGACGCCTACTCAACTTATTTTGCCCCTTGATATGCTTCAATGACTCATGATCTGTGTGGATGACAAATTGCTTTGGCCAAAGGTAATGTTGCCATGTTTCCAAGGCACGTACCAATGCATACAACTCCTTGTCATATGTAGAATAGTTTAAAGCTGCTCCATTAAGCTTCTCACTAAAGTATGCTATTGGTCTCTTTTCCTGCAAACGGCTCTAATACCTATTCCTGATGCGTCACACTCAATCTCAAAAGTTTTACAAAAATCAGGTAAAGCCAGCACAGGAGCGGAACATAACATCTCTTTAATTTTGGGAAAAGCATCATCTTGTTTCTGTTCCCAAACAAAATTAACATTCTTTTTGACAAGATCATTCAATGGTGCTGCAATGGTACTGAAATTCTTAATAAATCTTCTATAGAAACTAGCTGGTCCATGAAAACTACGTACTTCAGATGCAGTCTTTGGAATGGGCCAGTCTCTAATAGCTCTAATTTTTTCATCATCAACTTCAACACCATTAGCACTAATGACAAATCCTAAAAAGACAACCTTTTCCATGCAAAATGAACATTTCTTCAAGTTAGCATATAATTTTTCCTTTCTTAACACATCGAATACAGCCCTTAAATGATGCATATGTTCATTCATGCCTCTACTGTAAACCAATATATCATCAAAATAAACAACAACAAATTTTCCAATAAAAGCACGCAACACATGATTCATCAATCTCATAAAAGTGCTAGGAGCATTAGTTAGCCCAAAAGGCATCACTAACCACTCATATAGTCCATGTTTTGTTTAAAATGCAGTCTTCCATTCATCACCTACTTTCATGCGAATTTGATGATATCCGCTTTTCAAGTCAATTTTGGTAAAAACACAAGCACCACAAAGTTCATCCAACATATCATCCAATCTAGGTATAGGATGAAGATACTTTCTGATGATTTTGTTGACCGCTCTACAATCCACACACATGCGCCATGTGCCATCTTTCTTTGGTACCAAAAGGACGGGTACAGCACAAGGGCTCATACTTTCTCTCACATATCCCTTAGCTAGCAATTCCTCAACTTGCCTTTGTAATTCTTTGGTTTCTTCAGGGTTACTTCTATAGGCTGGACGGTTGGGAATAACTGCTCCAGGTACAAAATCAATCTGGTGCTCAATCCCTCGAATAGGTGGTAGTCCAGCTGGCATCTCCTCAGGTAGCACATCCTCATATTCCTGCAAAAGGGAGACAACAACACTAGGCAAATTGGGGTCAAGGTCAGATGTGGATAAACAAGAGTCCTTAAACACAATTAATAACATTTGCTTGTTGGCAAACATGGCATTCCTCACATCTCTTCCTTTAGCATACAAGCTTAATTTTCTCTCCCCTCTTTCCGCACAGCTCTCCTTTTGCGCCGAAGATTCACCTTTTTCAAGCACTCTTGGAATGTTTTCTGTACTCTCTTTTCTTTCCTCACAACCACCCTTATCTTGCTCACTTACAACATTTTCACTCAATTTCTTTTCACTCCTTTTCTTCTCTGCTCTCTTTTCGGCCGCTCTTGATTTTTCCTCACCCATTGCTTTCTTAAGCCTTGTTTGGTCTTCATAAATCTGTTTTGGTGTCATAGGTGCCAAAATGATTTTCCTTCCATTCATTTCAAAAGAATACCTATTTTTATACCCATCGTGGATCACCTTTCTATCAAATTTCCATGGTCGGCCAAGTAATAAATGGCCAGCTTGCATTGGAACCACGTCACACATAACCTCATCTTGATACTTTCCTATTGCAAAGGAAATCAATACTCGTTTTGTTACTTTCACCTCACCACATTCATTCAACCACTGCAATTTATAGGGTCTAGGGTGTTTCGAAGTCCTCAACCTTAATCTCTGCACCAAAATAGTACTAGCAACATTGACACAACTTCCCCCATCAATGATGACACTACAAGCTTTGTCTTGGATAAGACACCTTGTATGAAAAATTGTTTCTCTTTGCAATTTATCACCAACATCCTCCTTTACTTGAGTATTTAATGCTCTCATAATCACTAGAGCACTTCCTTCAGCAGCATATTCTACCTCTGCATCCTCCTCCCCTGAAGATGTGGAATCACTCACAATTTTCTCCTCTGTTTCTCTCTCACCATTTTTCTCATGACCATGACTCTCTTGTTAGGGCATTGAGAAGCTATGTGTCCACTGCCCAAACACCTAAAACACTTCACATCTCTATTTCGGATAGTAGTTGCAACCTCCTTTCCTTTACTTTCTACAAATTTCTTCTCCACCTTCTTTTCCTTATCCTTATCCTCATTTTTCTTATAGTTGCTAAAAGCCTTTTCCCTATCCTCCTTCTTCCAGTTAGACTTCCAAGATGAAGAAGTACCTGCATTTCCTCCAAATTTTGACTTGCTTTTAAGTTGCCTTTCTACCTTCATAGCCATGTGGACCATATCCTCTAACTCAACATAGTGATGTAACTCAACAATATGAGCAATCTCCCAACAATATGAGCAATCTCCTTGTTTAGCCCATTCAAGAATCTAGCCATGGTGGCTTCTCTATCCTCCTCCACATTTGCTCTAATCATAGCGATTTCCATTTCTTTATGATAATCTTCAACACTTTTAGAACCTTGAGTCAATCTTTGTAACCTCTGATGCAGCTCTCTATAGTAATGACTAGGAACAAATCTCTTCCTCATTATAGTTTTCATCTCACACCAGGTTGCAATTGATTGCTCATAATTTCTCCTTCTACTAATCAACACTTGATCCCACCATACTAAAGCATAATCAGTAAATTCTACTGCTGCTAACTTTACTTTCTTTTCCTCCGAATAGTGATGACAATCAAACACAGCTTCTACCTTCCTTTCCCATTCAAGATACACATCCGGATCATTTTTCCCTTGGAAAGAAGGGATGCTCATTTTAATACTTTTGATATTGTCATCTACCCTATTCCTCTCTCTTTCCTCTCTTCTTATCCTCCTATCCCCATTCCTCCTATCTTCAGCTCTTCTCCCATATCTACCCCTCCTAGGTCTTTCAACCTCAAAATCATAGTTATCAACCTCAACTTCATCAGATTCAACTACTGGAGGTACAAGATCCCTCCTATTTGCCCTTCTCTCATTTTGCCTATCTCTTTGCTCCAATCTTTCCAACCTATCTATGATTTCATTGCACACAACATTCATTCTTTCAAATTGATGTCTGACAGCCTGCATGTAGAATGGATTTTCACCTTCCCCTCACTACCATCACCCCTTCTAGACATGTTTTCAGACCTGCAAGAAAATGGTTAGTGTAAAGAAAACACCTCACTCACTCCCTTACGTGTTTACACTCAACAGAGGACACTCCACTCATGTTTAACTCAACAAGGCTTTTTCCCTCTTATGAACACACCTCTCTGTGCCTTTTACCTCTCTTGGCTATGTCCACAAGTTCTTATCAAACTCAAGTAACTCAAACCAAGACTGTACCCACAAAAATTTAACACACAATAAAATTCTTGAACGTGACGGATCAAAACGAGTAATCAAGAAAACAATAATGTGATTCAAGAAGTCAAGAAAAGAAAAGCTCAAGTATGGAAATGTAATGCAATAGGAATCAAGAAAGAAGACACCAAAATAAAAGAGTAGTAAGCTGGAAAAGAGACAACCTAAAGTAGAGATATTAAGCTTAAATATCCAAGTTTGCCACCAACTTATCACAATTACCAGCAGTTCACACAATACACCAAGAATTGCATAAATTTAGGATCACCAAGCAAATGAGTGTATTTTGATCTGAAATTGAGTAGGCAAATGCAACCCAATACTGACTAATTGCTGCAAGAATTTCACGCTTTTCTTGACAGACTTACTATGTAAATCAAATATAATCGTGTCTGCCGCAAAATTTTGGTTCCCCACACAAACGATTAAATTTTGAGCTGAAATTTAATTTGAGAATAGCACAAATGCGGCACAAATGGCCGGTAAATTTTCAGGAATTTCAGGGCTGATTTGCTATGTGAACTTAATTTGATCGTGTCTGCCGCAAAATTTTGGTTCCCCACACAAACGGATGAATTTTAAGCTGAAATTTAATTTGAGAATAGCTCAAATGTGGCACAATTGGCCTGTAAATTTTCAGGAATTTCAGGGCTGATTTGCTATGTGAACTTAATTTGATCAGGTCTGCCGCAAAATTTTGGTTCCCCATACAAACGGATGAATTTTAATCTGAAATTTAATTTGGGAACTACTGATATGGGGTATAAACACTCGGTAAATTTTCAGAAATTTCTGGGAATATTTGCTATGTGAACTTATTTTGACCGATTCTGCCGCAAAATTTTGGTTCAGCAAGCAAAAGATATCAAACAACCCCCAAAATTTACACCCAACGTCTTAAACACACCCAAATAATGCTGGTACAGTTTCAGGCCAAATTGGTAAGTCGAACTCAACGAACCAGATAATCTCTCATGCTTAATATCAAAATGAAGGAAGCAAAATGGATGGCTAGAATAATCGCTTTAGCTTGATTAACCCAAAACCCTAAGACAAACCCAACAAAACAAATTTTTAAACAAACAGGTCCAACTAAACCCCAAGAGCCAAACAGCAAATATGAAGAACGTAAGAAACACAAAGAATAAAAAGCAAATAGAGAATCTACCTTGTTTGGACGTCCCTTTGCTCTGATACCAAAACTGATGTGAACCTTCAAGTAATTGGTAACTTGAAAACCCACATTCAAGAATTAAATGAACAATATGGAAAGCACCAAATCAAGATGTATGAATTTGAATCTTTGAACCAGCACAATCAGATTGTTGTGTAATTCAAAGAAAATATCAGAAATGGGATTCTTGACCTAATTCATATGGAGAATGAATAAACCAAGAATATTATGCGCATTAAACCTTGCAAGATAGAATCTCAGCAAGTTAATGAGCTTCACAAGAACAAAGGCAACAGCCAATTTACTCACTAAAGGAGCAGAAACAATCTCTCATTAATATTCAAGTGTGTCCTCCACTCTCTCATTACACTTGTATTTATAGCCTCTTGGCTTCAAAACTAAAGACAAAAATATCCCTACTTTAGTAACAGCTGTAAGGAGCTTTAAGTCCAAACAAGAATTAATCTATCAAAAGACTAAAAACTACTTACAAAAAGTAAATTTAACGCAGCAGCAAATAAGGGCATTTAAGTCCAAAAGAGAAGTGGTTATAACAGATGGAATATTCCTTGGAAAAAAAGGTGCCAGCAGATACATGTACATGGGTTGGATCTGGTGCATGCATGTCCACAGGTTATTCCATGTAATCTAATGCTCCACATGACACCTGGTCACTTCTAAGCATAATTTTCACCAAATTTAATCCTTTACATTTTTCTTCATGCCATTCCAGCTTATAATCCTTGCTCCTTATGATTTCACAAATTAAATTCTGAAGTGATTTAGCTCTAGCCCAAGTAATTGGACCTTGGATGAAATCCTTTCCTTTACTTTCTACAAATTTCTTCTCCACCTTGTTTTCCTTTTCCTCATTTTTCTTATAGTTGCTAACAGCCTTTTCCCTATCCTCCTTCTTCCAGTTAGACTTCCAAGATGAAGAAGTACCTGCATTTCCTCCAAATTTTAACTTGCTTTTAAGTTGCCTTTCGACCTTCATAGCCATGTGGACCATATCCTCCAACTCAACATAGTGATGTAACTCAACAATATGAGCAATCTCCATGTTTAGCCCATTCAAGAATCTAGCCATGGTGGCTTCACTATCCTCCTCCACATTTGCTCTAATCATAGCAATTTCCATTTCTTTATGATAATCTTCAACACTTTTAGAACCTTGAGTCAATCTTTGTAACCTCTGATGTAGCTCTCTATAGTAATGACTAGGAACAAATCTCCTTCTCATTATGGTTTTCATCTCACCCCAGGTTGTAATTGATTGCTCATAATTTCTCCTTCTACTAACCAACACTTGATCTCACCATACCAAAACATAATCAGTAAATTCTACTGCTGCTAACTTTACTTTCTTCTCCTCTGAATAGTGATGACAATCAAAGACAGCTTCTACCTTCCTTTCCCATTCTAAATACACATCTGGATCATTTTTCCCTTGGAAAGAAGGGATGCTCATTTTAATTGGAGCCGTTTTAATGCAGGAAAAGAGACCAATAGCATACTTTAGTGAGAAGCTTAATGGAGCAGCTTTAAACTATTCTACATATGACAAGGAGTTGTATGCATTGGTACGTGCCTTGGAAACATGGCAACATTACCTTTGGCCAAAGCAATTTATCATCCACACAGATCATGAGTCATTGAAGCATATCAAGGGGCAAAATAAGTTGAGTAGGCGTCATGCAAAATGGGTTGAGTTCCTTGAGACCTTCCCATATGTGATTCAATACAAACATGGGAAAGAAAATGTGGTGGCTGATGCAGAAAACAGAGATGACAGACATGATGAGAAACATAATATGAAGAAGAATATTTTATTAAAAATTATTATTTCTTAACCAGATGTCTAACAAACCTATTATAACTCTGAATAGTACTAATAACCTTTCATGTTCTCTACAGTCACAGAATTCATTATGGTTTTGTACATGTTCATTACACAGATCATTACCATTCTCAAAGTGGTATATAGGCTGGAAACTAGTAAATGCTTGAGCCCTTCATTGATGGAAGGTAGAGCAACTTCTAGAAACAACGCCACGTACTACTAAAATAATTATTAAAATATTTTCCGATCCTTCGCGGTTTAGCCGCCTCAAGTGGTATCAGAGCCAAGTTAGGCAATATTTTGGTCATTAGTTCTAGTGAAACCCCAAGTCGCGTATAGGTTTGAATATAATCAATATCATAAAGAATCTAGAGTATCTAAAATAATTTGGAAATAATAATTGGTGTTGTTTGTCTAGCTGTCATCATAGGGTTATTAATTTTCTGTGTAAAAAGAAAAAATTTAAAAGCGATCCTTGCGTCTAAGTATTAGGCGTCTTCGATGGTATCAGAGCCTAGTTAGGAAAGAGTTTGGTCAAAAGTTCTAGTGAAACCCCAAGTCGCGTATCCGTCAGCCGTTTAGCCGCAGTCAGGCGTTTTAGGCATTTGGAGTAAGTCGTTGACAGTGATCTAGAACCAATGGACAAATTATTTTCTCACTTACCTGGTAGCAGTAGAAGCGCTAGATATGAGTCCGAGGAAAACAAAAAATCAAAAAATAAAAATAAAGAAATTCTGTTAATATCTAATATAGATAAAAGTCTAAATGATTGGAGTCTACCCCCTATCTCGTCAAAATTAATATATAAGTCAACTAATAATTTTAAGTGGAAATCGTAAAATTGGGATAGCACGAAAAATAAATCGGGCCATCACATAGAGATGATTCTATAATTCCTAATAAGGAATCATTGAAGTCTTTGTGTCTTTTATCTCTGACACAGACTAAGGCTGAGGTGTTTAAGCCTAATCTAGTTGCAGGTTTTAGTGCAACTTGTATCATTCCTATGTGTAGGAATTGATAGGTCTTCTGATGTTCTTTTAAGAGCTCTTTTGAAAACAGACTCCTGGAGCTTAATCCTTCATGAATAGGAGTAGCTTGTTCTACAGTTTTAACTATATAGTCTGACCTAAGTTTAAAACTATTAGTGGACTTATATATTAATTTTGACGAAATAGGAGGTAGGTTCCAATTATTTAATTCATTATCTATGTTTGACACTAATAATATTTCTTTATTTTTATTTTTTGATTTTTTGTTTTCCTCGGACACGAATCTAGCGCTTCTAGAGCTACCGGGCAAGCGAGAAAATAATTTGTCCATAGGTATCAGAGCCAAGTTGGTAAATAGTTTGGTCAAAAGTTCTAGTGAAACCCCAAGTCGCGTATCCGTCAGCCGTTTAGCCGCAGACAGGCGTTTTAGGCATTTGGACACCTTGTATGGAAAATTGTTTCTCTTTGCAATCCATCACCAACATCCTCCTTTGCTTAAGTATTTAATGCTCTCATAATCACTAGAGCAATTCCTTCAGTAGCATATTCTACCTCTGCATCCTCCTCCCCTGAAGATGTGGAATCACTCACAATTTTCTCCTCCGTTTCTATCTCACCATTTTCTCTCATGACCATGACCCTCATGTTAGGGCATTGAGAAGCTATGTGTCCACTGCCCAAACACCTAAAACACTTCACATCTCTATTTCGGGTAGTAGTTGCAACCTCCTTTGATGTGAACCTTCAAGTAATTGGTAACTTGAAAACCCACATTCAAGAATTAAATGAACAATATGGAAAGCACCAAATCAAGATGTATGAATTTCAATCTTTGAACCAGCACAATCAGATTGTTGTGTAATTCAAAGAAAATATCAGAAATGGGATTATTGACCTAATTCATATAGAGAATGAATAAACCAAGAATATTATGCACATTAAACCTTGCAAGATAGAATCTCAGCAAGTTAATGAGCTTCACAAGAACAAAGGCAACAGCCAATTTACTCACTAGAGGAGCAGAAACAATCTCTCATTAATATTCAAGTGTGTCCTCCACTCTCTCATTACACTTGTATTTATAGCCTCTTGGCTTCAAAACTAAAGACAAAAATATCCCTACTTTAGTAACAGCTGTAAGGAGCTTTAAGTCCAAACAAAAATTAATCTATCAAAAGACTAAAAACTCCTTACAAAAAGTAAATTTAATGCAGCAGCAAATAAGGGCATTTAAGTCCAAAAGAGAAGTGGTTATAACAGATGGAATATTCCTTGAAAAAAAGGTGCCAGCAGATGCATGTACATGGGTTGGATCTGGTGCATGCATGTCCACAGGTTATTCCATGTAATCTAATGCTCCACATGACACATGGTCACTTCTAAGCATAATTTTCACCAAATTTAATCCTTTACATTTTTCTTCATGCCATTCCAGCTTATAATCCTTGCTCCTTATGATTTCACAAATTAAATTCTGAAGTGATTTAGTTCTAGCCCTAGTAATTGGACCTTGGATGAAATCCTTTGTTGTGGATGTAGCTTGATTCTCATCATTCCCCTCCGCTTCAAAAGGATTCGTCCTCGAATCTGTTCCTGCATCAACACAAGGAGATAAATCAGCAACATTGAAGGTGGCACTGACATTATACTCACCGGGCAGGTTTATTTTGTAAGCGTTATCATTAATTTTGGTCAGCACTTGGAAAGGTCCATCACATCTTGGTTGTAATTTTGATTTCCTTCGAGAGGGAAACCTTTCTTTGCGCAAGTGAACCCATACCCAATCTCTAGGTTGAAATATGACTTTCTTCCTTCCTTTGTTGGCTTGACTTACATATTTTTCATTGTTCTTTTCAATTTGAAGCTTGGCTTGTTCATGGATTTTCTTCACCAATTCTGCTTTTCTTTTTCCATCTAAACTAGCAAGCTCGTTCACAGGCAAAGGTAAAAGATCCAAAGGAGTTAAAGGATTGAAACCATACACAATTTCAAATGGAGAATAGCCAGTAGAAGAATGCACATTTCTATTGTATGCAAATTCAACAAGTGGAATGCAATCTTCCCATGACTTCAAATTTTGCTTAACCACAGCACGCAAAAGAGTAGTTAGTGTCCTATTTACTACTTCAGTTTGACCATCGGTTTGTGGGTGACAAGTGGTGGAAAATAACAACCCAATTTTCCCCACAAAACCTTTCAAAAGTGACTAAGGAATTTAACATCCCTATCACTATCTAAACTCTTAGGTATGCCATGCAACCTAACAATATCTCTAAAAAATAAATTTGCAACATTTGTAGCATCATCAGTTTTATGGCATGGAATAAAATGTGCCATTTTTGAAAACCTGTCAACAACAAGAAAAATTGAATCATGGCCTTGTTTAGACCTAGGTAATCCCAACACAAAATCCATAGACAAATGAACCCAAGGATCACTAGGGGTAGGCAAAGGTGTATACAAACCTTGTGGCAAAACTCTAGATTTAGCCTTAGCACACACAATGCACCTAGCACATACTCTTTCAACATCTCTTTTCATATTCGGCCAGTAAAAATGTTCCTTCAATACATCTAAAGTTTTGGCAACACCAAAATGACCCATTAATCCACCAGCATGAGACTCATTCACAAGTAATTCACGCATGGAACTCTTAGGCACACACAATCTATTTTCTCTAAACAAATATCCATCATGCCTATAAAACTTCTCAAAAGCATTCTTTTCACAAGCTGCATACACTCTAGCAAAGTCATCATCTTCAGCATATAATTCTTTCACATATTCGAATCCTAATAACTTTGCATCAAGAAGGTTAAGAAGGTTATACCTTCGAGATAAGGCTGTTTTCTTTCCCATGTTTGTATTGAATCACATATGGGAAGGTCTCAAGGAACTCAACCCATTTTGCATGACGCCTACTCAACTTATTTTGCCCCTTGATATGCTTCAATGACTCATGATCTGTGTGGATGACAAATTGCTTTGGCCAAAGGTAATGTTGCCATGTTTCCAAGGCACGTACCAATGCATACAACTCCTTGTCATATGTAGAATAGTTTAAAGCTGCTCCATTAAGCTTCTCACTAAAGTATGCTATTGGTCTCTTTTCCTGCATTAAAACGGCTCCAATACCTATTCCTGATGCGTCACACTCAATCTCAAAAGTTTTAGAAAAATCAGGTAAAGCCAACACAGGAGCGGAACATAACATCTCTTTAATTTTGGGAAAAGCATCATCTTGTTTCTGTTCCCAAACAAAATTAACATTCTTTTTGACAAGATCATTCAATGGTGCTGCAATGGTACTGAAATTCTTAATAAATCTTCTATAGAAACTAGCTGGTCCATGAAAACTACGTACTTCAGATGCAGTCTTTGGAATGGGCCAGTCTCTAATAGCTCTAATTTTTTCATCATCAACTTCAACACCATTAGCACTAATGACAAATCCTAAAAAGACAACCTTTTCCATGCAAAATGAACATTTCTTCAAGTTAGCATATAATTTTTCCTTTCTTAACACATCGAATACAGCCCTTAAATGATGCATATGTTCATTCATGCCTCTGCTGTAAACCAATATATCATCAAAATAAACAACAACAAATTTTCCAATAAAAGCACGCAACACATGATTCATCAATCTCATAAAAGTGCTAGGAGCATTAGTTAGCCCAAAAGGCATCACTAACCACTCATATAGTCCATGTTTTGTTTAAAATGCAGTCTTCCATTCATCACCTACTTTCATGCGAATTTGATGATATCCGCTTTTCAAGTCAATTTTGGTAAAAACACAAGCACCACAAAGTTCATCCAACATATCATCCAATCTAGGTATAGGATGAAGATACTTTACAGTGATTTTGTTGACCGCCCTACAATCCACACACATGCGCCATGTGCCATCTTTCTTTGGTACCAAAAGGACGGGTACAGCACAAGGGCTCATACTTTCTCTCACATATCCCTTAGCTAGCAATTCCTCAACTTGCCTTTGTAATTCTTTGGTTTCTTCAGGGTTACTTCTATAGGCTGGACGGTTGGGAATAACTGCTCCAGGTACAAAATCAATCTGGTGCTCAATCCCTCGAATAGGTGGTAGTCCAGCTGGCATCTCCTCAGGTAGCACATCCTCATATTCCTGCAAAAGGGAGACAACAACACTAGGCAAATTGGGGTCAAGGTCAGATGTGGATAAACAAGAGTCCTTAAACACAATTAATAACATTTGCTTGTTGGCAAACATGGCATTCCTCACATCTCTTCCTTTAGCATACAAGCTTAATTTTCTCTCCCCTCTTTCCGCACAGCTCTCCTTTTGCGCCGAAGATTCACCTTTTTCAAGCACTCTTGGAATGTTTTCTGTACTCTCTTTTCTTTCCTCACAACCACCCTTGTCTTGCTCACTTACAACATTTTCACTCAATTTCTTTTCACTCCTTCTTTTCTTCTCTGCTCTCTTTTCGGCCGCTCTTGATTTTTCCTCACCCATTGCTTTCTTAAGCCTTGTTTGGTCTTCATAAATCTGTTTTGGTGTCATAGGTGCCAAAATGATTTTCCTTCCATTCATTTCAAAAGAATACATATTTTTATACCCATCGTGGATCACCTTTCTATCAAATTGCCATGGTCGGCCAAGTAATAAATGGCCAGCTTGCATTGGAACCACGTCACACATAACCTCATCTTGATACTTTCCTATTGCAAAGGAAATCAATACTCGTTTTGTTACTTTCACCTCACCACATTCATTCAACCACTGCAATTTATAGGGTCTAGGGTGTTTCGAAGTCCTCAACCTTAATCTCTGCACCAAAATAGTACTAGCAACATTGACACAACTTCCCCCATCAATGATGACACTACAAGCTTTGTCTTGGATAAGACACCTTGTATGAAAAATTGTTTCTCTTTGCAATTTATCACCAACATTCTCCTTTACTTGAGTATTTAATGCTCTCATAATCACTAGAGCACTTCCTTCAGCAGCATATTCTACCTCTGCATCCTCCTCCCCTGAAGATGTGGAATCACTCACAATTTTCTCCTCTGTTTCTATCTCACCATTTTTTCTCATGACCATGACTCTCTTGTTAGGGCATTGAGAAGCTATGTGTCCACTGCCCAAACACCTAAAACACTTCACATCTCTATTTCGGATAGTAGTTGCAACCTCCTTTCCTTTACTTTCTACAAATTTCTTCTCCACCTTCTTTTCCTTATCCTTATCCTCATTTTTCTTATAGTTGCTAAAAGCCTTTTCCCTATCCTCCTTCTTCCAGTTAGACTTCCAAGATGAAGAAGTACCTGCATTTCCTCCAAATTTTGACTTGCTTTTAAGTTGCCTTTCTACCTTCATAGCCATGTGGACCATATCCTCTAACTCAACATAGTGATGTAACTCAACAATATGAGCAATCTCCCAACAATATGAGCAATCTCCTTGTTTAGCCCATTCAAGAATCTAGCCATGGTGGCTTCTCTATCCTCCTCCACATTTGCTCTAATCATAGCGATTTCCATTTCTTTATGATAATCTTCAACACTTTTAGAACCTTGAGTCAATCTTTGTAACCTCTGATGCAGCTCTCTATAGTAATGACTAGGAACAAATCTCTTCCTCATTATTGTTTTCATCTCACACCAGGTTGCAATTGATTGCTCATAATTTCTCCTTCTACTAATCAACACTTGATCCCACCATACTAAAGCATAATCAGTAAATTCTACTGCTGCTAACTTTACTTTCTTTTCCTCCGAATAGTGATGACAATCAAACACAGCTTCTACCTTCCTTTCCCATTCAAGATACACATCCGGATCATTTTTCCCTTGGAAAGAAGGGATGCTCATTTTAATACTTTTGATATTGTCATCTACCCTATTCCTCTCTCTTTCCTCTCTTCTTATCCTCCTATCCCCATTCCTCCTATCTTCAGCTCTTCTCCCATATCTACCCCTCCTAGGTCTTTCAACCTCAAAATCATAGTTATCAACCTCAACTTCATCAGATTCAACTACTGGAGGTACAAGATCCCTCCTATTTGCCCTTCTCTCATTTTGCCTATCTCTTTGCTCCAATCTTTCCAACCTATCTATGATTTCATTGCACACAACATTCATTCTTTCAAATTGATGTCTGACAGCCTGCATGTAGAATGGATTTTCACCTTCCCCTCACTACCATCACCCCTTCTAGACATGTTTTCAGACCTGCAAGAAAATGGTTAGTGTAAAGAAAACACCTCACTCACTCCCTTACGTGTTTACACTCAACAGAGGACACTCCACTCATGTTTAACTCAACAAGGCTTTTTCCCTCTTATGAACACACCTCTCTGTGCCTTTTACCTCTCTTGGCTATGTCCACAAGTTCTTATCAAACTCAAGTAACTCAAACCAAGACTGTACCCACAAAAATTTAACACACGATAAAATTCTTGAACGTGACGGATCAAAACGAGTAATCAAGAAAACAATAATGTGATTCAAGAAGTCAAGAAAAGAAAAGCTCAAGTATGGAAATGTAATGCAATAGGAATCAAGAAAGGAGACACCAAAATAAAAGAGTAGTAAGCTGGAAAAGAGACAACCTAAAGTAGAGATATTAAGCTTAAATATCCAAGTTTGCCACCAACTTATCACAATTACCAGCAGTTCACACAATACACCAAGAATTGCATAAATTTAGGATCACCAAGCAAATGAGTGTATTTTGATCTGAAATTGAGTAGGCAAATGCAACCCAATACTGACTAATTGCTGCAAGAATTTCATGCTTTTCTTGACAGACTTACCATGTAAATCAAATATAATCGTGTCTGCCGCAAAATTTTGGTTCCCCACACAAACGATTAAATTTTGAGCTGAAATTTAATTTGAGAATAGCACAAATGTGGCACAAATGGCCGGTAAATTTTCAGGAATTTCAGGGCTGATTTGCTATGTGAACTTAATTTGATCGTGTCTGCTGCAAAATTTTGGTTCCCCACACAAACGGATGAATTTTAAGCTGAAATTTAATTTGAGAATAGCTCAAATGTGGCACAATTGGCCTGTAAATTTTCAGGAATTTCAGGGCTGATTTGCTATGTGAACTTAATTTGATCAGGTCTGCCGCAAAATTTTGGTTCCCCACACAAACGGATGAATTTTAAGCTGAAATTTAATTTGGGAACTACTGATATGGGGTATAAACACTCGGTAAATTTTCAGAAATTTCTGGGTATATTTGCTATGTGAACTTATTTTGATCGATTCTGCCGCAAAATTTTGGTTCAGCAAGCAAACGATATCAAACAACCCCCAAAATTTACACCCAACGTCTTAAACACACCCAAATAATGCTGGTACAGTTTCAGGCCAAATTGGTAAGTCGAACTCAACGAACCAGATAATCTCTCATGCTTAATATCAAAATGAAGGAAGCAAAATGGATGGCTAGAATAATCGCTTTAGCTTGATTAACCCAAAACCCTAAGACAAACCCAACAAAACAAATTTTTAAACAAACAGGTCCAACTAAACCCCAAGAGCCAAACAACAAATATGAAGAAGGTAAGAAACACAAAGAATAAAAAGCAAATAGAGAATCTACCTTGTTTGGACGTCCCTTTGCTCTGATACCAAAACTGATGTGAACCTTCAAGTAATTGGTAACTTGAAAACCCACATTCAAGAATTAAATGAACAATATGGAAAGCACCAAATCAAGATGTATGAATTTGAATCTTTGAACCAGCACAATCAGATTGTTGTGTAATTCAAAGAAAATATCAGAAATGGGATTCTTGACCTAATTCATATGGAGAATGAATAAACCAAGAATATTATGCACATTAAACCTTGCAAGATAGAATCTCAGCAAGTTAATGAGCTTCACAAGAACAAAGGCAACAGCCAATTTACTCACTAGAGGAGCAGAAACAATCTCTCATTAATATTCAAGTGTGTCCTCCACTCTCTCATTACACTTGTATTTATAGCCTCTTGGCTTCAAAACTAAAGACAAAAATATCCCTACTTTAGTAACAGCTGTAAGGAGCTTTAAGTCCAAACAAAAATTAATCTATCAAAAGACTAAAAACTCCTTACAAAAAGTAAATTTAATGCAGCAGCAAATAAGGGCATTTAAGTCCAAAAGAGAAGTGGTTATAACAGATGGAATATTCCTTGAAAAAAGGTGCCAGCAGATACATGTACATGGGTTGGATCTGGTGCATGCATGTCCACAGGTTATTCCATGTAATCTAATGCTCCACATGACACCTGGTCACTTCTAAGCATAATTTTCACCAAATTTAATCCTTTACATTTTTCTTCATGCCATTCCAGCTTATAATCCTTGCTCCTTATGATTTCACAAATTAAATTCTGAAGTGATTTAGCTCTAGCCCAAGTAATTGGACCTTGGATGAAATCCTTTGTTGTGGATGTAGCTTGATTCTCATCATCCTTTCCTTTACTTTCTACAAATTTCTTCTCCACCTTGTTTTCCTTTTCCTCATTTTTCTTATAGTTGCTAACAGCCTTTTCCCTATCCTCCTTCTTCCAGTTAGACTTCCAAGATGAAGAAGTACTTGCATTTCCTCCAAATTTTAACTTGCTTTTAAGTTGCCTTTCGACCTTCATAGCCATGTGGACCATATCCTCCAACTCAACATAGTGATGTAACTCAACAATATGAGCAATCTCCATGTTTAGCCCATTCAAGAATCTAGCCATGGTGGCTTCACTATCCTCCTCCACATTTGCTCTAATCATAGCAATTTCCATTTCTTTATGATAATCTTCAACACTTTTAGAACCTTGAGTCAATCTTTGTAACCTCTGATGTAGCTCTCTATAGTAATGACTAGGAACAAATCTCCTTCTCATTATGGTTTTCATCTCACCCCAGGTTGTAATTGATTGCTCATAATTTCTCCTTCTACTAACCAACACTTGATCTCACCACACCAAAACATAATCAGTAAATTCTACTGCTGCTAACTTTACTTTCTTCTCCTCTGAATAGTGATGACAATCAAAGACAGCTTCTACCTTCCTTTCCCATTCTAAATACACATCTGGATCATTTTTCCCTTGGAAAGAAGGGATGCTCATTTTAATTGGAGCCGTTTTAATGCAGGAAAAGAGACCAATAGCATACTTTAGTGAGAAGCTTAATGGAGCAGCTTTAAACTATTCTACATATGACAAGGAGTTGTATGCATTGGTACGTGCCTTGGAAACATGGCAACATTACCTTTGGCCAAAGCAATTTATCATCCACACAGATCATGAGTCATTGAAGCATATCAAGGGGCAAAATAAGTTGAGTAGGCGTCATGCAAAATGGGTTGAGTTCCTTGAGACCTTCCCATATGTGATTCAATACAAACATGGGAAAGAAAATGTGGTGGCTGATGCAGAAAACAGAGATGACAGACATGATGAGAAACGTAATATGAAGAAGAATATTTTATTAAAAATTATTATTTCTTAACCAGATGTCTAACAAACCTATTATAACTCTGAATAGTACTAATAACCTTTCATGTTCTCTACAGTCGCAGAATTCATTATGGTTTTGTACATGTTCATTACACAGATCATTACCATTCTCAAAGTGGTATATAGGCTGGAAACTAGTAACTGCTTGAGCCCTTCATTGATGGAAGGTAGAGCAACTTCTAGAAACAACGCCACGTACTACTAAAATAATTATTAAAATATTTTCCGATCCTTCGCGGTTTAGCCGCCTCAAGTGGTATCAGAGCCAAGTTAGGCAATATTTTGGTCATTAGTTCTAGTGAAACCCCAAGTCGCGTTTCCTTCAGCCTTTGAAGCCGTGAGTAGGCGTTTTAGGCATCAAGAGTAAGGAAAACAAAAAATAAGGAAAACAAAAAACCATATGTGATTCATTATCTGGTAGCTCTAGGAGCGCTAGATTCGAAGATAAGGAAAACAAAAAATCAAAAAATAAGGAAATATTATAATTATTATCTAATATAGAAAATAAATTAAATAATTGGAATTTACCTCCTATTTCGTCTAGATTAATATATAAATCTAATAATAATTTCATATTCAAGTCTGACTATGTCATTAAAACTGTAGAACAAGCCACTCCTATTCATGATGGAATAAGTTCTAGGAGTCTGTTTTCAGAAGAACTTCTGACAATACATCAGAAGAAATACTCTTTCCTACACATAGGAATGATTCAAGTTGCTCTAAAACCTGCAACTAGATTTGGCTTAAACACTTCAGCCTTAGTCTGTGTCAGAGATAAAAGACATAAAAACTTCAATAATTCCTTATTAGGAATTGTAGAATCATCTCTGTGTGATGGCCCGATATATTTCTCGTGCTATCCAAATTTTACCATCTCGGTAAAAGATCCACACGTTATGCAAGCACTATCCTTAGATATTAAAACCTCAGGATATGAGATGCTCCCAGGATCAGAAAACATAATCCTTATATATAGGATTCACTATAAAGCCATGAACACGGTAGTACCTAATCTTAGGGAAGAAACCACTAAATTAATCACCCCAAAAGGAACCACCACTTTCTTCGTCAAAGACTTAGAAAAGGGAAACCTAGTGGTCCCTAAGTCAATTGCATGGGAACAGGTTCAATTACCTGAAAACTGGGTTCTAGAAGAAGCAGTTCCTCCTAAAAAGGAAGAATCGAGTGACCTAGAATCAGTCATAGAAACCAACAACGGAACTGTAGCAATATCATTTGCTCGAACCAAATCTAGAAACTCGTTCTCAGGAAGAACAGTTTATTCAGAACCAATTTTACCTAGATCATCCTTATCAGGATTAGAACTAGATAGAATGAGTTCAATGAGTCGATTAAATCCGATAGGAACTGAAGAAGCACCAGTGCCTATGCCATTATTTAGAGGACCCATCACCAGAGCCAAAGCTAGAGAGCTGCAAGCATTGGTGTTGGAGCATTGTGAGCACAAGGGGGATCAAAATTGCCATGTTGGACTTTCTTGCATATTGTTGGAATCTAGGTGGATCGTTCTTACACAAGTTGGCATGGGAGACTTGACAAGTGGCGCCACATCAGCGTGACTTCGCCACATCAGCATGACTTGGCACAAGACCATTCGGCCAAGTGGATTGGAGGAGCTTCTTATGCTTATTTGGATTTGCCATGTGCTGACACCTTTTATTGGTCCCCACTACATTAAAAAAAGGCTGCTACCACCTAAAGTGTTGCTGCCACCCAAATGGTCCCCTATGGAGACCCCATCGATGGATGAGCCTTGCATTTTTGTCTTTTTAGCGATGTTGGCACACTTTTTAGGGTTTTGGCGCACTTTTAGGGTTTTAGAGATGCTATATATAACCCAAGATATTCAGATTGTATGGCAGCCTTCATTTTTTCTAGTTTAAGTGTGAGCATTAGGGAGAGAACTCCATTGCTGGAGCTTGAGTTAGTTCTATGTTTCTTCCATGTTTCTTGAAAGAACTTGGATTCTAGCAGCATGAACCCCTTGCTAGTCTTATTTTGATTATCAATATGCTTTAGCTTGTTACTATTTGTGTATTGACACTTGGGTTTTCAATCTGAAATTCTGCCTTGTTTGGATGTTTAAAGATCTTGGTTCCAATATTTAGATGTTGTGTTTCTTGGCATCCTAGGAGTGCTCATCAGGAACCCAAAGAACAGAGGAACAGGTAACCCAGCCCATATGTGGACTAGACAGTACCTTTCCAAGCCCAAAAGAAACAGTAAGCCTTAAAAGGCCTGAAAGCCCAACACCATCTGATATGGGCTATGACAAGGAAAGTCTTAGGCAACCAAGAAAAACAGTCATGGTCCTAACCAAGGAAGAAACTCCATTTGAAAAATGGTTCCAAATGACTTTCACCCCTGAAAAGCAAAGCTCTTATTTAAAAGAGTATGGCTGGTATCAACAACGAGGAGGAAATAAAAAATTTCCTGAATTCTTAAAATACATAATGGCCTGCAGAAAGAAGCCATTTCCAAACTTTGAAGATAGGATATTCTTAACCACCTTAGAATCATCCTATAGAAATTATGTTACCTCAAAAGGTAAACTTTTAAAAGGAATTCATCCCCCATTAACAGAGTTATCTTATAAGGTAACAGAAAATCAAGAAGTTTTATGTTCACCCTTCTC